>NC_048572.1:37793654-38127821 GCF_013265735.2 Oncorhynchus mykiss
TCCGCCATTTTGTGATAACAAGAAGCAGAACACGATAACCGACAGGTAGCTAACGTTAGCTGAACATTTTTGGTTAAACAGTTTAAGGCGATGCACATTTTACTTGAGATCATCCTTAAAAGTAGGTAACATATCGTTAGACTGAATTCCAAGGTAGCTCGTAAGTCTGACGTGGGCCAAATGTGAGGTGTTAGTTATTTTGTTTTCTTGTCGAGACATGCGAGCGTTAGCTAATGTAACAGTTGGCTGGCCATTGCGTATTATCCTGCTAATAAATGCTTTAAAATAAAACAAACACATACGAATGGAATTGCTATCACGTTTATCGATTATAACAAAGAATCGGAGTTGTAATAGAAGTCCGGTTTTAACTAGCTAACGTTAGGTGGCTAAACGTAACGTTAGCCAGTTAAGCTAGAACAGTAGCAAACTAGCTAATGTTACGTGTTGTGGATTTGCACTGTTAACGTGGGAGATGCATGAGGACTAGCTAGCTAACGTTAGAACTAAATCAAACAAAAGAGAATGGATGAGACTGACACACGCACATTCAAATATTTGAATACTTCAGCTAGTTGGTTTATTATGATATAATAGCAATTTCGCTAGCTAGTTAACATAATCCTTTAGAGAGAACCTATAAACATGCCACTTTTTATACAGCCCCGACCGGACGTTACTTTTTCGCAGTAGTTTAGAATAACTAGCTTAATATCATTGTTAGCGAAAATGGTCTCTAACCCATTATTTTATACCTTAATGCCCATAGCTTGTTACGAAAAGTAACTTCCAGAATATTTGCTTGATCGGCTGTAGCAGCTCATGTATCATTTTTGAATGGCTTGCTCTTGAAACTTCAACTCAATTAATTGGTACTTTTACTTCCCTTTCAGAGCTCAGAATGACAAATGAGGAACCTCTTCCAAAGAAGGTGAGAGGGCGCCTCTATATGTTAACCAAGATTCCAGTAATGACAAGTTATATGCAGCTAAAGCCAATAACTTGCTGACTCTTTCCCATCTTCATTCAGGTTCGCCTCAGTGAATCTGACATGAAGACCCTGACCAGAGAGGAACTGTGTGTGAGGTAAATAGATAACACTATTGTTAGATGGGGGAGGGTGGGATGATTGTTTCTGTTTGGATGTGATAACAAGTGTGTTCATGTTTACTATTGGTCCTTTAGGTGGAACCAACATGAAGCCTACGTTCAGATCCTGGAGGCAAAATATGCTGATCTGAATTGTAAGTGCCCCAAACAATGTAGGCCTACTCCAACATTTTACCAAGTCATCATTCAATACAATAAGAGTGTCAGCTGTTGATAGGAAAGAATTATCCTTTGTTTTTAGTGGTAGGCTTTGGGTATCAGTTTCACATTTTAGAAGAACAAATACCCACACTTAACACCTTTTTTAAGTTTGTTTTTGTTTGGGTGTTGATGGCTCCTTTTCAGTTGACACAGGTTAACTGTGCGTTGTTTCTCTCCACTCACCGTCTCAGCGAACGATGTGACTGGGCTGAAGGAGTCTGAGGAGAAGCTGAAGCAGCAGCAGCAGGAGGCGTCACGCAGGGAGAACATCCTAGTCATGCGGCTCGCAACCAAGGAGCAGGAAATGCAAGAGTGTACAGTAAGTATCCCACTGCAATACTTCCTGCTGTTTTTCTAAATGAGGGGACTAGGGGATATGTAGGCCTATTTTAGTAACAAAATGTTTGTCACGCAGTAGATCTCAACCTTTTGGATATAAGTGTAGGTATTGACCTTAGTCTAAGTCCTATTCCCAAGCTGTGCAGGGAAAGGGGGGTACAGTATAGCAGAGTTTCCACCTTATCAATGGTTTGTCAATAGTTTACTCCTCCCCGCTCGCCCCAAGTCTTTAGTGTCATACTCCTGATGGAAACAAAATAACACTAGAGCTTACATTAACATAAAACACTGGCCACTAGGGCTGGGAATTGCCAGGGACCTCATGATACAATATTATTGCGATACTTGGGTGCGGATACAATTTGTATTGCGATTCTATTATTTTTTATTGCGATTCGATGTTCAAAACATATTGCTTACCATATGTCTGCTGCAGAGGGACAAGAGTCTTAAACTAGTTTTGATCAGTCATGGAAATAATTCCTGAAAACATATTGACTCCCTATTTTAAAAAGATGATGGGAGAACAAGCTTTGAAGTAACTACTTTTAGGTCTGTTTACAGCCAAGGTGTGCAAAATAATATTACGATATTGTCAAAGTGATACAATATATCGTAAAATAATTGTGTTGGTATCCCTAATATGTAACTGTATCGATTTCCCCCCCATATCACTAAGGCTCCTGAAGTCTTGCTTGTCAGACCTCTCACTCTCTGAATGACTGCATAGCGGCTCACTCAACAGAAAATGCCATTCCTTCTGTCGGGCAACTGAGTTCAATCAAACTGACTTGGCCAGTTTGGTGCATAAAATGTTACGCAGCGTTATAGTGTACAAGATGAGTCCAGTCCCACACTTAGGCTAATCATCCCTAATCATAGTTTAACAGGAAGGTGTCTTTTGAAAGCAACCTATTTTCAATAATGATTTACAAAGTTAAATAAATAGCGTGTAAGCATGACTTTGTTCAGCTACAGTAATGGGGACTGCTTTTAAAGCTCAATTATTAGCCACATCCATTGCCTCTTGTGTAAATTAAGTCAATGTATTTTTTACTTTCAGAAGCTTAAGGAGGGATTTTCTAAGTTGAGTTTATGTGCTTGTGCCTTTATTGACACTTATCTCTTTCAACCTGCAGACCCAGATCCAGTACCTCAAGCAAGTCCAGCAACCCAGTGCCGCCCAATTGCGGTCGTCAATGGTAGACCCGGCCATCAACTTATTTTTCCTCAAAATGAAGGGAGAACTGGAACAGACTAAAGACAAACTGGAGCAGGCCCAAAATGAACTGAGTGCCTGGAAATTTACACCAGATAGGTAAAGACAATCAAAATAACTCCCCCCTCCTCCTCCCACCCCCACAAAAAAGTCAAGACCTCCTCACACCCCCCACCCCCTCTGCAGGCATGCAGGAATCATGGTGGGGGGGATGGCTGAGAAATGCTGTACTCACCACAAGACTCAGACTTTACCAAATACACAAAAAACAAACTGCCATCCATGTTTTGTGTACTCTTTTACTGTCCCCCAGCTACATATCACATAATCTAAACTGAATGAAAAAAACAGTATGGTCAGGTGACACTTGTGTTTCAGCTCTCTCACCCCCCCTCACCGTCCAGGGGCCCTGAAGGAGTCGGGACTGTTCCTGAAGAGGTGGTCACGTCCGACACGGATATGCCCCCCACCGCCCCTCTCTCAGCCCAAGCCAGACAGTTGCCTTATTAAATGAGGGGGGGGGATTGTTATGGTGGAGATTGAGGCAGTCTTGGGCAAACTGCCGGAGCAGGGAGAGCACCCTTAGCCTAAATAACCAATTGAACATTTAAAGACAATGCCCCGCTAGCTAAAGACATTTAAGTGGAAAACGCCACACCCATACCCACTAGTGCTCCTGAGACTCTAAGACTCTTGGACAGATTGTAGAATACAATGAAAATACTGTGGGAAAGGTTCTAGGATAAACTGTAAGACTTTATAGGGAGGAGCCAGTAGAATGTTTAAGACTCTGGGGGAGGAGCCAGACCCTCAGTCCAGAATTGACTATGGTTGAGGCGTGCGTGAGCGAGGGTCTGATTGCCTGTGTCTTTGAGCATGGGCCCACATACGGGTAGAGTGTATTTACATGTTTTATTTTGTGAGTTGCCTCTTATGTTTGTTTCATTTACTTTCCTCTTTTTGATTCTCTTAAATACTCTTGCACTGCAGTGTGTCAGACATTTGCTCTGTTCGATTTGGTGACCTTGAAAAAAAAGAACATTCAGTAGGCTACATTATTTTGACGCTTGATGTTTCCAAATTGTTCACTGTAAAATGTACGCACTGCAGATGGTGCTTGAGTGATATTTTCTCATAATGATTACAAATGTGTGAAACAAGTAATGTTACCACTTCATGAGAATGTATTTATTCAGTCCAATATGATATTGTTCTTTATGTATTTGTTGTTGACCTCACACTCCCTCCCCCCTAGCAACCGTCAACCTTTTTTTGGTTCGGGGGGGGGGGGGTTTAATTCCAGTTGACATTTTAAGGATGTCATTAATTGGAAAAATTGTAATTTATCTGCAATATGCAATTCGTTGATTGGTTTTTCAATTCCAAACAGAGCAATAAACAGCCTTGGATATCTGGCCATCGATATAGTTACAACACTCGTGGCGGGAACAACCCGTAAAATTACTATTATGCTGTATTCACCACAAGACTCCAGCAATGATGGGTATGATCCATTGGAAGTAGTTTTCTTAAAAGAAGCAACATTTTACGTTTTTGATGGCAAGCAAGAAGAATTGATAGCCCTTGACCTTTTCAGGTAGCAACCAGAGTAACACGATTGTGTGTTTTCTAATCTTTTAGACTTCAAATCCACTATCAGCTGCTCATCCAGTTTCTCCTAAGAATGTCTGGTTTTTATTTTTCCAATATCTGGCTAACGTCATTCTATTGATGGTCAAAAATGCTTGTTTGAAGTGGTAAAGCTGAATGCAACATCCTTGTCAGACAATGCATTGTTGTCAAGTATTACGAAATGTAATCTCAAATCTCATCGGTTGCCTCTCACAGTTCATTTTCAATAGTATGATTTTCACACATGCTTCTGGAACCAGTGTCCAAGCTGCTGTGTTTTTAGGAAGTATCTATAGTCTGATGCGACATGCAGTGTTCCTAGGTTTTAAGTGACGTGGTGACTTCTGAAGTTGATTTCTCTGGCTGCCATGGTTCCTCTGAAATGTCAATGCAATTTAAGCATGTGTTTTCCTTGTTTAAAAGAGTCAGCAGAGGATGCTTTGCAGTGGTTAGTGCATTATTACCTCAGGTGATCTTATCCAAGGTGCTGACTGAATAATACTCACACCATTAGAAGATGGTCGGTTGTGACAGACTAGGATTTCTTTGGGTCTAATTTGCTGTTGAAAGTACAATTTGGGTGTGTAGAAACCAAATGTACGGTTGCTGAAATTGGGTACTTTAACTTGGTTCTCATCCTGCTGACTGTAGGCGCCCACCTGTAGTAGTAAAATGTGCATGGGGTACTCAAAAGGTAAAGGTACTGCTGCTGCATAAGAATGTTGTTTTATCGGAATGTGCATCTATGCTATCGTTTCTGGTATCCTTTGCCAAGTCCAAACGGTCTCCGCTATCTGTAACTATACTACTTTGGAAAATGGAAACTTGCTGTATGGATAGGCAAGATTCATAGTGTTAGTGGATGGGTGGGGACGGTGGTGTTCCATGTCCTATTTTTATTTTTTTTGCAGTCGTTCTGCACATCAGAAGATCTCAATGTGGTACCTGCAATGTTAAACACCTCTTCAAGCAATGTGAGGTGATCTGATAATCTCCAGAGCTTGACTGCATAAATTATAACCTGGAACACCACCATAGTGACCACCTAGTTAGGTCACTGGACTGATTGGGCTGTCCTTGCCTGAGGGTGGCATTTGGCTGTGCCCTGGGTCATTGTGTGATGTGAGGCCTGTCTCCCTTGCAGCCAGACGGGGAAGAAGCTAATGGCCAAGTGCCGGATGCTGATCCAGGAGAACCAGGAGCTGGGGAGGCAGCTGTCCCAGGGACGTATCGCCCAGTTGGAGGCAGAGCTGGCCCTGCAGAAGAAGTACAGCGAGGAGCTCAAGAGCAGCCAAGATGGTGAGAACACAACAGCCCACCTCCATCTACTCAGACCTGGGTTCAAATAGTATCCATAAAAAATGTAAGCTTTAAATGTTAAATTTCAGCACAGTGAAGGCCCATGTGTGCTTTGTAGCTCCCCAGGTTATTAATCTGTGCTACAGTAAAGTGTGGTCTGTAACCTCTGCATTGGAGGAGCTATATTCTCCTCTGCGTGTATTCAGCAGACCTGTACATTCAGATGCAGGAGCTTTTGTTAGACATGTTTCTAATATTCAGTGTATTTTCCTCCTGGCCAAAAAAATAAATGTTAGCCCCAGGTAAATAAAGGCAGTCTTTCTTTCTTGAACCTGACTGCGTCCAATCTCCCTATATTCTGACCTGTGTCTTTGTCTGTTTTCATCCCTCCCAGAGTTGAACGATTTCATCATCCAGCTGGATGAGGAAGTAGAGGGCATGCAGAGCACCATCCTGGTCCTCCAGCAGCAGCTCAGGGAGACCCGTCAGCAGCTCTCCCAGAACCCAGCTCAAGCTGCCTCTGCCGGGGCAGGCCCCAGCAGGACTTCACCCTCCGCCGAGCCCCCCAGCCAGCCCGAGCAGCCCTCCGCCCAAGCCGGGAAAGACTGCGGAAGGGTCTCCAACGGCCCAAGCAACGGCAGCTCGTCCTCCCAGAGGGGTGCGGCGACCACCCCCAGCCTGTACCGCGAGGTCAGCAGCACAGAGGAAGACTTTCCCCCGTCCCCCATGGTCTCCAGCCCCGGTGAGGGCGAGACGAAACTCTCCAACCACTCAGAGGAGGCAGCGGGTGGCCAGACTGGTGGCAGTGCAGGGGGTACAGCAGCAGGGGGGTTCGGGAGCCAGCTGAGCACAGGGTATGAGAGCGTGGACTCCCCGACGGGCAGCGAAACGTCCCTGACGCAGCACTCGAACGACACAGACTCCAACACCGACCCCCACGAAGACAAGTCTGCCCTGGTCGTCAAGGGGAACAGGACTGCGGGGTCGCGGCAGGCTCAGAACGGCCTGAGCGCGAGCAGTGGCACAGTTTTGTAATGTACTTTATAATAACACGTCATTTGTCTTTTTCTTTTTATACGAGACACAAACGCATAGTTGGTAAAAACAGAACTGCTGTCCAGAACTTTTTCTCCTCTCCTTTGCCTATCGTGATACCTCTTCCACAATTTTAAAGAAAATAATTGCATTGCTAAACAGGAACATTACGTGAAATGAATTAATGTATGTGCATATGACTTGAGTTTTGTATGATTCAAGCTAGATCTTTTTTTCTTTGGTCTCTTGGTTATTTGAACATGTTGCTCGATAACGTTCTTGTTTGAACTCTTGACAAACTCAAATGATCAAGCATCTGGTGTTGTAGTCATGCTCAATAAAAGTCAAACCACAGTTCACTTTAGTAGCTTTGCAATGTTAAATGATACCTTTTAGATGTTGACTTTTATTTTTTTTAATCCTTGGCAAATACATTTCTGTTTGACAATGTGTGTAGTTTCTACGCGATGTACCTTGAATTCATTATTCTGACTTCCATCCTTCTCATGTACTGACCAAATATCAATAAAGACTTTTAATATGGTAGTGAAATGGATTTTTCTTCTCCCTCTGAACATATGTAAAGCCTTTCTTGAATTAAATATAAATATATTTCCTATATTCTAGTGAAGCAGATGGTTATCAAGTTCAATTTTGTTTATTAGCTAAGTACAGTGCCTTTGGCAAGTATTCTGACCCGTTAACTTTCTCCACATTTTGTTACATTACAGCCTTATTTTAAAATGGATGAAATAAATCATTTAAATAATCCACACAAAAATCCCCTTAATGACAAAGTGAAAACAAGTTGTTTGAAATTTTTGCAAATGTCTAAATAAAATCTGGTACCTTATTTACATAAATATTCACACCGTTTGCAATGAGACAAAGTTGAGCGCAGGTGCATCCTGTTTCATTTGATCATTCTTGAGATGTTTCTACAACTTGTTTGGAGTCCACCTGTGGTAAATTCAATTGATTGGACATGATTTGGAAAAGCGCACACCGTCTATATAAGGTCCCACAGTTGACAGTGCACGTCAGTGCAAAAACCAAGCCATGAGGTCAAAGGAATTGTCCGTAGAGCGCCGAGACAGGATTGTGTATTTTTGAAGCATTGAAGGTCCCCAATAACACAGTGGCCTCCATCATTCTTAAATGGAATACATTTGGGACTACCGAGGGAGGTGACCAAGAACCCGATAAAAACTCTGACAGAGCTCTAGAGTTCCTCTGTGGAGATGGGAGAACCTTCCAGAAGGACAACCATCTCTGCAGCACTCCACCAATAAGGCCTTTATGTTAAAGTGGCCAGGCGGAAGCCATTCCTTAGTAAAAGGCACATGACAGCCCACTTGGTGTTTGCCAAAAGGCACATAAAGACTCTCAGACAGTGGAGTCTCCTCAGAGGAGGAAGGGGAGGACAAAAATGGTAAAACATTTAAAAAGTGATCCTTTTTAGAGAAAACTATACTAAATATAATCACGTCACCAACTAATTGATTAAAACACTATTTTGTGGGTCCTCCAGAGTGGAGCAGTGGTCTAAGGCACTGCATCCCAGTGCTTGAGGTGTTACTACAAACCCGAGTTTGACCCAGGGAGACTCATCAGGCAGCTGTACAATTGGACCAGCGTTGTGAGGGTTTGGCCTGTCGGAATGTCCTACTCCCATCACGCGCTAGCGACTCGTGTGAAGGGCTGGGCGCATGCGCACTGACAAGGTTGGCAGTATGGTGTTTCCTCCAACACATTGGTGCAACTGGCTTCCGGGTTAAGCGAGCAGTGTGTCAAGAAGCAGTGTGGCTTGGCAGGGTTGTGTTTCGGAGGACACAAGGCTCTTGACCTTCGCCTCTCCTGAGTCTGTACAGGAGTTGTAGTAATGGGAAAAGACTGTAATTGGATATCACAAAGAAAAAATATACATATTTTGCAAAGGTCTACAGTAGCCTCAACAGCACTCTGTAGGATAACACTATGGTGTAGCCAGAGGACAGCTAGCTTCCATCCTCTTCTGGGTACATTGACTTCAATACACAACCTAGGAGGCTCATTGTACACAACCCCTTCCATAGACTTACACAGTAATTATGACAACTTACTGAGGACGTCCTCCAACCTACCAGAGCTCTTGCAGCATGAACTGGCATGTTGTCCACCCAATCAAAGTATCAGATAATGTATCTAGCACTGAAAGCATAAGCTACAACAGCTAGCTAGCACTGCAGTGCATAGTATGTGGTCAGTAGTTGACTCAAAGAGAGAGAAAGACAGTAGTTGAGCAGTTTAACAGAGAGAAATAGAGAGAGTCATTGTTTTTCACTTTCAGTTTCACTTAGCTAGCGAATGCAGCTAGCTAGTTTTGCCTACTGAAACACCCTGCTCAAACAGAGGTGTGTTATGTTAGCTAGCTGGCTATGACTTTCCAACACAACACTGGAACTCTTCCAAGTCTAGGTAAGCTTTTGGTTTTACTAATTTATTGCCACCGGGCCCCCCGGTGTAACAGCTTACTGACTGTACACTGTAATGTCACTGCAGGATTGTAGCGTTAGTTTTATTAGCTATGCTGACGATGACGTTATTTTACTAATGTGCACCTAAGTCGTTAAACGGCACTGACCGCCATCTTAAATGGCACTGACCGCCACTGCTCTCAGACCATAAGAAACAAGATTCTCTGTTCTGATGAAACCAAACCACCCTGTAATGATAAAGCAACCTGTTTTTGCTTTATCATTACAGGGTATTGTGTGTAGATTGATGAGGGGGAAAAAAAAACGTTTTAATACATTTTAGAATAAGGCTGTATCCAAACAAAATGTGGAAAAAGTCAGACTTTCCGAAGACACTGAACATGTAATATATGTGTGGAGTACACAGTGCAACAAAACACTTACTTGCAGGTTCACCACTCGACAATGCAACAACAATAGAAAAATGAATAAAAGGGTACTAAAAAATAAAAGCTGAATTAATTTTTGCAAAACATTTAATACAAGAATGCACTCGAATGAATTAAAGTGGGATATTTACAGATGCTGTTGAATTGTGCGATAGATTGTGCAATAAGAAATAGGCATTGTGCAATAATATAAATAGGAGTCCAGTAGCATCAGTCATGGAGTGTGTGTAGCTTGTGAGTGTTTGTGTACATGTGTGGCAAGGTGCAGGGAGCCAGCGCAAGAGACTAGTGCCGGCGGTCAGTCCTGGTTCAAGAGTTCAGTAGCGTGTGCAAGAGACCTGTCCCAGTTCAAGTGTTCAGTAGCGTGTGCAAGAGACCTGTCCCAGTTCAAGAGTTCAGTGGTCTGGTGGCTTGCGGGTATGCCTCGATGTCTCTGAGCCTGGATGTCTGGGACCTGATGCTCCGGTACCATCTGTCAGATGGAAGGAGCAGTTAGGCTGTGATGCAACTGGTCGGGGCGCTCTCAATGGTGCTGCAGTAGAATTTGAAGAGGACCCAGGGAGGCATGCCAAATTTATTCAGCTGCCTGAGAAAGTGGGGGTGCCTGTGGTGCTTTCTTGACCAGGCCAGTGGTGTTGTCTGTCTATGTGAGGATCTCGGTGATGGGGACGCTGAGGAACCTGAAGCTGCTGACTCTTTCCACTGCACTCTCGTTGATGTGGATTAGGGCGTGTCCTCCTCACTGCTTCCTGAAGTCGACAATCAATTCCTTTGTTTTGCTGACGTTGAGGGAAGGGTTGTTGTCTTGCCACAACACTGCCAGATCTCTGACCTCCTCCCTGTAGGCTGACTCTTCGTTGTCAGTTATCAGGCCTACAACAGTAATGTACTGTCGTCAGCATCTTGATGTCTGGTCTGATCTGGTCTGGTCTGAGACGCCGAAGCTTCCCACCATTAGCTCTGACAAAATGAAAACTCTAGTCTTTGGCGACTCCATGAGTACCCTGATATCGTGGAATTTGTGCCATTCTGAAAAAATTGTTACGAATCATCCAGCGATCATACACTGTTTACCAGGGGGCAGGGCTACCGACGTTAAGGCTAATCTGAAGATGGTGCTGGCTAAAGCTAAAACTGGCGAGTGTAGAGAGTATAGAGATATTGTTATCCACGTCTGCACCAACGATGTTAGGATGAAACAGTCAGAGATCACCAAGCTTCAGCGTGTAAATCATCTAGAAAGATGTGTCGGCATCGAGTAATTGTCTCTGGCCCCCTCCCAGTTAGGGGGAGTGTTGAGCTCTACAGCAGTGTCTCACAACTCAATCGCTGGTTGAAAACTGTTTTCTGCCCCTCCCAAAAGATAGAATTTGTAGATAATTGGCCCTCTTTCTGGGACCAAGGACCAAGCCTGACCTGCTGAGGAGTGACGGACTCCATCCTAGCTGGAGGGGTGCTCTCATCTTATCTACCAACATAGACAGGGCTCTAACTCCTCAATGAAATAGGGTGCAGGCCAGGCAGCAGGCTGTTAGCCAGCCTGCCAGCATAGTGGAGTCTGCCACTAGCACAGTCAGTGTAGTCAGCACAGCTATCCCCATTGAGACCGTGTCTGTGCCTCAACCTAGGTTGGGCAAAACTAAACATGGCGGTGTTCGCCTTAGCAATCTCACTAGGATAAAGACCTCCTCCATTCCTGTCATTATTGAAAGAGATCATGATACCTCACATCTCAGAATAGGGATACTTAATGTTAGATCTCTTACTTCAAAGGCAATTATAGTCAATGAACTAATCACTGATCATAATCTTGATGTGATTGGCCTGACTGAAACATGGCTCAAGCCTGATGAATTTACTGTGTTAAATGAGGCCTCACCTCCTGGCTACACTAGTGACCATATCCCCGTGCATCCCGCAAAGGCGGAGGTGTTGCTAACATTTACGATAGCAAATTTCAATTTACGAAACAAAATGACGTTTTCGTCTTTTGAGCTTCTAGTCATGAAATCTATGCAGCCTACTCAATCACTTTTTATAGCTACTGTTTACAGGCCTCCTGGTCCATATACAGCGTTCCTCATTGAGTTCCCTGAATTCCTATCGGACCTTGTAGTCATAGCAGATAATATTCTAATCTTTGGTGACTTTAATATTCACATGGAAAAGTCCACAGACCCACTCCAAAAGGCTTTCGGAGCCATCATCGACTCAGTGGGTTTTGTCCAACATGTCTCTGGACCTACTCACTGTCACAGTCATACTCTGGACCTAGTTTTGTCCCATGGAATAAATGTTGTGGATCTTAATATTTTTCCTCATAATCCTGGACGATCGGACCACCATTTTATTACTTTTGCAATTACAACAAATAATCTGCTCAGACCCCAACCAAGGAACATCAAAAGTCGTGCTATAAATTCACAGACAACACAAAGATTCCTTGATGTCCTTCCAGACTCCCTCTGTCTACCCAAGGACACCAGAGGACAAAAATCAGTTAACCACCTAACTGAGGAACTCAATTTAACCTTGCGCAATACCCTAGATGCAGTTGCACCCCTAAAAACTAAAAACATTTCTCATAAGAAACTAGCTCCCTGGTATACAGAAAATACCTGAGCTCTGAAGCAAGCTTCCAGAGAATTGGAACGGAAATGGCGCCACACCAAACTGGAAGGAATAAGAGGAAGAAGGGGTTGTAGAGAATGAGGAAAGCAGAGGTTGAATCTAAGTTTGATGAAGATGGTGATAAAACGGGAGATGGTGAGTCAAAGAAGACTGGGGTCAAGTTCAAACAGAGTAAAATATCAGCTAGACCGAGCTCTGGAGGTCAAATGGATGTGAATGAGGGAGATTTAAGTGAGGTGGAAGGTGTGATGAAGAGCTCAGTGCCCAAGCCCTGCTTCGAGGGGTGCTTCTTTAGAAGCAAAGAAAAATATTTTTGGCAATGTTCATGAAAAAGTGCTGAAAATAAGTTTCAAATTCGTGATGCAGAAACGGTGTCTCCCGTCATGCCGAACTAGAAGTAACAAAAAGAAAAAAAAGTGCTGAAAAATATGTTTCAAATTCATGACCTAGAAAAGGTTTCTCCAGTCATGCCGAACTCGCTGCATGCCGGACATGGCCTACACAAATATTTTTGTCCATATTTATGAAAATATGCTGAAAAATATGTGTTGGTGTTGAACTGTAGTCAACACCAACACTGTAGCTGTAGTCAATGAACAGCATTTTCACATAGGTGTTCCTTTTGTCCAGGTGGGAAAGGGCAGTGTGGAGTGCAATAGAGATTGCATCATCTGTGGATCTGTTTGGGCGGTATGCAAATTGGAGTGGGTCTAGGGTTTCTGGGATAATGGTGTTGATGTGAGCCATTACCAGCCTTTCAAATCACTTCATGGCTACGGACGTGAGTGCCCTGGGTCTGTAGTCATTTAGGCAGGTTGCCTTTGTGTTATTGGGCACAGGGACTATGGTGGTCTGCTTGAAGCATGTTGGTATTACAGACTCATTCAGGGACATGTTGAAAATGTCAGTGAAGACACCTGCCAGTTGGTCATGCCCGGAGCACACGTCCTGGTAATCCGTCTGGCCCCGCAGCCTTGCGTATGTTGACCTGTTTAAAGGTCTTACTCACGTCAGCTACGGAGAGCGTGATCACACAGCCGTCCGGAACAGTCTGTGGTGGTAAATAAACAGCCACGAAAAGTATAGCTGAGAACTCTCTAGGCAAGTAGTGTGGCCTGCAGTTTATCACAATATACTCTACTTCAGGCAAAGACTTCCTTAGATTTCGTGCACCAGCTGTTGTTTACAAATATGCACAGACCGCCCCCCCTGCTCTTACCGTGTGCTGTTCTATCCTGTCGGTGCGGCGTGTATCCCGCTAGCTGAATATCCATATCGTCATTCAGCCACAATTCCGTGAAGCATAGAATATTACCGTTTTTGATGTCCCCGTTGGTAGGATATTCGTGATCGTACCTCGTTTAGTTTATTGTCCAATGATGAGTAATATTGACGGTAACGGCAGCTTTCCTAGTTGTCTTCTTCGGGTCTGGACGAGGCATCCGGCTCTTCGTCCTCTGCGTCGCTTCCTTTTGCGAATAATTGGGACGTCTGCCCTGTGGGGTGCTTGGAGAATATTGTTCTTCAACAACAACAAGCAGGACTCACACGAGGTTCATGGAAAAGTGGTGAAAAAAATGTTTCAAATTCTTGACCCAGAAATGGTGTCTCCCGTCATGCTGAACAAGGTGCATGCCGGATAAGGCCCCAAAAAATACTTTCTTCAATGTTCATAAAAAAGTGGTGAAAAATATGTTTCAAATTCGTGACCCAGAAACAGTGTCTCACGTCAACCCGAATTAACGTTAAGCCGAATAGGTCTTAAAAAAATGTTTGGCCATGGCCATGAAAAAGAGCTGACAAATATGTTTCAACTTCGTGACCCAGAGACGGTATCTCACATCATCCCGAACTAGCGGCAAGCCGGATAGGGCTTAAACAAAGAGATTGGGCCAAGTTCATGAAAAAGTGGTGAAAAATATGTTTAAAATTCGTGATCCAGAAACGGTGTCTCCCATCATGCCGAACTAGCGGCAAGCCGGATAGGGCTTAAACAAAGAGATTGGGCCATGTTCATGAAAAAGTGGTGAAAAATATGTCTAAAATTCGTGATCCAGAAACGGTGTCTCCCATCATGCCGAATTAGCGGTAAGCCGGATAGGGCTTAACCCTCCCGCTGTCCTTGGGTCACTTTGACCCAACCCGACACTGTGTTGTCCTCGGGTCATTTTGACCACACAGTGTTGACCCTCCCGCTGTCCTTGGGTCACACAGTGGCCTTTTGGCTATTTCAGTTCCATGGCATGTTAGCACCCCCTAGCGGTGACAATTGAAATAACATGATTCAGAAACAACACACATTCTCTGAGTTGTGGACTGTGTGCATTTTGGGTATGGATTCAACATTCCCTGGGTTATGAAGACGACCATGGATACCTCTTAGAAATTGTAACCGCAAAAGGAAAGACATACAAGGTAACGTTTGATAAGTCTGGGTTTGAGCTTGAGACCGGTATACACTTCACCACCATGAGAGGTTTGCTGCACTACATGAGCACGGTTGAAAAGGTGACCTTTGTGACAAGAGCCTTTCCTACGATGCAAGAGCTCTGCAGGAGCAAGATGGAGAAGGATGGAGCAGGAGGAGACGATGGGAGATGGAAATTCCAACATATCTCAAAGGCTTCATACAGGCCAGACCATATGCAAAGAGATGGAGGACATGCCCATGGAACTCCTGCGCATCTTAATGAATATGTCAGTCCGTATAAGTGTAATTGAAGTGTACCATATGTAACCCTGTTATGACTTGACATCAATAAATAAAGTTAATGACCAGTAATTTCAGAGATGTTTTCTTTTTATTCATGACAGTACAACTATCATTAATATTGTCAGCTCGCTCATTTCACCCAAACGGTCAGGATTAGCATGTTGCATAAAAAGGGGGCTCATTTATCCAACCGTGGCTGGTTTATCCAAACATCTACCATTCATCCAGCCGTGTCTGTTTTATCCAACCAGGGCTCATTCAACCAACCGTGGCTAGTTTATCCTTTCTAGCGCAGGCGTTCCACTAGCGACTCACCTCGACAACATCCGGTGAAATTGCAGAGAGCGAAATTCAAACTACAGAAATATAAATATGTGTGTAATACATCAAAATAAAGCTTAACTTCTTAAGTAATTCTGTGTGATTAGTTAGTTAGTAAATAATTAATGAAGCCAATTTGTAGATTGCTGATTCATCATTTATGCTAGGGTTCGTGCAGATATTCAAGTGTTTTGCAACATTCAGAATGAGACTGATGAGGTAATAAGAATGAATGATTTGACCTGTGACTGATGTAAGAGATAAATATCTTAGAGTTTAGAAGGGAGATAGTAGCTTGTCAAATAACTTTTCCCGTGGTGCCCCAGATTACTACTTAATTAATAGTTATATGATTAATTTAATTGCGTAATAATTGAACGTGGTATGTAATTAACACATTAATGATAGTAATGAGGACAGAACAATGCTTGCTTTTCTCCGTCTGCTCCACTACAGATAGAGACGACTTCCTTGGCAGGTATGTTCCAGGTAGTACAGGCCAATATAATAGACAAGCCTGCTGGCCTTACTGGGTGGATAGGAACTGATGGGTTCTGACTTTTAGATATGAAATATACTTATTCATGTCACTGGGGGAGAGAGGGGAATGTATAACCTATACATTTTGTCAGAATATGTTATTGTTAGCCACCAGGGATCCTATGGGAGGAGAAGAGACACAGTCTGGTACAAGTCAACATGACAGCTGTGAGTTAGGGAGGAGTGAGCAATTTGGGGTCAGGTTAGATGAAGAGAGGAAGAACATATATCATTCATCTTCTGGATAGCAACAGAAATGTATTGGCTGTTCAGATGGGTAAGGAGGGGCTCAGTATAGGGGAAAGGGTTAAATACCAGTACTTGTGTGAATATGTTCCTTGTCTTATGCAGCTGTGGTGTGAGCTTTATTAAGCGTCCGTGAGGCTTATTAGGTTCATTTAGAACATTAATCCGAGCTGTTTAGGAGGGATATCACACCTGGCACAAATTATTATACTATTATGTATTTCCTGCAGGGGGTGCTCTATTTGCACCCAGAGGGGAGTAGTTCAAAGTCAGGGTACAGGGGGTGGCTTGGGCCTAAAATGATTGTGTGAGCCTTGCTGAGGGCCCTGACCTTCAAGATCTCATCCAAGCCTGTCTGTTTGATTCCAAGTACTTTGCTTGCTGTGGTGTAATCCTTCTCAGCATATTTTTCTGGCAGACAGTGTAATTTCCAAACCAAGCAAAAAAATCTCTCAATGAAAGAATTGTAAAACAGAGTCAATATAGTATAGTCAACATTAAAAGATCCCAGCTTTTTGATAAAGTACAATCTCTGCTCACTCTCTTTGTAGATCAGGTCTGAACATTTACTCCACTGAAGCTTATTGTCCAAGAGGACACCCAGATATCTCTATTCCTCTACAATCTCTATGTTCTGACCTCTGATAGATGTTGCAGAGGAAGGTGTTGTACGCTTCCTGAAGTCTATGCACATCTCTTAGGTCTTGTTGGTATTGAGTACCATGTGAGATTCATCACACCACTCTACCAAGTCATCTAGGACCGGGCCATGGTGTTCCTCGTCATTATGCAACGGGCTGATCGAGGCAGTGTCATCAGCGAACTTAACGAGGTGTCTGTCAGGATGGGAACTAGTATTACTATTAGTGTACAAGATGTACAGGAGTGGGGACAAACCACATCGCGTTGGGGAGCCTATGTTGGTGGTGCTTATGTCTGACACGTGGGGACCCACCTCGACCCGCTGTGACCTCTGGCTCAGGAAGTCCAACAGCCACAAAACTAGCCCCCCATCTAAGGAGAAGTCCCTTATGAGTCTCTGTGCCAGAATGTTAGGTTGGATTGTGTTGAAGGCAGAAGAAAAGTCAACAAACAGAACCCTGACATGGAATTTAGTGCCCTGTAGATGTCTATAGACCATGTTGAGAAGAGTAAGAATGGCATCATCAACTCCTCTGCTGGGCTGAACTTCTGGGTGGCGCTGAGAATATGACTTTTCACAATTTTCTCAAACCATAGGATGTGTGCATTACATCCCCTGAACAATTTCAAAACATAAGCCTGTTCAACAACAACCCTCTTCAACATTTGTAATGATGCTTCCATTTGTTTAACCTCTGACAAAGTTGTCTGATTCAAATCGAGAGAAGAAAACATTCAATTCATTAGCCATGTTCTGGCCCTCGTGTCTCCCAAAGTGTTAAGGGAATTTTTATCAATGATGACTAATTATGTATACATTTCAATCAGGACTGACTAATCCAAATACTATTATGTTACTGTATATGTACTAATCAGAATACTATTCTATATATGTATGAGTTTTCTTTCTTGATCCCAGTACTGAAAATAATGTGTGTGTGAATGTGGTCAAGAGTTTAGAACAATGGTGGTCTGTTCCTTGGTACAAATGAATGAACTATATCTCCAGACTGACTAGAATGCTTATCTACACTGACTGACCTTGGCTCTAGGCGAGGAGGGAAGGCTTGAGAGCTATAAAGCCTTTCTACCAGTGTCAAGAAGAGACGGAACATTTAGAAAACGCTGACGTCATTTTCAGTTTATAACCTGTGGTAAAATGTGTGTGTACTCAGTACTCTCTTGAATAAAGGCTGTTACTTGACTTTAAGACCAGGGCTCTGTCCATTCCTATAAAATAAGGGTCCTACAAATTCTTATGAATTGACAGAGTGTTTAATTTTAATTGGGAATTAAAACAGAGGAATTAAATTCCTTCAACACAAAGTCAGCACTGGTTTTTATCCCTTGCCAGGCCACCCTTGAGAATCCTGAGGAGAGGGTCCTCTCCACCCTTTGCTTGTATGCCTCCTTGCCCACCAGTATCTGTCTTATGATCTCACGTTGTACATCTCTTAAAGCCTGTCAATTACCCTCAGCATAAACTGCCTTCTTCCTATTAACCTGTTGATCCTACTTGAGACGCAGACGTCTCAAGTAGGCACCTGGAAATGCAAATGCGCTACGCTAAATGCTAAATGTACTCGTTAAAACTCAAACGTTCATTAAAACACACATACAGGGTATTGAATTAAAGCTACACTCGTTGTGAATCTAGCCAACAAGTCAGATTTTTAAAATGCTTTTCGGCGAAAGCATGAGAAGCTATTATCTGATAGCATGCAACACCCCAATATACCTGAAGGGGACGTAAACAAAAGAATTAGCGTAGCCGGCGCTACACAAAAACGCAGAAATAAAATATAAAACATTCATTACCTTTGATGATATTCTTTGTTGGCACTCCTATATGTTCCATAAACATCACAATTGGTTATTTTTCCCGATTAAATCCGTCCATGTATGCCCAAAATATCCATTTGTATAGCCTGTCTGGTTCAGGAAAAAAGCTCTCTTAAAACACGCAACGTCATTTTTAAAAATTATATAAGTTGCCTATATTCTTTGGCAAAACACTTCAACCTACTTTTGTAACCCAACTTTAGGTATTTGTGAACGTTAATAAGCGATCAAATTGATCACTGGGCGATCTGTATTCAATAGCAGCTACTCAAGAAAACAATGTCCATTTTTCTCTCTTCCAAAATTGATTGCTGTAGGCTGGATGGAATGAAGGATCTATTTGTCATGACACAAAGGATTTTTGTCAATGAAAATGACGTTTTTGGCTACATCGTGTGGAAGCTGTAGGAATTGCATCCTTGGCCCTATTTAATTTGGTGCCCCTTAAACAATACATGCAAGTGGCGCATGGATATATTTTTCAGTGACCAGTTTTTCTTGCGCTTTTCGATGAAACACACACCCTGTTATAGTCACAGCCGTGATTTAACCAGTTTTAGAAACTTTAGAGTGTTTTCTATCCACACATACTAATCATATGCATATACTATATTCTTGGCATGAGTAGCAGGACGCTGAAATGTTGCGCGATTTTTAACAGAATGTTCGAAAAAGGAGAGGGTAGACTTAACAGGTTTTAAGTGGTGATTTTAAATGTTTTATTGGTATGGACGATTTTACTGGTATTATTGGTATGGACGATTTTACAGTCTTATTAGGCACTACCTGACTCAGAGGTTTACATAGTTTGTCCTCAAATACCTCCCATATAGTACAGTCAAAACACCCCTGGAGACCATATGCCTCCCACATAGTACAGTCAAAACACCCCTGGAGACCAAATACCTCCCACATAGTACAGTCAAAACAGCCCTGGAGACCAAATACCTCCCACATAGTACAGTCAAAACACCCCTGGAGACCAAATACCTCCCATATAGTACAGTCAAAACACCCCTGGAGACCAAATACCTCCCATATAGTACAGTCAAAACACCCCTGGAGACCAAATACCTCCCATATAGTACAGTCAAAACACCCCTGGAGACCAAATACCTCCCATATAGTACAGTCAAAACACCCCTGGAGACCAAATACCTCCCACATAGTACAGTCAAAACACCCCCTGGAGACCAAATACCTCTCATATAGTACAGCCAAAACACCCCTGGAGACCAAATACCTCCCATATAGTACAGTCAAAACACCCCTGGATACAAAATACCTCCCACATAGATGTCAAAACACCCCTGGAGACCAAATACCTCCCACATAGTACAGTCAAAATATCACTGGAGACCAAATACCTCCCACATTGTACAGTCAAAACATCCTTGGAGACAAGTGATACTGTTGTCGTTCCAGATCTGGACAGTTATAACTGTGGGTTTCTCCCTCTCTAAGAGCCGACAGTAGGTTGGCCTGAGGTAGTTTTATCTGTGTGTTTCTCCCTCTCCAGGAGCCGACAGTAGGTTGGCCTGAGGTAGTTTTATCTGTGGGTTTCTCCCTCTCCAGGAGCCGACAGTAGGTTGGCCTGAGGTAGTTTTATCTGTGGGTTTCTCCCTCTCCAGGAGCCGACAGTAGGTTGGCCTGAGGTAGTTTTATCTGTGGGTTTCTCCCTCTCCAGGAGCCGACAGTAGGTTGGCCTGAGGTAATTTTATCTGTGGGTTTCTCCCTCTCCAGTAGCCGACAGTAGGTTGGCCTGAGGTAGACCACATTGTGGTCTGATGTCCCCAGGAAGGTCTGGGGGTGCCAGAGAAAGCATTAGGTAATGTCCCAAAGCACAAATCAAGTCTTATTTTTCCCAGTATGGCATTTCACATACAGGTGGTGCGTGAGCAGGACTTTGAGCAAAGTGCAGTTGTTAAAATCTCCTAAAATACATTTGGTTGTCGGGTGAGATGGATTCCAGTTTCTGTGACAGATTATAAATAATCTCTGATGTTTTTGCTATATTAGCTTTTGGTTGAATGTACACAACGGTAACAAACAGTTACCAACAAACAGTTGGGGGAATTTACAGGGCTGGTAGTAGGGTTACAGTGACACAGAAACCGGTTCAATGTTGGGGGTACAAAGTCTCTCTCTCACCATGATCGATTTACACCACTGATCCCGTTTTCCACTTAGTCCGTTTGTACCGGGTATGAACACGATCAACAAGATCAATCCAACAACCTACCACTGTAAAGCTATCTTTGACAGACGGTTTACAAACAAAGTGTAAAAAGTTAAAACATAAAAGATCGCCTTTTAAAATGATAACCTTGGATTAGCTAACACAACGTGCCATTGGAACGCAGGAGTGATGGTTGCTGATAATGGGCCTCTGTACGCCTATGTAGATATTCCATTAAAAATCAGCCGTTTACAGCTACAATAGTCATTTACAACATTAACAATATTTGATCATTAGGAAACCCTTTTGCAATTACGTTAGCACAGCTGAAAACTGTTGTCCTAATTAAAGAAGCAATAAAACTGGCCTTCTTTAGACTAGTTGAGTACTTGGAGCATCTGCATTTTTGGGTTCGATTACAGGCTCAAAATGGCCAGCAACAAAGACCTTTCTTCTGAAACTCGTCAGTCTATTCTTGTTCTGAGAAATGCGAGAAATTGCCAAGAAACTGAAGATCATGTACAGCGTTGTGTACTACTCCCTTCACAGGACAGCACAAACTGGCACTAACCAAAATAGAGAGTGGAGTGGGAGGCCCCGGTGCACAACTGAGTAAGAGGACAAGTTCATTAGAGAGTGTCTAGTTTGAGAAACAGACGCATCACAAGTCCTCAACTGGCAGCTTCATTAAATAGTACCCGCAAAACACCAGTCTCAATGTCAACAGTGAAGAGGTGACTCTGGGATGATGGCCTTATAGGCAGAGTTGCAAAGAAAAAGCCATATCTCAGACTATCCAATAAAAAGAAAAGATTAAGATGTCCCAAAGAACACAGACACTAGACAGGATAAAAGGTGTTATGGACAGACAAATCTAAGTTTGAGGTGTTCGGATCACAAAGAACAACATTCGTGAGATGCAGAAAAAATGAAATGATGCTGGAGGAGTGCTTGACGCCCCAAAGTCTACTTGGACTGAAATGGAGATGATGACGTGGCAGGTGGCAGCGTGGTAAACACGGCTTGTCCCATGAATTAATCTCAAAATGACAAGACGAACAGGTGGAAACAATTGATTTTCAAAGAGCTCACCTTTTTTTTGTGGCAGAGTAGAGGGAAGGCACTGTCTGATCAGGGCAGGGTAGCCTAGTGGTTAGAGCGTTGGACTAGTAACCGAAAGGTTGCAAGTTCGAATCCCCGAGCTGACAAGGTACAAATCTGTCGTTCTGCCCCTGTTCCTAGGCCGTCATTGAAAATAAGAATTTGTTCTTAACTGACTTGCCTAGTAAAATAAAGGTAAATAAAAAAATAAAAAAATGCTAACCCACAACAAAATGAAATTTGGCTTGTTTCACAACAGGGTAGGGATTTAATGAACAATTTCCTCATGAAATAGTGGAGAGACGTCGTGCCCTGTACCCCACTTTCAAAGGGCTCCGAGCATAAAAGCATAATGTTCGTCTAGCGGTGGATAAATTATATGTAAAAAATTAAATGTTTAAGGACTCGATGATTACAACGTGGCCGTGAGTATATATGGAACTTGGGACTATATAGACGTAGTATCAGGCTTTGATTTAGGGGAAGGCGAGAATGGCTGAACTATTTTTTTTTCTTTATGAATTTTTATTTATTTAATTTGAAGATTGTACATTAGAAATACCAAGGTAGTTTTTTTTGTTTGTTTAAATCTGTCCTAATTGTAGTGGTCGGGTATATTTAGACTTTAAAGCTGTTATATAGTGCGGCCCTTGTTCGCCGATGTGAATCGGCATGATTAGCTTTTAAGATAAAACTTTATATGAATAGGTGTATTATAGGGTTAGGATAAAGGATTATATTATTTTTTTAAACGGCATAGGTTCTCTATTGGAATAGGCCTATACGATCCTAAAATAATTGGTATTACCCTTTTACATTTAAAAAAATACATCTGAATATAAAAAAAATTTAAAGGATGATTATTCTTCCGATACACACCGGCAAATGGATGGATTAGGTATTGTCAACGGGGTTGTTGTTTCTAGTGTGTGCTGGCTGGTTAACACTGGGATAGTGATTAAAGTTAACGGTAGAACAAATACAAGAATTGGCTTATGCAAGCACTTCTGTAAGTGAGAGAGGTATATTATATATTTCTATATAAAAGTTATTTATGCTACCTTTTATATTCTTGATCCTAATGATATAGGCATAGGTGTAAAACAGCAGAGGTGACAGAGCAACGACCCTGGAATAAAAAACATAATGTGTATGGGTGGAGAGAGGATTGGTTTTACAGGTTACCTCGCTCTAGATTGTCAGTACTGCATGTGTTCAGGGCTGTCGTGCCGTGGATGTGTCGGAGTCAAAGAAAGAAAATCTACTTACAATGAAGTAAAACTGCCATTTAGGTTGTTAAAATGTCAGCTTCTACTGTGGTGCCTATCAGAGGGAGTAAGAGTGGATAATATCACAGTAAAATGCATCAGATATCCACTCTAAGATGGTTTTAAAAGTGATAAATATGCCCAATAGTTAAGCACAGAGGGGAGTGCTAAATAAAAATCTAGGCGGGTCAGCTTGTTACTCCCGAATCATGAGTTTGAGGGTAAACCTGCACCCCAGAACAGCCATCCTCTCCTCCTCTCAGTCCTGAAAGTTAATGTATGTAGTGCGTTTGTGTACTTGGTGTGTCTATATGCCATCTTGATTGCAAGGTTTTAAAATGGTCTGAAGTTCTGACATGATACCTCCCCAAGTCCATACTCAGAGCGGCCAGATGTAGCTCTGATGGCTGTTCTGGTCTTGGCTCCACCTTTTCTTCTGCAAAGTACCCTCAGGTGGTTCAGGCGCTTCCTTCCCTCCCTCTCTCCTCCTGGAGCTCTATGTGGGCACTCTAGATCACTCCACAGTTGGCACACTGTGCGTCATGTTTCTCCTCAGTGCAGGTTGTGGCAGTGTCCCCCTCCACACCAGGTGTCTTCTGTGCAATGTTGTACGGTTTGGTTAAAATGCTGACATTTAAAACACTTCAAAATGTACAGGAGTGTGGGCTTTCTTGATTCTGTCGTGTAAGTTGTCCATATAAAAACCCTCCCGAAGGAGTCTGGGGGCATCCTTAGGGCATGTGAGGGTAAAATAAAATGAAGGAGCGGACTGCAGCCCCTTATATGGGAAGTGGAATGGCAGTTTCTCCTGTCTAGATGTGTGATTGTATCTTCCTAGACTGACTCCACCCTCAGGCATTACCATAGTGAGACAGTAATTTAAATAAAACCTTGGCGTAACCCCTTGACTGTAATAGAGTTGAACCCAAACTGTAATTGTAGATGTTTTACATTTACATGTTTTAAATGTGAGAATAAAATGACATTCAGGTAATAGAGATGAACATAAGTTTAATCAATATTAAATAGGCCAGATTCTTCTTTAAACGCATAACGATCAAAAAAAGTAAAAGCAATACAAAAATGGATGAGCTTTCCCGTCCACATTTCATCCAGTCTTTCAGTTTACACTTTAGAGTTTGACTTTTTTGGGAACAATGTACATAATATCCACTTCTCCATACTTTGCAGTGCATCAACTCTCAACTCATGCCCCCCCCCCCCCCCCATCTCTAGAACCCACACTTAAACCCATTTATATAATGATATACTTACAAGGCTAGAACAATCTGTATCATTAGGCTTAAAGTTGGTGAGCAAAAGTAGTTCAGACAAATGAACAGAACACAATGAAAGATCTCAACAATGGGGACTTTCTTGAACTTTGTGGCTCCTAACTAGCTTTACCATCAATAGTGCCTTGCATGATGTATTTCTCCATTTCTGGGTCAAAACCATTGCCACAAGTCAACCAGTACAAACTACAACTAGGAGACGGAGTTGGTGATTGGCTAACCGGTAGGCCTTATTCTATTTCAATCTCTTTCTGACCCCTGTTGATGTGCAACCAACCTCGGCACAGTGGACGTTATTAAGTGTTAAGGTAATGTCAGGCATCTTTGAATGGAAAGGAGACTTGAAAACCCATCAGAAACCAAACAATGGTATGATTCATCAAAAAAGTAATTCAAAAGAAGAACAATTCATACAGAATGATCAGCTCCCGAATTTGATTCCAGCCTGTATCACAACCGGCCGTGATTGGGAGTCCCATAGGGCGGCGCACAATTGGCCCAGCGGTGTCCGGGTTACGGTTCGGCCGGAGTAGGCCGTCATTGTAAATAAGAATTTGATCTTAACTGACTTGCCTAGTTAAATAAATATTTGTTTTTCTTTAAATAAACAAACCCTGGTGGCTGACTGACTTCAAGTGAAACACAAAGCATGCAGATGCAATGTGGAGGAACATCTGACTGGACAATACCAAATAATGGCAACAAGATAAACAACTAAGAGATCATACAGTAAGAGTTAAAGAAAAACACACCTTCAGAGCTCAGTCTGAGTTCAGTTAGTAACTGATTACTCTCAACAAAGAGACATGGATGACTAGAGAGCTAGACGTGATCATCTCAGTTTATTAGCGATGGCAGACAGTCCTATTTGAGAGAAAAAAATAAAATCGGAATCAATCCATCAATTAGGACAGAAAGATCAAATGCTCGAGAGAGGTCACAGTAAAACTCATCTTAAAGGGGAATGTGCAGTTGCATCATCCCTCTTCGGACTTCTGAACGAATGAAATATTCCCATTGATTCTTGAGGCATTTCCAAGTTAAATTCTTCATGACTTCAGTTCAACTGTCATAACCCATCAGAACTTCAAATATAAGCTTGTTTCACTCCAATGTTGGTAAACAAAGTAAATGTAAACAAGCACTATATATGGTTAAAACTATAATTGTAATCATGGATGGTCAGTCCTTGCAACCATAGCTCTGTCAATGAATTTGAGAGTGGTTACCTTTCTCCAGCCCTATCCCTCAGCTTTTTACTGAAACAGGGGTGGGGATTTCAATTTGTTATTGTTTCAACTGATGATTCCCTCTAAGTTATTAGCCGGCAGTTCGTATGTATGAAATAGGATTAGCATCTCCAGTCCCATGGACAAACTCAACACACACACAGGAGTGATCAATAGATGACAATGCCCAGTCTCCTTCAGAACAGACATGGGGGTGTCCCAATACGCCTTACTGGATTCCTTTCCTTGTCTCCTGTCCTTCATAGCCACTGATAGGGAAAGATGGGTAAGTTTCCATCCCTATAATTTTCACCTCTCATGTCCTTTGAGATCAGTGGCCATGAAGGAAAGGAAGCATCCAAAAGACATGTCTCCTGAAGCAGGGAGGCCACTGTTTGGAGATGAAATACACCCAAATATTATACAGACACAAAAATGATCCTACACTACAAGAAAGGGTGAATAATAAATATGAATTAAATGCTTTTTAGACACAATCTCACTTTTTTCAGCATTCCATTTTGAGATACCGAACTTTTCCATGTACATGTCATATCCCTCTTCCAACCCTATACCCCTTCTAACCCCTTGCTCTTCATCATCCTTCGCTCAGTAGAACAGTGTACAATCCCAAATGAATCCCTAGCCCCTCCCCGGTTTGCACTTGTGGCGATCTGAAAGGATTGCTTAGATAATATCAATATGATAATAGCTCCACCATGGCCTAGGACAAGCTATACTAGAAATTCTGCAATATTGCTTATGCCTTAAATCCAACCCTTTCAGACCTCAAGAAGTATGTAGCTGGTAGGAGCTAGGGGTTGATGTGGATTTGGGTGTAGCTCTTGCAATAGAAGCGTTGCCACTTGAGGAGTAACTGACTGCGTGTGTTTTAGTGTTACTCCGTGGTGGTCTATGAGGGACTCCTTCTGAAGTACAAAGGCATGGTGCTGTAGTGTAGTGTGTCACTATGTTTGGACTCCGTTTGACCAATGACTTCTCTCATTGGACAAAGCCCCAACCCTGTATGGACTTCAGTTGTGTTAAATTTGAACTCAGGTTAAGGAGTGTCTCACTCAGAGAGAAGCACAGCCATAACAATGACATGACAGGGCAGACTAGGGTTAGATGATGTTTGGGCAGGAAAGATGGCCATTAAATACAAGAAAGTCCTAGAGTTGATCTCTAAGAGCGAGAAGACGACAGGTGGTGAACACACTACAGGGTTAACTACCTCCCGGACTCCACAGGCTCCAATGAGGTGTAAGCACACACACACACACACAGACAGGAGTCACACACACACACACAGAGACAGGAGTCCCATCTCCAACGGGAGTCCAACGCAACTCCATCGCCCTCTGGAGATCTAGTCCAGAACAGATCATCTCATCCCCCCTTCCTCTCTTCAAACACACACTCCCCGTCTCCTGTAGTCCCTCCAGGCTTATCTGGTGTAGTAGACTCTGTAGTAGACACTTTTTGACCTCCAAAGAGAGTAAGAGTTGTCGAACTTGAGAAGGTAGACCCCACGGCCAGGGTATTGGTGACTGCCGGCATAGACCTCCTCGTGACAGTCCCGCCGATACACCGGCACTATCTCATCCACCTGCGGCTTCCCTGCCTCTTTCTTAGCCTTCTCCTCCTCACTAGGGGGCTCACCTGGAAATAGAGGGAACGCAGACCATCAGGGGGGCTGGTCAGTAACTACTGGATCACACTACAAGATTATTATCATCTGGTCTGAGGTGGCTTTCAGTGAATGCCTAGTGTTTTTCTAGCAGTATGAAAGGACCATACACATTAACAATAAGGGGCTATGTTAAAGACATGAACAAATATTAACTATGACAAACAAGCAGGTATAGGCCCTCTCAATAGAGCTGTATCCTGGGTCTCACGAAAGAACCCCATAACATCCCATTAGAAATCCAGCAGGCATCTCATCTTCCTCTCCTCACCTTCCTCATCCTCATCTTCGTCGCTGGACTCGCTGACGTGCACACTGACCGAGGCATTGGCGGAATCTGTCCACTCAAAGAAGACTCCGAAGCCAATATCGTAGTGGTCCGTGGCAAACTCCCAGAAGAGGTAGGAGCCCTCCTCGTGGGTGGGCACTCGCACTGTCACTACCTCGCCACGCCCCACCGTGATCACACTGTCCACGTCCTGCCGAATCTTCTCCTTGAAGTCCTTGATCTGGGGTCGCGTCCACATGGAGGGGGCTGCTATGACTGGGGGAGAGTCTGCTGGGGGAGAGGACGGAATGAGAGGGGCGTGTAAATATAACAGTGGCAGATTATGCACAATGTACATCCATTTCTCTGGTACAACATTTCAGAAAAATACAGGATACAAACAAATGTATGCTTTTGAGTAGTAAAAGTGACTTTCATTTTCACTAGATGAGGCAGTACTGGCTTTAGGGCTATACAGGCACACTGTCTCCTTGTTCTATGCAGGATAACAAAGTAGGCAGAGATACTCTGCTGTAACCGATGAATGAATTCCATGGTTTGATTACAAACCAGGAATTGGCATCCTCTGTCCTGGCCAGCAACTTCTTAGCCAATCGAAGGGTTAGGGAGGAGTCATTCACATATCCCTTACACCTATTCATCCATTTCTGATCCCCAAAGTCGCATCACCAAGTGTAGAGAGTAAGGCATTACATTACAATTTGGAATGTGTGCACGCTTGTGGATGCATGCATGTATGTCTACTACCTGGCCGGTGTGTGTGCGTGCATGCATGTGTGTTTGTACCTGGCCTTTGCGTGTGTGTACCTATTGGCCCATTCTCAGTGGCCTCCTCAGCAGGCTCTAAGCGCTCTGGCTCTCTGTCCGTGCCCTCAGAGTGGGAGTCTGACTGGCCATTGAGCAAGGGGACTTTCTCTCTAGCCGGGAGCGCTGCAGCTACAGGCTCACTAGTGGCCTCCAGGGTGGCCTTCACCACCGCATCCTCCTGCTGCTTCTGTAAGGCTGCCTGGAAGGGTGAGGGAGGGGGAACGGAGGGTCAATGCCTGGGAGGGCAGCAGAATTAAGACATTTCTGTACAATCTCAAACTTTTTCCCTTAATGATCACAAAAAAATCTCTTCATGAAAGATGAAAGACAACACAAGTTGATAATAACTAATTAGGGAAATGTTTTAGTATCAGTGTTTAAAGATGTCCTCCAGCTATTTCTGAACTTTTCCTGTTGAAAAGCGATATCCCAAGTATAAATAGGGGAGAGTGTGGTAAGTTGAGCCAAAGGGGAAAATTGAGCCACCCTTGTTTCTAGGAAACCATACACAAAATTAATCAATCACCAAATATTTAGGAAGAGGTCATCATTTCCATGGACACTGAAGGAAGAAACTACATGGGAAAAGTGGTAAGGAAGTTGGTGAAAATCATTTTTTTGGACTAAGTCAAGTTAACTTGTGTTAGAGGTTTCATGATGCTTGTATCTAAACCAAAGTATATACTTTAAAGATTCTAAGGTTCTATACATCAGTTGGGGTCTCTATTAGGTTCAATATGAGGTCCTAAACATAGCATGAAAGTGCATCCTTGTAGCTGTGTGGGCTAATTCCCTGAGTGTACAAAACATTAAGAACACCTGCTCTTTCCATGACAGTCTGGTGAAGCCAGGTGAAAGCTATGATCCCTTACTCATGTCACTTGTTAAATCCACTTCAAATCAGTGGAGATGAAGGGGATGAGACATGCTAAAGAAGGATTTTCAAGCCTCGAGACAATTGAGTGATGGATTGTGTGTGTGTGCCATTCAACAGCCAATTTGACAGAGCTTGAAGAATTTTTTTTAAAAGAATAAAAGGCAAATGTTTCACAATCCAGGTGTGGAAAGCTCTTAAAGGCTTACCCAAAAAGACTCATAGCTGCAAACGCTGCCAAAAGTGTTTCTACAAATATTGACTCAGGGGGTGTGAATACTTATGTAAAATTAGATATTTGCAAACATTTATAAAAACATGTTTTCACTTCATCATTGTGGGGTATTGTGTTTAGATGGGTGAAAAAATAAATAATATTTAAACACTTGAAATCAGGCTGTAAAACAAAAATGTGGAAAAAGTCAAGGGGTATGAACACTTCCTGAAGGTACTGTAGGTTGACAATTATTTGAAAACATGTCCATTAATTCATAGTGATTTTGCAAAAGAAAGCCACACATTTCAATGCATGCCACTGGAACACCTAACATATGTCATACTTTGACTAAAACTATGACTTATTGACATGGGTAAGCTCTGGTGGATTCCTACTGGTGTGGGTGTTTAAGAAGACAAAAGCGATTGTGGTGGTGTTAAATTGTGTTTGGTTTTAAAAAGGTAGTGGTAATATTTTATTCAGTACAGACATTTGTAGGTGGCTTAAAAGAAAACTCCACCAAAAAAACAATATTTTGGTATTTGTTTCATTAGTCCATTGTTGATATAGTCCCAACATGTTTTGCATGTTGTGCATGTCAGCAACTTGATTGCTGACATGCAAAACATTTTGTGACTACATCAACAAAGGACTAATGAAACAAATACCAAAAGATAGTTTTGGGGTAGAATGGTCCTTTAACTTGCCAAGAGACCACTGTTTTTGGACAAGCTATGGTTTTCAAAACACATTTTTACATGAATTCTGATTATTTCTGGGGATAAACATCATCCTGAAATATATATATATCTTTGTTAGAAATAATACTATATTTTCCTTGGAGTGATGCTGAATGTAAAAAAATACAACTAAATTTGCACAACTTACCCCACTCTCCCCTATAGTAATGTGCACACACTTTTGCGCAAAACAGTGCTTTTTTGACAACAGCAAACTTCAAGAAGTATTGCATTCAAGGAGTTGGTCTGATGTGATGTCATTGTCCTACCCACTTGCTTGAGAAAGATGTGGAGTGCATAGAATGGTGTTGTGTGTACCTGTTGTTGTGCCAGCTGGACCTGGTAGAGCTGCTGCATGTACTGTTGGTAGTGTTGTTCCTGTAGCTGGTGTATGAGACCCAGCTGCTGCTCAGGGCTCTCTGGGTACTGCTGGGCAGCATACTGCTGGAACTGCACTGCCGTCTGGGCATTCAGTGCTGCCATGATCTGCTGTCTGCACACAGGGAGGGGGAGGATGGAGGAGAGAGTCAACTCAGCACCCTTCCTTCAACAAACACTGGACTACTGTAGAGAGGTAAAGCTGAAGCTAAAGAAACTGATAATCTATCATACACACACAGACACAGTACTCACTTCTGCTGCTCTACCCGTAGCCTCTCCTCCTCCAACTGCCTCCTCTCCTCCTCCTCCCTCTTCAGCCTCTCCTCCTCTTCGATCATCTGTCTCTCCTCCTCCTGCCTCTTTCGCTCCCTCTCTTCATCCTCCCGGCGCTGTCGTTCCTCCTCCTCCCTCCTGAGGTAAGACAAAAACACGACAAACTTGAGTAAACTCCCTAAGTCCTAGGGTAGTTTCCACCATGTTGCTGTCATGGTAAGAAATGTCTGTCCTCCTGGACAACTTACCGTTTCCTCTCCTGCTCATCCTTCTCTATTTGGTGGGAGGTGACATAGGGTGCAAATAAATTACAGCATTTGTTCAACAGCTTGACAAACTCCACCATAGCCTCCTCCTTCTCCATGTTACCCAGAGCAGCCCACTCTTTCCTAAAGGGGAAAGAGGGATAGTATAGTTTTTTTATACTGTAGATGTTCAATTTCTCACTTTTGTTTATTTTACTTTCTTTGGCAATATAAACATATGTTCCCATGGCAATAAAGCCCCTTTGAATTTAAATTAGAGTGGGAGATAGAGATGGGGGACAACTTTTTCACACTGAGCTGTGAAAAACCTGGATTCCAAACGGTTTCCTCACGTTTCCTGAAACACAGCAGCAGCACTAGTGCTGAAGCATCAGCTGGAGTTAAAGTCCCACACACTGGCGTGGGGGTGGTTTACCTGCGGTCATTTCCCAGGACGTCAAAGAAGCCCACCTCTGGAGAGGCGTCGAGGTTGTATGGCCCCAGTAACACCTGCTTGTGGAGGGCCACCAGACGAAGCTTCTCTTCATAGGTGGGGTGGAAGGCCTTGCCATCCTTATCTGAGGACAAGACAAACCAGCTAATGGGCTAGACTCTGCAACACACTATCAAGGCAAATAATATGTTGATCAGTCATTGCTAGACAGGCCTATATTGGAAATGGCATACAGAACATCTTGTTGCTAAGCGTGTTGCTAGCGAATGGTGACTGACATGTCCCTTTTACAGTGTATACAGTCAGGGAAAAAGTTAGCCATGTCGGACCTTTGTCGTAGAAAAGCCTCAATTTAGACCAGATCGAATGATGAAAGACATGCTCTCTAAATGTGCACTCCTTATATTGCCAATGCCCTTTGGGAGAAATTAACAATGACTGCAATGCACAGCTTCACTGAAGAATAGGAGAAGTCCAGCTTTAGAACCTGTTTACACAATGTTGTGACTATATTAAAGCAGAAATCCGCAGATTGTGGGTGAACCTATGCCTCCCCACTTCTTGCGTAGTGTTTTCACTTTGAACGAAAACGAGGCAGTTGAGCCCTGAGCCACCTTGGGCTGGACTTTTATACTAGGTGTGTCTCTGTGCTAATCCGCCTACTCGAATGACCCTACTGCCCCAGAGCTGGAGAGGAAGTGAAAGTCACTTAAAACCAGAAACAAAGAGCAGACGGAGCCAACAAGCATCATTCTCTGTTCTTGGATCGGAATCAACTCAACCCCAAAAGATAAAAAGCAGCGAGAAAGACTGCTAATGACCAATCCATAAACATGATAAACTGGATTAATTTTAACCGATGGAAGAGTGACGGACATGGCCACCGTTCTCATGGACTGGTAACGTTAGGTAAGTGTTAGGTAAATGTTGGGTTGCGTTTTTAGCCTGCTAGCTACTAACCTTAGTGTGTTCAATGTTCAAGATAGCAGCTAACAAGGCTACCTAACATCTGAATTTGGACTGTTTTGTACTCGAAGGAATCTAACGATACCATCATGTGGCGACACTGCATAAACCCCAACAAGATGCTCAATGCCTTTATTTCAACTAGGTACAGTTAGCTAGCTGAAGCTAGATATGCAGATTGTTTACATGGTAGTGTCTATCGTTTGTAGATGATAATGCTAACTAGCTAGGTGGTAAGACAGCAGTTTCTGTCCAGGACCACCCCCCAAAAAATGCTTATAGCTATACCATTTGGTCAGAGATGTTTCTGTACATTGCCAATTACTTTATTTTTTAATTGGCAAGATTAGCAAATGTAGGTACGACATGCCAGCAACAAACGCTGACACAACAATTCCAAGTATAAATGATTAAATTATGAAAGACAAGCATTGTAATTTTGAATTCCATAGGGTGTGGAAGATGTGTAAAAAAATAAAAAAAGCATTGTCTATCAACAATGACAAGCCACTGGTGTTTAACTTGGATGCAAAATTACTGAGGATAACAGTGCTGATATTGCTACTAGAAAGTGTGTGCCCTCAGGCCTGGAGGGAAGCTAAAGTAATTCCGCTACCCAAGAATAGTAAAGCCCCCTTTACTGGCTCAAACTTTTGGGGGGAAAAAACATGACCAGATACAATGCTATTTTACAGTATACAAATTGACAGCAGACTTTCACCATGCTTGTAGGGAAGGACATTCAACAAGCACAGCAATTACACAAATGACTGATGATTGGCTGAGAAATTCATGATAAAAAGATTGTGGGAGCTGTGTTGTTTTTTTCTTTGCGGCTTTTGACATTATTGATCACAGTCTGTTGATGGAAAAATGTATGTGTCATGGCTTTAGATCCCCTGCTATGTTGTGGATAAAGCATTACCTGTCTAACAGAAGAGTGTTCTTCAATGGAAGACTTTCCAACATAATCCAGGTAGAATCAGGAATTCCCCAGGGCAGCTGTCTAGGCCCTTACTATTATCAATTTTACTTGCCTTGAAATTTCACTGGCCTTGAGTAAAGCCAGTGTGCCTATGTATGAGGATGACGCAACACTATACACAAGTGTTGCAGTGAAATCACTGCAACACTTAAAGAGCTGCAGTTTCAGAATGGTGGCAAGGAATAAATTCCTAAACATTTCAAAAACTAAAAGCATTGTAGTTGGGACAAATGATTCACTAAAACCTAAACAGCAACTGAATCTTGTAATAAATAAATGTGGATATTGGGCAAGTTGAGGTGACTAAACTGCTTGGAGTAACCCTTGATTGTAAACGGTCATGGCCAAAACATGTTGATACAACAGTAGCTAAGATGGGGAGGAGTCTTTCCAAAATAAAGCTCTGCCTTCTTAACAACAGTATCAATAAGGCAGGTCCTACAGGCTGTAGTTTTGTCGCACCTGGACTACTGTTCAGTCATGTGGTCAGGTGCCACCAAGAGGGACCTCGGAAAAATACAATTGGCTCAGAACAGGGCAGCATGGCTGGCCCTTAAAAGTACACTAACAATAATATGCATTTCTTGAGCCATTCTCATGGCTCAAATTTGAGGAGAGACTGACTTCATCATTACTAGCACACAGCTCGGACAACCATGCATACCCCACAAGACATGCCACCAAAGGTTTCTTCAAAATCCTCAAGTCAAGAACAGACTATGGGAGGTGCACAGTACTACATGGCTACATTGAACTATTTTCTACATCAGGTAACTGATGCAAGCAGTAGAATAGGATTTTTTTTAAACGATACAAATATACCATATTGAACAGGGGGACTGGGGACTGTGCAGACACACACGTACACATGGATGTTGTATTGTAAATATGTGATAGTGGAGAAGTGGCCTGAGGGAACACACTAAATGTATTGGGTAAAGTGTTATGAAATGTAATGTTATATTTTTAACTGTATATAACTGTATTAATGTAGCTGGACCACAGGAAGAGTAGCTGCTGCCTTGTCAGCAGCTAGATGGGGATCATTAATAAACACAAAATACAACATTTCTCAGGAAGATACTGGTGGAGACAGTCTGATTTCAAGTTAACCTAAGACTGCGCAAGTTGTGGTTGTGCAAACACCAACACTGAAGAATTAAGAAATGCTGTATACATATTCTGTTTTAATTTGTGATTCAATAATTATTTTGTTGGTAATATACCAAAATCGTTAGCCATGTTTGCCTGTTCAGCACATCGCCTGTAAATAAACAGCATTGATTCCTACCTAGTGTGAACTACCCACCAGAACCGGCCGTGATTGGGAGTCCCATAGGGTGGCGCATAATTGGCCCAGCGCTGTCCGGGTTAGACTGTCATTGTAATTAAGGATTTGTTCGTAACGGACTTAAAATAAATATCCAGCCTAGTCAGTCAAGTAAACAATGGCTCATCTGCATGACATATTGGTGGACCATGGGCCATGAAGTCATAGGATGGTACATTAGCTTCTTACACTGGTAAGAGCAAAACACTACATATAAACTCAGCAAAAAAAAAAAAAAGTCCTCTGTCACCTGCGTTTATTTTCAGCAAACTTAACATGTGTAAATATTTGTATGAACATAAGATTCAACAGACAAACTGAACAAGTTCCACAGACATGTGACTAACAGAAATGGAATAATGTTTCCCTGAACAAAGGGGGGGGGGGGGGGGGGGGGGGGGGGGGGGGGGGGGTCCAATTTTTTTTTCAGTATCTGGTGAGACACCTGCATTAAATACTGCAGTGCATCTCCTCCTCATGGACTGAGATCTGGGCTCTTAGCTGGCTATGGCAGAACACTGACATTCCTGTCTTGCAGGAAATTCACGCACAGAACGAGCAGTATGGCTGGTGGCATTGTCATGCTGAGGGTCATGTCAGGATGAGCCAGCAGGAAGGGTACCACATGAGGGAGGAGGATGTCTAACCTGTAAGGCATGGCATTGAGATTGCCTGCAATGACAACAAGCTCAGTCCGATGATGCTGTGACACAGCGCCCCAGACCATGACGGACCCTCCACCTCCAACTCGATCCCGCTCCAGAGTACAGGCCTCGTTGCAACGCTCATTCCTTCGACGATAAATGCGAATCCGACCATCACCCCTGGTGAGACAAAACCGCGACTCGTCAATGAAGAGCACTTTTTGCCAGTCCTGTCTGGTCCAGCGACGGTGGGTTTGTGCCCATAGACAACATTGTTTGCCAGTGATGTCTGGTGAGGACCTGCCTAAAAACAGGCCTACAAGCCCTCAGTCCAGCCTCAGCGATTGTGCGTTCCTGGGTTAAACTCAGGCAGTTGTTGCCATCCTGTACCTATCTTGCAGGTGTGATGTTCAGATGTACCGATCCTGTGCAGGTGTTGTTACACGTGGTCTGCCACTGCGAGGACGATTAGCTGTCCGTCCTGTCTCCCTGTAGCGCCGTCTTAGGTGTCTCACAGGACGGACATTGCAATTTATTGCCCTGGCCACATCTGCAGTCTTCATGACTCCTTGCAGTATGCCTAAGGCACGTTCACACAGATGAGCAGGGACACTAGGCATCTTTCTTTGTTTTTCAGAGTCAGTAGAAAGGCCTCTTTAGTGTCCCAAGTTTTCATAACTGTGACCTTAATTGCCTACCATATGTAAGCTGTTAGTGTCTTGACGACCGTTCCACAGATGCATGTTCATTAATTGTTTGATTCATTGACCAAGCCCGAGAAACAGTGTTTAAACCCTTTATGATAAATATCTGTAACGTTATTTGCATTTATACGAACGGCAGCCATTCTGCATCAACATTTAACCTTTTCCTGGTGAAACTGAAATTAAAATACAATTACATTGCGTTAGAATTAATACTATGAAAACTTGGAAAGGCCATTGACACTTGGGCTAATAATTTCAGTGATGTGATTTCTCTCTCTCGCATCAGCATTAACACTGCTGTAGTAACAGATCCACGGATGATTGGGACTACTTGCTGCATAACAAAAGACTTGACTCATGTAAAAATCCACATACAGTTAAAGTCGGAACTTTACATACACCTTAGCCAAATACATTTAAACTCAGTTTCACAATTCAATCCTAGTTCAAATTCCCTGTCTTTATTTTAAGAAAGTGAAACATCAGAATAATAGTAGAGAGAATGATTTATGTATCCCATTATCACATTCCCAGTGGGTCAGAAGTTTACATGCACTCAATTAGTATTTGGTAGCATTGTATTTAAATTGTTTAACATGGGTAAAATGTTTTGGGTAGCCTTCCACAAGCTTTCCCAATAAGTTGGGTGCATTTTGGCCCATTCCTACTGACAGAGCTGGAGTAAGAGTCAGGTTTGTAGGCCTCTTTGCTCCCACACACTTTTTCAGTTCTGCTCACACATCTTCTATAGGATTGAGGTCAGGGCTTTGTGATGGCCACTCCAATACCTTGACTTTGTTGTCTTTAAGCCATTTTGTCACAACTCTGGAAGTATGTTTGGGGTCATTGTCCATCTGGAAGACCCATTTGCGACCAAGCTTTAACTTCCTCACTGATTTCTTGAGATGTTGCTTCAAAATAGCCACATCATTTTCATGCCTCATGATGCCATCTATTTTGTTTAGTGCCTCATGATGCTGCCACCCCCGTGCATCACAGTTGGGATGGTGTTCTTTGGTTTGCAAGCATCCCCCCTTTTCCTCCAAACGGTTCTATTTTTGTTTCATCAGACCAGAGGACATTTCTCCCAAAATTCCAATCTTTGGAGGTCTTGGCTGATTTCTTTTGATTTTCCCATGATGTCAGGCAAAGAGGCATGGAGTTTGAAGGTAGGCTTTGAAATACATCCACAGGTTCAACTCCAACTGATTCAACTGATGTCAATTAGCCTATCAGAAGCTTACTAAGCCATGACATAATTTTCTGGAATTTTCCAAGCTGTTTAAAACTTAGTGCATGTAAACTTCTGACCCACTGGAATCGTGATACAGTGAATTATAAGTGAAATAATCTGTGTGTAAACAATTGTTAGAAAAATTACTTGTGTCATGCACAAAGTAGATGTCCTAACAGACTTGCCAAAACTATAGTTTGTTTACAATAAATTTGTGGAGTGGTTGAAAAATGAGTTATAATGACTCCAACCTAAGTGTATGTAAACTTCAGACTTCAACTGTAATTCACAATTAAACTTGACAAGTAAAAGTGACTCTTCCACCCAAAATTGGGACAATTACATGACAACTGAACTTAAATAAACACACACAAGGCAGGACATACAGTGCATCTGTATGTATTAAGACCCCTTGACATCTGTAAGTATTAAGACCCCTTGACTTTCTCCACATTATTACGTTACAGCCTTATTCTAAAATTGATTAAATAAATACAAATCCTCAATCTACCCACAATACCCCATAACGACAAAGCGAAAATAGGTTTGTAGTAATTTTTGATTTTTTTTTTACAAAAATACCCATTGCTATACTAGAGACATGATAGATCAGAAGTAATACTATAGTATCTGAGGGATAATAGAGAATGGTTGTTATATCAGAAGTTAATGGTTATCTGTAGGAGTCAGATGGCTTTGGAATGTGTAGGGGACACAGGTGGAGATCTTAGAACCACAGGAGAGGGGGGAATGTGTAAGTTTACATTATGTCAGGATATGTTATTGATATACAGCAGGCATCCTATGGGAGGAGAAGAGAGTCTGGTATCAATAACCATGACAGCCTTGAGTTGGGGAGGAGTGAGAACTTTGGGGTAAAGGTCAGGTTAGATGAGGAAGAACAGATATCACGAAGGTTCTGTCTTGTAACAGAGATGCATTGGCTGTGCAGTTGTGGAAGAGACTCAGTCTCAGAGAAAGGGTTAAACACAAGTGCTTGTGTGAAATGTCATTTGTTTGAATCCAGCTGTATCAACCCTTTGGATAGAATTAAACTTAGTTAAGCTTCTCTATTGTCCGTGAGTTATTTACACTGAAAATTAGAACCTAACAATAAGTATTCAGACTCTTTGCAATGGGACTCGAAATTGAGCTCAGGTGCATCCTGTTTCCATTGATCATCCATGAGATGTTTCTACAACTTGATTGAATTCCACCTGTGGTAAATTCAATTGATTGGCTATGATTTGGAAAGGCACACACCTGTCTATATAAGGTCCCTCAGTTGACAGTGTATGTCAGAGCAAAAACCAAGCCAGGAGGTCGAAGGAATTGTCCGTAGAGCTCCGAGAGGCACAGATCTGGGAAGGGTACCAAAACATTTCTGCAGCACTGAACGTCCAAGAACATTAAATGGAAGAAGTTTGGAACCACCAAGACTCTTCCTAGAGCTGTCCGCCCGGCCACACTGAGCAATCAGGGGAGAAGGGTCTTGGTCAGGGATGTGACGAATAAGCCGATGGTTCATCTATGGAGATGGGACAATCTTCCAGAAGAACAACGATCTCTGCAGCACTCCACCAATCAGGCTTTTATGGTAGAGTGGCCAGATGGAATCCACTCCACAGTAAAAGGCACCTGACAGTCCGCAAAATGTGGAAAAAGTAAAGGGGTCGGAATACACTGTACGTAGAATGTGGCGACATGCTATAACCATGTTAGATGTGTCATGCTAATGTACCATCCTAAGACTTCATTATCCCATAATTCCACCAATATGTCATGCAGATGAGCCATTGTTTACTTTACTGGCCATGATGGGTATTCATTCAGTTGGCTTAACTCTAGGTAAGAACCAATGCTGTATATAGGCAGGGAATGTGCTGAACAGGCAAACAAACTATTTTGGCCAATAACCAACTAAATAATTATTGGGTTACAAAGCATAACATAAATTGCATACCTTTCTTACCTCTTTCAGTGTTGGAGTCTCAGGTTCCCTTGAAATCAGACCGTGTTCACCTGTATCTCCCTGGGAAATACATGTTCGTGTGATGTTACTGTACCAAATTTTATAGCTAGATACTTTTTTTTGGATTGGTCCGGTGCTGGAAATGCTGTCGACCACCTAGCTAGCATTATCATCTACAAACGAAACACTATCATGTCAACAATTATCACACCTAGCTTCAGCTAGCTAACGTTAGCTAGTTGAAATAAAGGCATTGAGCATCTTGTGGGGTTTATGCAGTGTAGCTACATGATGCTATTGTTAGATTCCTTCGAGTACAAAACAGTCTGAATACCAAATATGTTAGCTAGCTAAGCTAGCTAGCTGTCACAGCTAGCATGAACATTGAACACACGGAGGTTAGCAGCTAACATAACTAGCAGGCTAAACACGCAACCCAACACTTACCTAATGGTACCAGTCCATGAGAACGGGGGCCATGTCAGTCACGTTTCCACTTGTTAAAATGAATTCCATTGTTTATCCAGTTTATGGATTGGTCATGAGCAGTCTCTCGCTTCTTTTTCCCCTTTGGGATCAAGTTGATTCTTATTCAAGAACAGAGAATGATGCTTGTTGACTTCTTCTGCTCTTTTTGTTTCTGGCGGCTGAAGCGTTAGGTTGCTAGTGACTTTCATTTCCTCTCCAGCTCTGGGGGAGCAGGGTCATTTGAGTAGGCAGGATTAGCGCAAAGACACACCTAGCCCAGAAGGCCAGCCCAAGGAGGCTCAGAACTCAACCCCCTTGTTTTCGTTCAAAGTGAAAACACAACAAGAAGTGGGGTGGAACAGGGTCGCCCACAACCTGCAGATTTCTGCTTTAAAAAGGTGTATATCGGAAGCGATGGTAATGGCATTGGCTCAAATGTATTTCCATGCTTATCCATTGGCTATGAAATGTATATGTGATCTACATTTAATGGCCCTTCAAAGGAAACTGGGACTTTTTTGATGTGAAGCCAAGTGCATTTAATTATGAAGATTGGAAGGCAGTCAGCCTACAATTAAGCAGTAAAAGTCAAGTCACTAAGGCACAGAAGGATCTCCAAAGGCTGACCTCTGGAAACTACACACTGCTTGTCAATGGGCTGAAAGACTGTCCGTGTCTCGAATCTGGCTTGCATACCACTTATTTAAAAGGTTGTTCTATTTGATATCACTTTTTGACCGCACCCCTTTTTGATTTGAACGAAACTTTCCATATATACTTTTTTAATTTGTTAAATGCAACAATTTAAAATATTTTGCTGAGTTACAGCTCATATTAAGAAATCAGTCAATTGAAATAAATTCATTAGGCCCTAATCTACGGATTTCCCATGACTGGGCAGGTGCGCAGCCATGGGTTGGCATAGACCCACAGACTTGGGAGCCAGGCCTACCCACTTGGGAGCCAGGCCCAGCCAATCAGAATGAGTTTTTCCCCAGAAAAGGGCTTTATTACAGACAGAAATACAACTCCGCACCACCCCTCCGACAATCCTGCAGGTGAAGAAGCCAGATGGAGGTTCTGGTCTGGCATGGTTATACATGGTCTGCGGTTGTGAGACTGGTTGGACATATTGCCAAATTGTCTAAAAAGAGGTTGGCGGCTTATGGTAGAGAAATTAACATTCAATTCTGTGGCAACAACTCTGGTGGACATTCGTGCAGTCAGCATGCCAATTGCATGCTCTGTGGCATTGTTTGCTTCTTGATATGCCACACCTGTCAGGTGGCAGGATTACCTTGACAAAAGGATAAAATGCTCACTAATAGGGATGTAAACCATTTTGTGCACAAAATGTTTGTGCGTATGGAACATTTGACTTTATGTTCTCATTGGTCACATACACATATTTAGCAGATGTTATCGCGGGTGTAGCGAAATGCTTGTGTTCCTAGCTCCAAAAGTGCAGTAGTAACAATTCACAACAATACACATGAATCTAAAAGTAAAAGAAAGGAATAAATATATAAATATAAAGGATGAGCAATGTCTGAGTGGCATACCTCCACCAGTCATATTTAGGATATAATTTGCAAATATATATATATATTTTTTTACAAATATGTATTATTGGTTCTGTATTTTCTGGTGGAAACAACTTCATGGCTTGTTATAAAAATAGCAATAGTAAGCAGATGATTTCCTTTTCAAATAACTGAAAGTGAGAGGGTGTAATCTGAAAAGCGAAAAAGGTCTTTCTTGAACATAGGGCGAGACATTCTTACTAGTTTGCTAGAGAACCAGTTTGGATTTAAGTATAACTTTTGTATGACTGAAGCCTTTAGTGAGAGGTCTAATGCTTTAATATTTAATAATTTCTGCCCTCTAAATTCATATTCATTATATACAAAAGGCCTGTTCAATATTGTCTGGCTTGCTGTTCCAAATCAAATAAATAAATATTCTATCATATAATCTAAAACACATAGGTATACTGGGATATGACTAAAGAGCTAATCAGGGGGATTTAAAAAAAACAAACAAACAGGTATTTGCCTTTTCATGGAAGCAAGATCTTACCAATTTTTGCTAACTTCCTATTAAAATTTGTCAGAGTGAGAATTTCTTTCAGGATATGTTCACTGAGAATACTAATGGTCTGGTGGTGATGTGGATAATGTAAAAGTTGTAAACTCAGCAAAAAAAGAACACTATTTCCCATGCTTGTTCAATCAACAATAAACAATTAATGAACATGCACCTGTGGAAAGGTTGTTAAGACACTAACAGCTTACAGACAGTAGGCAATTAAGGTCACAGTTATGAAAACTTGGTACACTAAAAAGGCCTTTCTACTGACTCTGAAAAACACCAAAAGAAAGATGCGTGAACGTGCATTAGGCATGCTGCAAGGAGGCATGAGGACTGCAGATGTGGCCAGGGCAATAAATTGTAATTTCCGTCCTGTGAGACACCTAAGACAGCGCTACAGGGAGACAGGACGGACTGCTGACCATCCTCGCAGTGGCAGACCACGTGTAACAACACCTGCAAAGGATCAGTACATTCGAACATCACACCTGCGGGACAAGTACAGGATGGAAACAACTGCCCGAGTTACACCAGGAACGCACAATCCATCCATCAGTGCTCAGACTCTCAGCCTATTGCGGACAGAGGCTGGACTGAGGTCTTGTAGGCCTGTTGCAAGGCAGGTGCTCACCAAACATCACAGGCAGCAACGTCACCTATGGCCACAAACACACCGTCGCTGGACCAGACAGGACTGGCAAAAAGTGCTCTTCACTGACGAGTCGCGGTTTTGTCTCACCAGGGGTGATGGTCGCATTCGCGTTTATCGTAGAAGGAATGTGCGTTGCACCGAGGCCTGTACTCTGGAGCGGGATCGATTTGGAGGTGAAGGGTCCGTCATGTTCTGGGGCGCTGTGTCACAGCATCTTCGGACTGAGCTTGTTGTCATTGCAGGCAATCTTAACACTGTGCATTACAGGGAAAACATCCTCCTCCCTCATGTGGTACCCTTCATGCAGGCTCATCCTGACATGAAACTCCAGCATGACAATGCCACCAGTCATACTGCTCATTCTGTGCGTGATTTCCTGCAAGACAGGAAAGTTAGTGTTCTGCCATGGCCAGCGAAGAGCCCGGAGCTCAATTCCATTGAGCACGTCTGGGACCTGTTGGATCGGAGGGTGAGGGCTAGATCCATCCCCCCCAGGAATGTCCAGGAACTTGCAGGTGCCTTGGTGGAAGAGTGGGGTAACATCTCACAGCAAGAACTGGCAAATCTGGTGCAGTCCATGAGGAGACGCACTGCAGTACTTAATGCAGCTGGTGGCCACACCGAATACTGACTAGCATTTGATTCCCCCCCTTTATTCAGGGAAACATTATTCCATTTCTGTTAGTCACATGTCTGTGGAACTTGTTCAGTTTGTCTCAGTTGTTGAATCTTGCCATGTTCATTCAAATATTTACAAGTTAAGTTCGCTGAAAATAAATGCAGTTGACAGTGAGAGGACAATTATTTTCCTGCTGAGTTTGTTAGTGAGCCACTGCATAATATAGTACACATATCATAATTTGGTTGTAGTCCAGATGTTAGAAAATTTACCTTGACCCTGAGGCTGTGGAAGGATCCAAGTTGTGGATTTAAGAAAACATGAATCAGCATACTATGACACCTTTGTTTTTAAGCCCTGTGTTTCTAATCCCTTGATATTGTTGTTGGATCTGGTGTTAAAGGCACAGTCAACTTAGTGTATGTAAACGTCTGACCCACTGGAATTGTAATACAGTGAACGATAAGTGAAATAATCTGTCTGTAAACAATTGTTGGAAAAATTGCTTGTGTCATGCACAAAGTAGATGTGTTTTAATGACTCATACCTAAGTATATGTAAACTTCAGACTTCAACTGTATATCTCACTAGGTCATGATATTTAAACCTCCAAATATCCACAATTTACCATTAAAAAATACCATAGCGATTGAGTGTCCATATAGCTGTACCATATTTGCTTTGCTACCAAGTAACCCTCCAATTGTTCCACTATTCCACACGCTAAAGCCCCTCCCCAACCCAAGTTGGGTTGCCATCCCGGTGACTGGCAGACCACCCCAGTTCCCCCCACATCCCTAGGCCCCACGAGGCCAGGACCCATTCTTCGAAAAATGCACAGAACAGAAGCAGATCAACCGCTAAAAGGATTTCCAATACACTCACCTCAATTTGCTTTAAATATATGTACACACACGTATGTATATATGTATCTTAATTGCCAACATTAACAATTAATATGCGTAATAATGTGCAAAGGATTGTTACCTATAACCTGGATTGCCATTACATTGCATTTTTGTCAAGCAATTATTCTACCAAAGAATAATTGTGATTCATCCTATAATTGTCCCTAAAATCCTTACACCCCTTGCAACAAACATGGGATACGCACACACACAAAACCCCTTTGACCCAGAATCAACCATAAGCTCGGATGCTCAACGGTTGTTACATCCCAGAGCCCAACTCAAGGACCTGATTTATGAATGCATATACAGTTACAGCTGTTTGAGAAAGCATGCAAGATTGAGCAAAAATTTGCACAAATTTGAGATTTGATTAACCAATGTCAAGTCCTAGGTGGAGATCAGATCCACCCCGTTCCCCTGCAACACACACACACTGGTCCCCCTTGTGACCATTTTCGCAAGCATCTCTGTGCAGTCAGACCTTTGATGATTTTGTGCCACCAGGGCCACAATAATATGCCCCCTCTCTGATTGTCCGAGTGCGACCCTCTCTGATTGTGTGTGTGTGTGTGTGTGTGTGTGTCCCCCCCCATGGGTTACTGCAGCCAGTGTTGCCTGCACTGCCACTACCAGGGTGGGGGTACCCCACCGGCTAGGTACAAGGTCGTCAAGGTTCTCATTAGCAGCTTTGAGAATTTCCTTGTATATTATGCTCTCCATCAGGGGGCTCTGGATTTGGAGGAACAACCCTGCAAAGCAAGCTCAGAGTCTTGAGGGGACGGTGCTGCTCTAGTCCGTCTCTGACCACATTTATCTTTCTGTTTGGCTACATATAGGCAGCTCACAGGAGGCCCATAAAACAGATAAGGACTTCGCATTAGCGTCGTTCAGATGGGTGTCTAGGGTATAGGGTTGGGGACCGTTCCGTCATGATAGGGACAATAAAAAAGTGTATCCCTCATCTGCACAAAATTGAACGCGCTCTCTCAACCCCTGCTCACCGACACACATTGGTTCTGGGATATGCAACCATTTCCTTACTCACTTTCCCAAGTGTTGCATTATATTGTGATAAATTGCAGGCCACACTACTTACCTAGAGAGTTTTCAGCTATACTTTTCATGACTGTTTATTTACCACCACAGACAGATGCTGACACTAAGATTGCTTATTTCCTTATACAGCTGACTGAGTACAAACAGGAAATCACTCACCCAGAGGCAGCGATCCTAGTGGCCGGAGACTTTAATGCAGGGAAACTTAAATCAGTTCAACCTAATTTTTATTAACATGTTAAATGTGCATCCAGCAGGGAAAAAAAATCTAGATCACCTGTACTCCACACACAGAAACTCGTACAAAGCTCTCCCTCCATTTGGTAAATCCGACCACAACTCTATCCTCCTGATTCCTGCTTACAAGCAAAAATTAAAGCAGGAAGCACCAGTGACTCGGTCTACAAAAAAGTGGTCAGATGAAGCAGATGCTAAACTACAGGACTGTTTTGCTATCACAGACTGCAACATGTTCCAGGATTCTTCTGACGGCATTGAGGAATACACCACATCAGTCACTGGCATTTACAATAAGTGCATCGAGGACTTGCCCCACAGTGACTGCCCGTACATACCCCAACCAGAAGCCATGGATTACAGGCATCATTAGCACTGAGCTAAAGGGTAGAGCTGCCGCTTTCAAGGTGCGGGACTCTAACCCGGAAGCTTTTAAGAAGTCCTACGACAAACCGTCAAACAGACAAAGCATCAATAGTTTCTCCATTGCACTCCACACTGCCCTTTCCCACCTGGACAAAAGGAACACCTATGTGAGAATGCTATTCATTGACTGAAGCTCAGCATTCAACACCATAGCACCCTCAAAGCTCATCAGTAAGCTAAGGATCCTGGGACTGAACACCTCCCTCTGCAACTGGATCCTGGACTTCCTGACGGGTCACCCCCAGGTGGTGAGGGTAGGTAGCAACACATCTGTCACGCTGATCTTCAACTGGAGCCCCCCCCAGGGGTGCGTGCTCAGTCCCCTCCTGTACTCCCTGTTCACCCACGACTGCATAGCCAGGCATGACTCCAACACCATCATTAAGTTTGCAGACGACAACAGTAGGCCTGATCACCGATAACAACGGGACAGCGTATAGGGAGGAGGTCAGAGACCTGGTCGGGTGGTGCCAGAATAACAACCTATCCCTCAACGTCACCAAGACTAAAGGAGATGATTGTGGACTACAGGAAAAGGAGGACCGAGCACGCCCCCATTCTCATCGACGGGGCTGTAGTGGAGCAGGTTGAGAGCGTCAAGTTCCTTAGTGTTAACATCACCAACAAATTAGAATGGTCCAAACACACCAAGTCATTTGTGAAGAGGGCACAACAAAGCCTATTCCCCCTCAGGAGACTGAAAAGATTTGGCATAGGTCTGGAGATCCTCAAAAGGTTCTACAGCTGCAACATGGAGCATGCCTGGTACGGCAAATGCTCGACCTTTACACCAGGCGGTGTCAGAGGAAGGCCCTAAAAATTGTCAAAGACCCCAGCCACCCCAGTCATAGACTGTTCTCTCCACCGGAGTAGAGAAAACCGGTACCGGAGTGCCAAGTCTAGGACAAAAAGGCTTCTCAACAGTTTTTACCCCCAAGCCATAAGACTCCTGAACAGGTAATCAAATGGCTACCTGGACTATTTGCATTGTACCCCCCCCCCCCCCCCAACCAACCCCTCTTTTACACTGCTGCTACTCTGTTTATCATATATGCATAGTCACTTTAACCACACATTCATGTACATACTACCTCAATTGGCCTGACCAACCAGTGCTCCCGCACATTACATTGGCTAACCGGGTTATCTGCATTGTGTCCCGCCACCCACTTTTTGCGCTACTGCGCTATTACACTCTGTTCATCATATAGGCATAGTCACTTTAACCATATCTTCATATACATACTACCTCAATCAGTCCGACTAACCGGTGTCCGTATGTAGCCTCGCTACTTTTATACCCTTGCTACTGTTATTTCACTGTTGTTTTTTCTTTTCTTTACTTACTTATTGTTCACCTTAAACCTTTTTTGCACTATTGGTTAGAACCTGTAAGTAAGCATTTCGCTGTAACGCTGGATGCTACCGTCCCACCTGCCCATAAGAAGTTAACATACTTGTATGCCATCTGCAAATATGAATACAAAATTTAAATTACGAGCCGAGTTGGTTTAGCCTCAGAAAAAGACAAGGTGTCCATGATTGAGACTAGAGGTCGACCAATTAAATCGGGGCCGATTTCAAGTTTTCATAACAATCGGAAATCGGTATTTTTGGGCGCCGATTTTTACAAATTTTATACCTTTATTTAACTAGTCAGTTAAGCACACATTCTTATTTTCAATGACGGCCTAGGAACGATGGGTTAACGGTCTCATTCAGGGGCAGAACGACAGATTTTCATCTTGTCAGCTCGGGGGATCCAATCTTGCAACCTTACAGTTAACTAGTCCAACTCAATAACGGCCTGCCTCTCGTTGCACTCCACAAGGAGACTGCCTGTTACGCGAATGCAGTAAGCCATGGTAAGTTGCTAGCTAGCATTAAACTTCTTATAAAAAACAATCATAATCACTAGTTAACTACACATAGTTGATGATATTACTAGATATTATCTAGCGTGTCCTGCGTTGCATATAATCAGCGGTGGTAGGCAGAAGCGTAAACATTCATTCAAACAGCGCTTTCGTGCGTTTTGCCAGCAGCTCTTCGTTGTGCGTCAAGCATTGCGCTGTTAATGACTTCAATGTTTATGACTACAAATAGATAAAAATCGGCCAATTAAATAGGTATCGGTGTTTTTGGTCCTCCAATAATCGTTATCGCCGTTGAAAAATCATAATCGGTGGACCTCAGACCATGATTGCCTCAGAATGGGTGGGCTGGACATGGCGAGGGATGAGTTCAGATTGGTCTGCCATGTAGCATGCTTCTGTCTATAACGTGAGCTGTTCAGTATGTGTAGGTTACACTTTCTAACATCTTTTTTTGAAAGATATCACGTAGTAGAACTGCAGAAGTTAAGGAGATGGAGAGAACTCTGGTATTTTATTGCAAATATGCAGACGGAGTCATAAAGAGAACACACAGAAGGCTGTTGTATAAAACACCGTCTCCAGATTAAATCTAACTAAGGCAACCATGACAGAGGGAGAAGCATTCATCCACGTATACGGGCCAGAGTCTACTGTTGGCTAACCCCATTTCGTACAAATTTGCGCAACCGTGGCATTCAAACGAGGCTGCAATGAAAAGTAATGGGACTGTATCGACTGTTGGCATTAAATATTGTTAATCATCAGTTACACTAGAGACATGAGGGGTGCCATAGTCTAGGGTTTACACCAGAAGTTAATGGTTATCTGTAGGAGGAATGTACATGGTGGGCGCAATTAAGCTTGGAATGTACAGAGTGAAGGAAACATAATCATGTGGCAGGCACTTATAAGGATGGAGAGCTGTGGAGTAGTGAGGAAGGGGGTAGAGGTCAGGTCATCTTATGAAAGAACAGCTTGTATCACTTAACTTCCTGCCTAGTAACAAAGATGTCATTTTTATACATGTATGAGAGGGAGAGCACGAGAGCGATTAATTATACACACACTACCACTGGTGGAAATACAGTGCCTTGCGAAAGTATTCGGCCCCCTTGAACTTTGCGACCTTTTTCCACATTTCAGGCTTCAAACAAAGATATAAAACTGTATTTTTTTGTGAAGAATCAACATCAAGTGGGACACAATCATGAAGTGGAACGACATTTATTGGATATTTCAAACTTTAACAAATCAAAAACTGAAAAATTGGACGTGCAAAATTATTCAGCCCCCTTAAGTTAATACTTTGTAGCGCCACCTTTTGCTGCGATTACAGCTGTAAGTCGCTTGGGGTGTGTCTATCAGTTTTGCACATCGAGAGACTGACATTTTTTCCCATTCCTCCTTGCAAAACAGCTCGAGCTCAGTGAGGTTGGATGGAGAGCATTTGTGAACAGCAGTTTTCAGTTCTTTCCACAGATTCTCAATTGGATTCAGGTCTGGACTTTGACTTGGCCATTCTAACACCTGGATATGTTTATTTTTGAACCATTCCATTGTAGATTTTGCTTTATGTTTTGGATCATTGTCTTGTTGGAAGACAAATCTCCGTCCCAGTCTCAGGTCTTTTGCAGACTCCATCAGGTTTTCTTCCAGAATGGTCCTGTATTTGGCTCCATCCATCTTCCCATCAATTTTAACCATCTTCCTTGTCCCTGCTGAAGAAAAGCAGGCCCAAACCATGATGCTGCCACCACCATGTTTGACAGTGGGCATGGTGTGTTCAGGGTGATGAGCTGTGTTGCTTTTACGCCAAACATAACGTTTTGCATTGTTGCCAAAAAGTTCAATTTTGGTTTCATCTGACCAGAGCACCTTCTTCCGCATGTTTGGTGTGTCTCCCAGGTGGCTTGTGGAAAACTTTAAACAACACTTTTTATGGATATCTTTAAGAAATGGCTTTCTTCTTGCCAGTCTTCCATAAAGGCCAGATTTGTGCAATATACGACTGATTGTTGTCCTATGGACAGAGTCTCCCACCTCAGCTGTAGATCTCTGCAGTTCATCCAGAGTGATCATGGGCCTCTTGGCTGCATCTCTGATCAGTCTTCTCCTTGTATGAGCTGAAAGTTTAGAGGGACGGCCAGGTCTTGGTAGATTTGCAGTGGTCTGATACTCCTTCCATTTCAATATTATCGCTTGCACAGTGCTCCTTGGGATGTTTAAAGCTTGGGAAATCTTTTTGTATCCAAATCCGGCTTTAAACTTCTTCACAACAGTATCTCGGACCTGCCTGGTGTGTTCCTTGTTCTTCATGATGCTCTCTGCGTATTTGACGGACCTCTGAGACTATCACAGTGCAGGTGCATTTATACAGACTTGATTACACACAGGTGGATTGTATTTATCATCATTAGTCATTTAGGTCAACATTGGATCATTCAGAGATCCTCACTGAACTTCTGGAGAGAGTTTGCTGCACTGAAAGTAAAGGGGCTGAATAATTTTGCACGTCCAATTTTTCAGTTTTTGATTTGTTAAAAAAGTTTGAAATATCCAATAAATGTCGTTCCTCTTCATGATTGTGTCCCAATTGTTGTTGATTCTTCACAAAAAAATAGTTTTATATCTTTATGTTTGAAGCCTGAAATGTGGCAAAAGGTCGCAAAGTTCAAGGGGGCCGAATACTTTCGCAAGGCACTGTATGCCTGTCTGTGTCTTATGCAGCTGTGTGACCCAATAAGTAAATAAACTTGGTTTAAGCTTTACAAAATTGTCCATTACATTTTATGAGATTAATTTGGAACCTAACAGCATCAATCTGGGGTGTGAACTACATTTCAATTCAAGAGTTGATTGACATGGTAATGGGCTGATCGTATTGGAGAAAAGTTTAATTTTTAAACAGACCCCTCTGACGCTGTACGCTAACCCTAACCCTTTTTATTTATTTATTTATTTCACCTTTATTTAACCAGGTAGGCAAGTTGAGAACAAGTTCTCATTTACAATTGCGACCTGGCCAAGATAAAGCAAAGCAGTTCGACACATACTCCATGTGTAACTCTGTCGTTGTAAAACAAGCATACAGTCAATAATACAGTATAAACAAGTCTATATACGATGTGAGCAAATGAGGTGAGATAAGGGAGGTAAAGGCAAAAAAAGGCCATGGTGGCAAAGTAAATACAAATAGCAAGTAAAACACTGGAATGGTAGATTTGCAATGGAAGAATGTGCAAAGTAGAAATAAAAATCATGGGGTGCAAAGGAGCAAAATAAATAAATAAATTAAATACAGTAGGGAAAGAGGTAGTTGTTTGGGCTAAATTATAGGTGGGCTATGTACAGGTGCAGTAATCTGTGAGCTGCTCTGACAGCTGGTGCTTAAAGCTAGTGAGGGAGATAAGTGTTTCCAGTTTCAGAGATTTTTGTAGTTCGTTCCAGTCATTGGCAGCAGAGAACTGGAAGGAGCCATTCGCATTGCTAGCATTGCTAGTTATAGCCTAATGTTCGCTAGCTAGCTAACATTGAACCTGGTTGGTTAGCTACCTGCAGATTCATGCAGGGTGGTAATGTTATGAGTTGGGATTATGGTTCATTGTTTAGCTAGCTAACTACATGTCTACCCACTATGCAAGTAACCATTTCATTACAATGTTAATGAGGTCACTGCGACACCTGTCACTCTGGCTATCTACTCCGCATTCAGATCACTCATCTATAACTACAAATTTACGAATGCTCAATACCCGTTGAATATGGCCGGTGTCAGTAAACGTTTGCCAAAAAGTGTAATTAAAATTGTTGCCAGCAGCACAGTTGCCTTCACCAACGATCTGGATGACATAAAAACAGCCTAACCAGCTCTGCGAGGACAAGTAAAATGGTCAGAATGAGCTATTCCCTCATTTCTGTCTAGAAGTAGCTAGCAAGCTAGCCAACGTCAGCAAGTTCGCTTAGGTACTTGACTGCTGTTAGGTCAGAACGCTCGGATCAACCCTACTCCTCGGCCAGAGCGCTCAGTGTGCGCTCCGAGAGAAAAGCTCTGAATTTACGAACGGACAATCTGACAACGCTCAGTTTACGAAAGCCCAGAGCTCACTCTGGCACTCCAGATTGAATTTACGAACACACCCGTAGTATAAACCAGCCATTATTCTTGAAATCTTTGGTTGTTTAGTACATGGCCTCACAAACCTTAAAGAGCTGGGTGGGGCTTAAGTTTAAGAGGCTGAGAACAATGCTGAATGGTATAAACAAAGAAAAGCTCTCCAGTAGGTGTACCAAAACATTCGATGGTCATTTTCTTCAAAGTGAGGTTAAAAGTTTATCAACCATCAAAGCAGAATTACTTTCTCATTGTTCCTTAATTGTAGTGTATGATAATAGGATAAAAGTAGACTCAGAGCTAGAAAATTCTATGTAAAAAACACAATTTCAAATGTTGCTACATAAGACCGAATCGAGCAGGTCAGTTTGTATACACCATATTCCCAGTCACCTTGCCGTGGTTAAATGTGGTGGTTGGCACTTTCAGTTTTACGCAAAATCCGCAATCAATCGATCCACGATTTTTGGTTTGGGTAGGTTAACAGTCACAGTGCATGCATCTCCTATACACTTCCTGATGAAGTATGTCACCGTGTCCGTGTCAATGTTATTCTCAGAGACAACCCGGTACATATCCCAGTACGCGTGATCAAAACAATCTTGAAGCATGGATTCTGACTGGTCAGACCAGCATTGAATCGACCTTAGCACAGGCACTTCCTGTTTGAGTTTCTGCAGAATGGAGTCGTGATCTGATTTGCCAAAGGGAGGACGGGAGAGGGCCATGTAGCCATCCCGGGAGGGAGAGTAACAACGGTAGAGAGTTTTTGTATAAAAATATACCTTTTCTCCATCTGTGGCATCTTGGAACAGCTTCTGGGATAAGTTCAATTGCCCTGGGGGTTAAGAATAAAGGATGGAACTCGGGAAAGTTGTATTTCTGGTCATAATGCTGGTAAATTACCACCGCACTGATATCCAAAAGTTATTTCCGGGTGTATATAATAACACAAAACGTTATGGGCTAATTGAATGCATTCAGTTGTACAATTGACTAGGTATCCCCCTTTCCCTAATGTAATAAAATACACACAAAAAATACTGCAAAGTTGCTTAGGAGCTAAAATCAGAGCTGCCATGTCTATTGGTGCCATCTTATTGAATTTCAGCTCGTGAAACATGGGACTAGAACTTCACATGGAGCGTTAATATTTTTGTTGGTAGAAGTTACTTTTTGAATCATGAATGACAAAAACATTCAGGACATAGAGATAATCAAAGTTGACCCATTTTGCATACTTCATATATATATATATATTTTTTAAAATTTAACTAGGCAAGTCAGTTAAGAACAAATTCTTATTTACAATGACGGCCTACCCTGGATTAGACATCCAAGTTTTCATCACTGGAAAAGGTTAAAGGGCTAGGCCCCTTTTTTCTAAATTTCCGCCTCAATGACGTGCCCAAAGTAAACTGCCTGTTGCTCAGGCCCTGAAGCCAGGATATGCATATAATTGGTACCATTGGAAAGAAAACACTGAAGTTTGTAGAAATGTTAAAATAATGTAGGAGAATAACACAATAGATATGGTAGGAGAAAATCCAAAGAAAAACCAACCAGAATATTTTTTGAGAGACCATCCTCTTAAAATGGCCAGTCTAAGGGCACACTAAAAATATCTCCCTGGATGCAATTCCTATGGCTTCCACAGGGTGTCAGCAGTCTAGGTTCAATGTTTCAGGCTTGTAACTTCAAAAACGAATAAGAAATATCCGTTTTAGTACAGGGACAGTCTTGGAAATTCATGTTTGCACGCGCCATGAAGACAGGACTCACCTGCTAAAATTGGTTTCCTATTGAATATACTTATTTCCGTAAGAAATATTATAGTTTGATTACATTTTAGGGTATCTGAGGAGTAAATAGAAACATATTTTGACTTGTTGAAACAAAGTTTAGGGGTAGATTTTTGGATTCCTTTCTTTGCATGTTGAAAGAGTGGATTACTCAAATCGATGGCAACAGCTACTGACTTTTTGGGATATAAACACGTTTTTTTATCTAACAAAACAACACTACATATTATAGCTGGGACCCTTTGGATGACAAATCAGAGGAAGACTCAAAAAGTGAATATTTAAATCGCCAATTGAGAATTTATGAAACCTGTGCCGGTGAAAAAAATATTTTGTGGGGCACCGTCCTCAAACAATCGCATGGCATGTTTGATGTAATAGCTACTGTAAATCAGACAGTGCAGTTAGATTAAAGGCTTAGCTTGATATCATTTGAAATCTTGCAAAAAAGGTGCCAAAACGTTCTCAATGGGATTAAGTTCTGGGAATTTTCCTGGCCATGGACCCAAAATATGTTTTGTTCCCCAAGCCACTTAGTTATCACTTTTGCCTTGTGACAAGGTGCTCCATCATGCTGGAAAAGGCATTGTTCATCACCAAACTGTTCCTGGATGGTTGGGAGAAGTTGCTCTCGGAGGATATGTTGGTACCATTCTTTATTCATGGCTATGTTTTAGGCAAAATTGTGAGTGAGCTCACTCTCTTGGCTGAGAAGCAACCCCACACATGAATGGTCTCAGGATGCTTTAGTGTTGGCATGACACAGGACTGATGGTAGCGCTCACCTTGTCTTCTCCGGACAAGCTTTTTTCCGGATGCCCCAAACAATCGGAAAGGGGATTCATCAGAGAAAAGGATTTTACCCCAGACCTTTTGCAGAATATCAGTCTGTCCCTGACATGTTCCTGGAGAGAAGTGGCTTCTTTGCTGCCCTTCTTGACACCAGGCCATCCTTAAAGTCTTCGCCTCACTGTGCATGCAGATGCACTCACTCACACCTGCCTGCTGAGTAAGCTCTGTACTGTTGGTGCCCCGATCCCGCAGCTGAATCAACTTTAGGAGACGGTCCTGGCGCTTGCTGGACTTTCTTGGGCGCACTGAAGCCTTCTTCACAACAATTGTGCCGCTCTCCTTGAAGTTCTTGATGATCTGAGAAATGGTTGATTTAGGTGCAATCTTACTGGCAGCAATATCCTTGCCTGTGAAGCCCTTTTTGTGCAAAGCAATGATGACAGCACGTGTTTCCTTGCAGGTAACCATGTTTGACAGAGGAAGAACAATGATTACAAGCACCACCCCCCTCCTTTTGAAGCTTCCAGTCTGTTATTTGAACTCAATCAGCATGACAGAGTGATGCTGTCCTCGTCAACACTCACACCTGTGTTAACGAGAGAATCACTGACATGTCAGCTCATCCTTTTGTGGCAGGGCTGAAATGCAGTGGAAATGTTTTTGGGGGATTCAATTAATTTGCATGGCAAAGAGGGACTTTGCAATTAATTGCAATTCATCTGATCACTCTTCATAACATTGTGGAGTATATGCAAATTACCATCATACAAACTGAGGCCGCAGACTTTGTGAAAATGAATGTGTCATTCTTAACTTTTGGCCACGACAGTACAAGTCAGTTCGTCAAATTTCTGCCCTGCTAGAGCTGCCTCGGGTCAACTGTAAGTGCTGTTATTGTGATGTGGAAACGTCTAAGCGCAACAACAGCTCAGCTGCGAAGTGGTAAGCCACACAAGCTCACAGAACGGGGCCGCCGAGTGCTGAAGCGCTTAGACAATTTTTAAGGGCTATCGTCAGTTGCAATACTCACTACCGTATTCCAAATTGCCTCTGGAAGCAACGTCAGCACAAGAACTGTTCAAAGGGAGCTTTGTGAAATGGGTTTCCATGGCCGAGCAGCAGCATACAATCCTAAGATCACCATGCACAATGCCAAGTGTAGGCTGGAATGATGTAAAGCTCGCCGCCGTACTCTGGATCATTGGAAACATGCTCTCCTGAGCGATGAATCACGCTTCACCTTCTGGCAGTCTGACGAACGAATCAGAGTTTGGCAGATGGCAGGACAACGCTACTTGCCCCAATGCATAGTGCCAACTGTGAAGTTTAGTGGAGGAGGAATAATGGTCTGGGTCTGTTTTTCGTGGTTCAGTCTAGGTGGCCCCTTAGTTCCAGTGAAGGGAAATCTTAATGCAACAGCATTCAATGACACTTGACGATTTTGTGCTTCAAACTTTTTGGAAAGTCCCTTTCCTGTTTCAGCATGACAATGCCCCCGTGCACAAAGCGAAATTCACCGTAAAAATGGTTCGTCGAGATCGGCGTGGAAGAAATTGACTGACCTGCACAGAGTCCTGACCACCACATTGAACACCTTTGGGATGAATTGTAACGCTGACTGCGAGCCAGACCTAATTGCCCAACATCAGTGCTGGACCTCACTATTGCTCTCGTGGCTGAATGGAAAGAAAGTCCCAACAGCAATATTCCAACATCTAGTGGAAAGCCTTCCCGTACGATTGGAAGCTGTTATTGTAGCAAAGGGCGACCAACTCCATATTAATGCCCATGATTTTATGCCCATGAAATTAGATGTTCGACAAGCAGGTGTTCACATGCTTTGTCAGTCTGAAAGAAGTCACCGTAAAAAGACGTAGGGCTTTTGAGTTTACTTTACTGGTTGTCCGTGCTGTTGGTCCTTTTGCCGGAAGGTAGTGGAGATCAAATGTCCACAGTAAAGTAATGTTTATTCAACTTCTTGAGGTATATTCTATCGTATATTCTATCGCTTGTATCTCGTAACGCATGTAACCAAACAATGTCGACCGAAGGAAGTTACCTCGCAATAAGCTGCTAGTGCTTGTTAAATTTGCCAGCTGTTTGTGTGGGATAATGTTCTGTCTGTTTTTTTTTTTACATTTCTTAAGGACTCTTGGAAGACTAGCCCTTGGCCTAAAATAACTCCTAATAAATTGTAAATCAACCTCAGCAATTATTGACATATTGTGCAAGTCGCGAGCGAATTGCATCGGTATTGAAAACACAAACCGGAAATAGAAAACCGATAAAGTATACTTTGTCTCAGATTACCTCCTACATAAGGACAAAAACTGCAGACAACAGGAAAATTATGTTCAAATGAAGCTAATTCAACGTTCTGACTTGTAATGGGACTGTTCACTGAAAGTGAGCCTACAGGTTAGATAAGAGAGGAAGGAGTCTTCTAATCTCGGATTCGTAGAGGCTATGGATAAAGGTGAATTGGCTCTGGACGCCAAAACAGCCAAATACTCCATCTAAAATGTATCGGTTGTCAATTGCGGTATTGTTCTAGAAACATAAATTCCTCTAGTTTCATATGCAAAATACACACTGTACAGTTTTAACACAGTTGCAGCGAACCTTATTTTTCAGTAACACGTTTGTGGCGTCCATCTTCCGTTTATACACAGGTGTAATGAGATGCAGATCGCTAATTAGCACAGGTAGTCGACTGTAAACACTGGCAGTAACATGGAGATATGGCAGTGGGGCTCGTAACAAAACTCCCCCATACAGAAGACCCTTCGTCCAATGTGTAATGGAACCGAGACATGATCATGGGTTAGTGGAGGGTGTGTGCCTGCCACATACCAGTCAAACTAACTGGATTCCCATTCACTAGACTCTAGAGACTGACAGCTAGCTAGCTACGTGGAGGATCCACATGACCATATAGACACATTTACATGTCAAGTTAACTGTCGCCTCATCTTTAATCTGGACTATAAACATTACAGTTAGCCCTTTATTCTTGCGTTGTCTGAACAACAAGAGACACCATCCAGCAATCATGCAGGTACATTTGGAATTCAGAGATTCTGATGGATGAAAAAGCTTCAATTTGCTTCATTTTGTCAGTTAGCCAAGCATCATTAGCAAATGGCTAGCTAGCTAACGTTGAGCTAAATGTTAGCTAGTGCACCGCAAGAAAACAATGAACACAGGAATGAAAAGCTGTCTAACGTTACCTAGTCAAATCGTGAATAAAGGCTATTATACATTTTACTATCAAATACGAATATAAAATACCTTTGAAGAATTTCAAGGCTAGTCTGTATAGCTCCAGCAAACCAAAGCCCCATTTCCTCTCTATCGTGGTTTTGGAAGACTCGCCTTCTTCCCTATCGTCGGTGGCGCTCTGGTCCCCGGTATCATGGTCAGGTTCAGCGACTTGCTCGCCTTCGGGGTCGGGGCTGAGGGTGAGGCCGTCGATGGAGACTTCGAGCCGGCTAGAACTGCCATTGTTGAGGTCGGCGCTCTGAACCTCTGTCGCCATCATGCAGAATGTCAGCTGCCTGAAGCGGCCACGTACCTACTTCCGTTTTTAGCGGAAGTTCCGGTAGATACTGTTACAAGATGTAAATAATGACGTACCAAGACAGGACCTAATGCTGCGTTCAAAACAACTGGGAAATCGGAACTCAGAAATCTCAGACTACAGAACATTCAAAACAACTGGGAACCCGAAAAAAAAAACCGACCTGAAGATCACGGATGTCGTGATTTGACCTGTTATTTTTTATTTTTTACTTCCCAATTGACATGAAAGCACCATAAGCAACAGGGCACATGGGGTTGGGAGAACATTGGCCAGTTTCTCTGAGTCAGGTGAAGAAGAAAGCAGAAACTGAGGTTGTGTTTGAAACTGCTAGTGAGTCAGGTGAAGATGATGCTGAGGTTTGAGAAAGTCTTGCAGGTAAAAGTACAGATAGGATTCCTTAGTTTCAATGTTAGAGAATTTGTCGCATTTGCACTGCGGAATTTTAAATGCCAAAGAATGGGACATGTAGCTGCTCAGTGTAAAAATTATTGTTGTGTATCAACAATGACACGCCAAAGGGGTCTAATAACTTGGATGGAAATTTACTGAGGATAATAGGGGATGATATTGCCACTCCTATTTGCCATCTCTTCAACTTAAGCCTACTAGAAAGTGTGTGTTCAGGACTGGAACAAAGAACAAGTCATTCCACTTCCTAAGAATAGTAAGGCCCCCTTTACTGTTTCTAACAGCCAACTAATCAGCCTGTTACCAACCCTTAGTAAAGATTTGGAAAAAATTGTGTTTGACCAGATACAATGCTATTTTACAGTAAAAAAATTGAAAACAGACTTTCAGCACGTTTATAGGGAAGGACATTCAACAAGCACAACACTTACATAAATGACATATGATTGGCTGAGAGAAATTGATGATAAAAAGATTGCGGGGGCTGTTTTGTTAGACTTTACATCCCCTGCTATATTGTGGATAAAGAGTTACCTGTCTATCAGAACACAGAGGGTGTTCTTTAATGGAAGCCTCTCCAACATAGAATCAGAAATTCCCCAGGGCAGCTGTCTTGGCCCCTTACTTTTTTTTCAATCTTTACTAATGACATGCTTTGAGTAAAGCCAGTGTGTCTATGTATGTGGATGACTCAACACTATACACGTCAGCTACTACAGCGACTGAAATGACCGCAACACTTAACAAAGAGCTGCAGTTAGTTTCAGAGTGGGTTGCAAGGAATAAGTTAGTCCTAAATATTTCTAAAACTAAAAGCATTGTATTTGGGACAAATAATTCACTAAACCCTAACCTCTACTAAATCTTGTACTAATTCATGTGGAAATTGAGCAAGTTGAGGTCATGGTCAAAACATATTGATACAACAGTAGCAAAGATGGGGAGAAGTCTGTCCATAATACCTTATTAACAGAACTATCAACAAGGCATGTCCCTAGTTTTGTCGCACCCAGACTATTGTTCAGTCGTGTGGTCAGGTGCCACAAAGAGGGACTTAGGAAAATTGCAATTGGCTCAGAACAAGGCAGCACGACTTGCCCTTAGATGTACACAGAGAGCTAACATTAATAATATGCATGTCAATCTCTCCTGGCTCCAAGTGGAGGAGAGATTGACTTCATTACTATTTGTATTTGTGAGATGTATTGACATGTTCAAAGCACTGAGCTGTCTGTTTAAATGACCAGCACACAGCTCAGACACCCATGCATACCCAACAAGACATGCCACCAGAGGTCTTTTCACAGTCCCTAAATCCAGAAGAGACTATGGGAGATGCACAGTACTACATAGAGCCATGAGTACATGGAACTCTATTCCACATCATGTAACTAATGCAAGCAGTAGAATCAGATTTAAAAAACATAAAAATACATCTAATGGTACAGCCGGAAACTGTGAAGCAACACAAACATAGGCACAGGCACAGACACAAGCACAAGCATACAAACACACACGGTAACATACACACTATACACACACATACAGATGGATTTGGTGTTGTAGATATGTGATAATGGAGTAGGGGCCTGAGGGCACACACTTAGTGTTCTGTGAAATCTGTTATGAATGTATTGTAATGTTTTAAAATTGTATAACTGCCTTAATTTTTGCCAGAACTCAGGAAGAGTAGCTGATGCCTTGGCAGCAGCTAACAAGAACCCATAATAAATACCAATACAAATTACAGTACTTGAATTTCTGAGCTCCAAATCCAAGTAGAACCCTTGTATTGTCTGAAATTGCAGTTGTAACATGGAAAACAAAATGTATTTGTCATGTTATTTCATTACTAGATGATAATGTGAATAAGCCCACTAGGCTATGTAATGTTTTGTCATTATATTCAGAATAAATCAAATTTTATTGGTCACATACACGTACAGTAACAGTCAAAAATTTGGACACACCTACTCATTCAATAGTTTTTCTTTATTTTTACTATTTTCTACATTGTAGAATAATAGTGAAGACATCAAAACTATGCAATAACACATATGGAATTATCAATAACCAAAAAAGTGTTAAACAAATCAAAATAGATTTTATACTGTATTTGAGATTCTTCAAAGAAGCCACCCTTTGCCTTAATGACAGCTTTGTACACTCTTTGTATTTTCTCCACCAGCTTTATGTCATATTCACCTGGAATGCATTTCAATTAACAGGTGTACCTTGTTAAAAGTGAATTTGTGGAATTTCTTTCCTTCTTAATGCATTTGAGCCATTCAGTTGTGTTATGACAAGGTAGGGGTGGAATACAGAAGATAGCCCAATTTGGTATAAGACCAAGTTCATTATTATGGCAAGAAAAGCTCAAATAAGCAAAGATAAATGACAGTCCATCTTTACTTTAAGACATGAAGGTCAGTCAATACGTAAAATGTCAAGAACTTAAAAATAAAATAAAAATCAAGTGCAGTCAAGCGCTATGATGAAACTGGCTCTCATGAGGACCACCACAGGCCTGGAAGACCCAGAGTTACCTCTGCTGCAGAGTTCATTAGAATTACCAGACTCAGATTGCACCTCACAGAGTTCAAGTAACATCACAACATCAATTGTCCAGAGGAGACCGGGAATCAGAACTTCATGGTCGAATTGCTGCAAAGAAACTACCACTAAAGGATACCAATAATAAGAGACTTGCTTTGGCCAAGAAACACGAGCAATGAACATTAGACCAGTGGAAATTTGTCCTTTGGTCTTATGAGTCCAACCACCGTGTTTTTGTGAGACTCAGAGTAGGTGAGCAAATTATCTCTGCATGTATAGATCCCACTGTGAAGCATGGAGGAGGTGTGATGGTGTGGGGGTACTTTGCTGGTGATAATTCTGTGATTTATTTAGAATTCAAGGCACACTTAACCAGCATGGCTACCACAGCATTCTGCAGCGATACACCATCCCATCTGGTTTGCACTTAGTGGGACTATCATTTGTTTTTCAACAGGACAATGACCCAAAACACACATCCAGGCTGTGTACGGGCTATTTGACCAAGAAGGAGAGCAATGGAGTGCTGTATCAGATGACCTGGCCTCCACAATCACCCGACCTCAACCCAATTGAGATGGTTTGGGATGAGTTGGATCGCAGAGTGAAGGAAAAGCAGCCAACAAGTGCTCAGCATATGTGGGAACTCCTTCAAGACTGTTGGAAAAGCATTCCAGGTGACTCATGAAGCTGGTTGAGAGAATGCAAAGCTGTCATCAAGACAAAGGGTGGCTACTTATATATTTGATTTGTTTAACACTTTTTTGCTTACTACATGATTCCATATGTGTTATTTCATACTTGTGATGTCTTCACTATTATTTTACAATGTAGAAAATAGTAAAAATAAAGAAGAATCCTTGAATGAGTAGGTGAGTATTGTAGCTGGAAATGGCAGATTTTTATGGAATATCTACATAGGCGTACAGAGGCCCAATATCAGCAGCCATTACTCCTGTGTTCCAATGGCACGTTGTTTTAGCTAATCCAAGTTAATAATTTGAAAAGGCTAATTGATCATTAGAAAACACTTCTGCAATTATGTTAGCACAGCTGAAAACTGATGTCCTGATTAATGAAGCAATAAGACTGGCCTTCTTTAGACTATTTGGAGCATCAGCATTTGTGGGTTCGATTACAGGCTAAAAATGTCCAGAAAGGAATACCTTTCTTCTAAAACTCATCAGTCTATTCTTGTTCTGAGAAATGAAGGCTATTCCATGAGAGAAATTGCCAAGAAACTGAAGATCTGGTACAACGCGGTGCCTATCCCTTCAAAGAACAGCGCAAACTGGCTCTAACCAGAATAGAAAGAGGAGTGGGAGGCCCCAGTGCACAACTGAGCAAGAGGACAAGTACATGTCTAGTTTGAGAAACAGACGCCTCACAAGTCCTCAACTGGTAGCTTCATTAAATAGCACCCGCAAAACACCAGTCTCAGCATCAACAGTGAAGAGGCGACTCCGGGATGCTGGCCTTCTAGGCAGAGAAATTACCAAGAAACATGAGTAGTTAACTATGAAATATACACCACAGCCTTTCTTCTGCCAGGAGAGTTCTTTATTGCTGTCTGTGCAATGTACTGAGAACCCAGCTGGCTGTATGGAGGAGGGCAGTGTATCCGGGGAGAGCCATGGTTCCGTGAAACAGAGTATGTTACAGTCCCTAATGTCTCTCTGGAAGGAGATCCTCGCCCTGAGCTCGTCTACTTTTTTGTCCAAGGACTGAACATTTGTGAGTAAAATACTTAGAAGTGGTGGATGGTGTGCACGCCTCCTGAGTCAGACCAGAAGTCCACTCCAAATACCTCTTCTCCACCGGCTGCGTCTTGGTGTGCCCATGAAAACAGCTTTCACCCGTAACATAAGGAGACGCAAAATGTTACCTAGATACACTGCATGTCTGAGATTTCTATACAAAGAACTGTCCGACAGTTAGATCCAGGATTCTTAAAGGGTTCAAGTTCAGTGTCTAATTTAACTGAGGCCTATAATTTAATAGGCCTATATGATAACAACTTACACTGTCATAAATGCAAGGACAGAAAAGGACTTGTGAATTTGATTGAATAGAGCTATTTTCCCCCTTATAGCTTAATGTAATGACATTAAAGAAATTGGTAGATTATTGTCAAGTAAGAAGTTGTCCAGCGTAGGAAATCCTCACTGGTAGCCTAGTTTATAGAAAGATCTTCATGCATAATTTTTATGGGGCTATGAGTTCTATTTTCCCTCAACCATACCAATGAACCAGACCCTCCAATGCAATATGCATCAAATACGAAACTCGTTCAATTTAAAAAAAAATCAATTACTTGGCTAATAGGGTTTTACAGTTTTAGATTAATAACAAAAAGAAAAGATGGTGCTGCAGTGGATATATATATATATTCCTCGGTGTCCACATCACTAAGGAATTAACACGGTCCACACAGTTTTGAAGAGGGCACGACATTGTCTCTTCCACCTCAGGGAGGCTGAAAAAATAACCGTTCTCTCTGCTAATGTATGGCAAGCAGTACCAGTGCACCAAGTTTGTAACCAACAGGACCCTGAACAGCTTCTACCCCCAAACAATAAGACTGCTAAACAATGCTGCTAAATAGCTAATAAAATGGCACGCCGGACTTCCTGCATTGACCTTTTTTTACTACATTTCTTGCACTGACCATGCACACACACACTGGACTCTAACCGCACGCTCACACCCACACACACACACCACATGTGCACACATACTTTCACATACGCTGCTGCTACAGCTCAGTCTATTATCTATCCTGTTGCCTAGTCACTTTACCCCTACGTATATGTACATAGCTACCTCAATTACCTGCTACCCCTGCGCATCGACTTGGTATTGGTACTTCCTGTATATAGCCATGTTATTTTTTACTCGTTCTTATTCACGGTGTATTTATTCCTCGTGTCACTATTTCTATTTTAACTTTAACTCTGCATTGTTGGAAACGCACCTAAGTAAACATTTCAGTTAGCCTTCACCTGTTGATTACGACGCATGTGACAAATACAATTGTATTGTGATCCTTTGTATCATCACCCACAGGTTACAGGCCTAAATAGAATAGACAACAGAACATCATATGATGGTTGACATGATTTGTCTCTCCAATAGCTGCCAGTGCCTGCTATAAAACAGCTCAGCTGATCACTGGCGTGTGCATGATGCCCTGACCAGCCAGCAGCTCACTGCTGTTACCTAAATCAATTCCAGATGTACCGAGGACACATGGAGGGGAATAGCATGCTGCATTCAGGTTGGTTACTGTGTAAGTTTTAACACGGTCTACATTGGTTACGTTGTTATACTCATGCCATCATTCTTGGTTTGAACCATTTATGGTTCTGCCGATAGGATAAGCAATTTCAACTCTACAAACCCCATGGGGCCAAGAGCGGATAGCATGGCTTTGCTGACCCATCAACCAGCAGTAAATAGGGGTGCCGGAGAAAGTGTACTCTGACACCAAATACCCTGACATCTACCGCCGCGAGAGACTTGAGGCTCTCACTGGCCTACCAGAACCCAGAATTCAGGTAAGGCACCACATTTCAAGTCGGTTAAGACACAAAACAGTTTCCATGACAACAAATTGGTCTTGGACTACTAGCCACTAAACCACAACTTTTAAATGCAATAAGGTGTGGTTACAGAACCGACGAGCCAAATCCCATCACCAGGAAGGGTTGCCTTTGTCCATGAATCTCAACGGTGTTGCTGCCAACACCCCCGTGGCCCGTTCACACAACCCTATAACCTAATGCCCCAAGAGATTCAGTCAGGAACTAATTCAGACCACCACTTCACACCCGGGTGGAAGAAACGCATGTGAAGGCAACACTACCCAGGAAAACGGGCAACCACATAAACACAAATGATAGTCGAGTGTATGATGCCAGGGAGGTGAATAGGAGCAAAGTTGAGCAAATGAGACTCGACGAGTTGAGCATTGCGGTTCCGTGCAACAACACTCATCTGTATCACAAAGAAAATGGACATTACATCAAGTCTTTAAACAACATAAGCGTTAGCACAGGGCCAAAACATGTCCTGGTTGAATATGACAAATTTCCCTCAAATGAAACCATTGGTCCAGAGATGAGTGGTAATCCCTCCAATTCAAACACAGAACAACTTCGGCAGGTCCTCTCCAAAGCATGTTAAGTCCAGCATCCTCAAGTGAAGACCAGACACCTTTGGCCACTCCTTTCCTATTTGTGCCAGTGAGGAGCAAGAGTATTCTGATGAGATTCAGAGTAGGAAAATAGTGCCATGTCTGGCTTTTGAAATTTTATGTACATTTTCTGTCACAGCAACAACAAAAAGTGGTGGGTTCTTAACTTCAAAATGAAATGATGCCAGTTTGTTATAAAGAAACACTAGTATATTTAAATAAATATTTTATTTACCTTTGTTTGCAAACATGCAAAATAATATATATACGACATTTAATGTACCAGCACTGTGTACAAATGCATGTAATCAGTTTGCTTTGCTATATGTTTAATACAAAATGACAGCAAGGAATATTTACAATTGCCCTGGGGCATTTCCATATACAGATTTACAAAACCAATTGTGAAATGGAGAAATTCTGGTAACAAACTTTACCAACTCAGTTTTGTGTTTGAAATTTGGTTACATCAGTGATGTAGGCCTGATGTGAGCTTTCAGCAACAGCAATGCCCTGTTCGAGACTGTCAAACCTCTTTTTACAAAAATCTCTTCAGTGCACACAAAATTACAAAAGCCATCTTTGAGTATGTTACAGAAATGTTGATGATAAATCCTAGTAATCATAAAGGCATTCTACATATATCCACAATAAAGAAAATGTACAAAACATTCTTTAGCCTCCCCTGTGCTTACTACCAGTTGAGTAAAGGAACACAAAACATTGACTCAAAGGGAAGCTCCAAATGGTAAATTGTTATATCACTCAAAAATAAATAAATATAGATTATTATAGAAACTGTTTAACGTACTGTCTGGCCCATGAGACTATAGAATCATCTACAACAGGAAATGTATGTGAATTCCCGCAATGACCAAAATCTAGTTGAGAGACCAGGGCAATTTTTTTACATTAAAATGTCAGTTTTCATTATAGTAAACAAATCATTTTCAAAAGACATCCACAATAAAAGTGGACGACAGACTGATACAAATCTGGATATTTCCCCACAACCTAAAAAATACATGTTGAACCAGATCATTTCAGTGGGGCCTTTCTTGGAGGGAAGTTAGGGGATCCACAAAGGACATATTTTCTTTCAGTCATTCGAGATGGTGTGTGTGTGTATGTTCCACTTAGTTGGTGCTGACCAGGCTGCTCTCTGTGTGGTAATGATGCCGGCTTCAGACCGTGTTGGTGTTGTTGGCTGCAAAGGCATGCAGGTTTCCCAGCTGACTCAGGCCACTCTGGATGTGTGCTACGTGGATCTCGACGTTGTTCTGGAAGCAACTGCACAGACAAGACACACACATTTTGACCATGTGAACATGCACCCGTCATCTTGGCCATATTTATAGACCTTTCTCTGAAGACTTCTATCACCGCCATCCATCTCCCTGCATAACTCTAAATAGGACAAAACATTGGGGCAGAGAATGAGTGTGATATGTAGAGGCACTCACCTGAGGTTGGAGGGGTCTATTGAGCTCTTTATGTCATTCAGAGAGTCCATCAGTGATTTAAATTCAAAGGAGTTCAGGTCTCCTCCCTCAGCCAGACACTGGAGCACAAACAAATACATGATCAGGCAAACAAATAACTTGAGTAGGGCTGTGAGGCTGTGTGTGTGTACCTTACACTAACCTTGATCTGAAGCAACAAGGCGGTGAGGCCTGAGATGAGGTGTGTGAGGCTGGAGTTAGAAACACACTGCTGGTCGTCGCGGAGGGAGTTGGTCTGCTGCACTATCTCCTTGGCCTCTTCCTCACAGTGCTGACGCAGCTCTGTGGGCCGGTCTGCAGGCGCCATGCCCTGATCTGGGGCCAGCTATAGAGGGCGCAGGGACATAGATACTTAGATTCATGTTGTTGCAAAACTGTTCTGGGAGCAGCTGAAGAGAAAGAAGTTCATATAAGTTTTGGAAACACAAACACATTTTATTTACATTATTATTAAGCCGCCCTTTCGCTGATGACAATCTAAAACAACTATTGCTGATGTTTTGCTAGTCTTCGGTATGTCTTCTCACTAAGTACCCTCACAAGAGGCTTGGCTACATGCTACACATTTAACTGCAAAACTATCAAATATAGCCCATTTATTTGATGAGCCCGAAATAAGTTCTCACCTCGCAGCAGAACTGCTGGACCTCATGCAGCACCTTGTTCAGATCCTTATTGAGCTGCTCCAGCTCCAGGACTGTGGTGGCATACCGCTTCTGGAACTCCAGGCCTATAGGCATTGAGTACGACTTCTACAAAGACAAACAACACACATATCAATGTTAAGTGGTATACATGTACTTTTTGTCACTTATTTCCAAATTTCTTTGACTGAATATACTGTCTTGAAAATATTCTGTTATACTATTGTTATAGAACTATCTATGACCATACCAGTTTTTCAGCCTCTGAGTTCATATCTTTCAAGTGCTTGATGTGTTCCTTCTTGATCATAAGGATCTTGGAAAGCCTCGTCTAGGAGATAGAGGAGAGGGAGAGATTTTAGTGGGACATATTTACATGATATATGATCCTAGAGGCAAAGCAAAGACAGGAACACTCACCACTTGAACGAGGAACTTGACAGGGAATCCGCCGAGTGTATCCCCTTCAGCTCCGGAGAGTTTGCTTTTCCATGGAGACTGGCTGATGAGGGGGTCATTGTCCTGTCACAGGAATTGACGTGTCAATTCCAAATAAAGAAAACAATATTCAATTTAAGGGTCCGTCATATTCATCTTATAGCAATAGAAGTACATGAAGCATTCCCCGTAATCTCAAATGATCACAAATAAAACTGGAAAGGCAACTATAATGTGCACTGAAGCCCTTGTTTCATGCTTACCATGAGGACGGGTGTGGTGGCAGAGGGGTAAGTTTCCCTAGGTGGGGTCATGAAGTTCTGGAAGCGGGAGGGTCTCTGTTTCTGGGCAAAGGCTGAGATGGGCATGGTCTCGTTAGGCTCGTTACTCTGGAGAGGGAAGAAACACAACAGATATTTTAAATCAACTCTAGCTGGTAATGCAATAAATCACAATGGTATTGGCAATATCTTGTACATGTTCCCTCCCTTGCTGCTGATTTTCCGAAAGCCTATGAGCGTGATCGAGGAAGAAAAATGTATCGTCTTCTAGGTTGGTAATGCTTTCTTGGGGCTTGGACAAAACTGCTAGTGATGGCCAAAGACTTATGTGTTTGTGTCTGTGATGTCTGATGAGGTTAGAATCCCGGTTCTAACATAATGCTGAATGAGTGTTATGAAGGCTAGGCAGGCATACCAACACTTCGTAGTCAGGCACAGTGTGTGTGCCCAGCCCATTCCGGTCAAAGGTCACACGGTAAGTGGCAGCGCCTGTATCCACAGCATCAATCTGCCCAGTGAACAGGCCGTCATGGACTCCCCTGAGACGAGCTGGAATACACACAGACATCATCAATACTCAAAGCTGGCTGCACATACAAAAACAAGGAAATCTAATCTGGAGATATTTGCAGGTGACTTTGGTTGCTATGGCTACAGGTTTGTGGATATTTTACAGGTGACTATGATAGTTACTTTTAGGGTAAGGGCTGCTGATATTTAACAAGTCACTTTGGTTGCCATGACAACAGTGTTGTACCAGTGACTTTGGTTCCTATGACAAGCGGCAGGGGAATCTCATCAGGGAGGTCTTTGCAGTGTGACACGTCGGCAAGCTTCCTCTGCTGCAGCAGACGCATCTTCTGCCTCTTCTGCCCCAGTGCAGTCCGCTCCTCTGAAAAGAATGCAGATGAACACCTAGAGGGGAACATTTGAGTTAATTACAGACACAAATAACTGGTACACTTGGTGTGCATGAAAAAGAAAACCCCCCAAAATGTTTCATTCGATTCCATTGATATTTCCCAGAGATTCCATGGTGTCCATAAAGAGAAGCCAGTTCAGAAAGGGAACCTGAGTGCCCACCTCAACTGAGATTATTACTAACGTCTAATTGGTGCAATCACACCTACCTTACTTGGCGGCCCACTTAAGCTGACCGGTTCTGCTCACACATCCTGCTGCCGCTTGCTGCTACTGCTAGTATGCTGCAGCTAGCGGTTCATCGCCATGCTACCGCTTTATGATACATTTTCTTAGTGAATGCTCGCTAGCTGTGTTTTAACCTCACAAGCATGGTTCAATATGCTCATGATAAAATGTATGGCTGCTGCGGGGATGTCATTGATTGTGAGGATCAACTATGTTGCTGCATGAATGTTGTCCATCAATAGCCAGCTACAAACTAGCTAGCTTAGTATAATTAGTTGTCTCAAGAGTAGCCTATCGTATAGCCTACTTTGTTCCCAATGACAGATTTCAGGAAGTCTGTGCGCTCGGTGAACTCACACCCCATCATGGAGAATCATCCCTCGTCCATACAATTAGAAAGTAGCCAATGCTAGGATAGCTATAGAGGCCTAGGCGTTGATATTCCATGAGTGAGGAGCAATGCTTTCTGATCAGGAGCAGGAGATGGTACTTATGGCGATTCGATAGTCAAATCCAAATCAAATCAAGTATCTCAGTCTCTATGCAGTCAGTAATTTGTTTAGTGTAGCATCATTATCGAAAGTAGCCTAACTATCACTGCATGTCGTGCACCTCACGAGACTGCTGATACGGTGCCTTCCAGCAATATTCTACATTTTAGGGATCATCCCAATCACATTAGTTATTGTGACTTGCGCCGGCATTCACATTGTAAATGTTGTACAAATTATTTCTAACTATGGTTATTATTCTTTGGAACCTTTTTCCCTGTTACATTTTAAAGCTAGAAATGCATTCAAATGAACTTGCAGACTGGTCTGGATTAGTGTACTTGTATAGCTACACTTCTGCTCCATGCATAGTCACTTCACCCCTACCTACATGGACACATTACCTCGACTAACCTGTACCCCCTGTATAGTTTCGTTATTATTTTATTGCGTAAATATTTTGCGTAAATATTTTCTTAACTCTTTCTTGAACTGCACTGTTGGGCTTGTAAGTAAGCATTTCACAGTAAGGTCTACACTTGTTGTATTTGGAGCATGTGACAAAGTTTGATTTGATCAAATCAGGAGTGTCTGCTAGGACATTTGTGCATACTGTTTCACGAGTCACACTATTGGCATACATTTTACAGCATAGTTTCAGACAAAGTAGTTACATTTACTTCATCCTTATCTGCAGCAGTAGGTTTAGGCTGATTTATTAGCCAGGTTTAATCATGCATTTTACATATGTAGTCCTTCCTGTCGGTTCATCTTTGCATTCTATTAGTATTTTTCGAGTGACAGTTTTGTGACTCTATTCTAATTCTATCATATGATATTGTATGCTAATTTTAGTGATCGTTTCATTCTAGTAATCATGCATTAGCTACTGTTATTAATTCATTTAGTTCTATCAAGTGTTTTAGGCTTCAACTCTTATGCTGTGGGGAATGATAACAGGTTGTAGCTGATATTCTTTGCTTCATTATCTGCACACAGTACTGCATAATTGGAATGGCTGCCGATATTGCATTCATGGGAGCATGTGCATGGTTTGGCTCCGTATCCATGATCTTGTGCTAATTCATGCATTTCTTGTTACGTCTTGTATGATCTGCACATAGTCGTTAAGGCATGGTTGCTATTATTGCTATTGCCAATAGCACATGATGTTGTGGTGACAGATGCCAACACTGTCTACCCCTTCAATAGCATCTGCTTGGAGCATCGCAGTACGATGGCACATCATTTTAGGATAGTGGTAAACAAGTTTACGTGCATTATCATGCATGCTTGTACATGGTGCGTATGCAAGGCATCTAATACCCTGATGCCGCTCACACTGCTACAGTCATTGTAGTGGAACATGACTCATATCTACCACCGTTGTGCTGGCCCAAATGCTGTGGGCCGCTACACACACTGTTCAGCAGTCGAGCAGCGTGATATCTTGTGCTACTCGGATGGAGTAAGGCTGTCGTCAGCTAAACTTTTCTGGGTCTTTCCATCATTAAGAATATTTTCACAGAGGTACAGCTTCATTTGAAATAGTTACTACTGCCTAACTCAAACCATAAGCTTTCTTCCTCAGATTTCAAGTTATCACCGTATACCTTAGTGGGGAAGCTGACGCTTTATAGCTGTGAGATGACCAATTAAGGCTTGCTATAGTTTCAGCTGTGTTGGATGAGCAGTTGATACTAGCATTACCAAGCATGCGGTTGGCTTGCTAAACACCCTTATGGCGATTAGCTGTTAGCGATCAAGCAATATGCTGTGAGAGTATGGAATTTGAAATCATGGTAATTGGCCAGGCCAATGTACACAGTAACCAACATAACAGTTCAAAAGAAACACGTGGCTTTTCATTGCAACTTCACTATAACCATGACACTTCGTTATTATCAGTAGCATTTTATTAATATTCAAGTTATAACCTCTAAATATTATTTTAATATACAAATGAATAAAATGTCAGATTGGAGAGGAATTCAAATTGACGCACTAAACCATTCATACTAAGTTCAATGTGTTTTTCCCTCCACTTTTCAGAGCATTTCGCATAATGTCACTAATGCTGCTGTGGTTATTCCATAAGGCAATATGTTGTTAAAAGTGGTAAGAGGGGACACAGTAATGAGATAAAATTATATACTTCCGGAAAAATATGCTACTGAAAATATTAGGATATAAGCTTGGCTACGTTTCATTCAATTGCATCCCATTTAATAAGAGAGCCAATGCAAAACTGGCACCTGTTGTCATTCCTCGCATATATGCTGACCCTGCAAAAAGAGACGAAGTCCAGACAGTCTAAGCTATTTTAGAAAACTTTATGACTGGACATAGAGAATTAGTGAACTTACAGTGCCTTGCGAAAGTATTTCGGCCCCCTTGAACTTTGCGACCTTTTGCCACATTTCAGGCTTCAAACATAAAGATATAACACTGTATTTTTTTGTGAAGAATCAACAACAAGTGGGACACAATCATGAAGTGGAACATTTATTGGATATTTCAAACTTCTTTAACAAATCAAAAACTGAAAAATTGGGCGTGCAAAATTATTCAGCCTCTTTACTTTCAGTGCAGCAAACTCTCTCCAGAAGTTCAGTGAGGATCTCTGAATGATCCAATGTTGACCTAAATGACTAATGATGATAAATACAATCCACCTGTGTGTAATCAAGTCTCCGTATAAATGCACCTGCACTGTGATAGTCTCAGAGGTCCGTTAAAAGCGCAGAGAGCATCATGAAGAACAAGGAACACACCAGGCAGGTCCGAGATACTGTTGTGAAGAAGTTTAAAGCCGGATTTGGATACAAAAAGATTTCCCAAGCTTTAAACATCCCAAGGAGTACTGTGCAAGAGATAATATTGAAATGGAAGGAGTATCAGACCACTGCAAATCTACCAAGACCTGGCCATCCCTCTAAACTTTCAGCTCATACAAGGAGAAGACTGATCAGAGATGCAGCCAAGAGGCCCATGATCACTCTGGATGAACTGCAGAGATCTACAGCTGAGGTGGGAGACTCTGTCCATAGGACAACAATCAGTTGTATATTGCACAAATCTGGCCTTTATGGAAGAGTGGCAAGAAGAAAGCCATTTCTTAAAGATATCCATAAAAAAGTGTCGTTTAAAGTTTGCCACAAGCCACCTGGGAGACACACCAAACATGTGGAAGAAGGTGCTCTGGTCAGATGAAACCAAAATTGAACTTTTTGGCAACAATGCAAAACGTTATGTTTGGCGTAAAAGCAACACAGCTGAACACACCATCCCCACTGTCAAACATGGTGGTGGCAGCATCATGGTTTGGGCCTGCTTTTCTTCAGCAGGGACAGGGAAGATGGTTAAAATTGATGGGAAGATGGATGGAGCCAAATACAGGACCATTCTGGAAGAAAACCTGATGGATTCTGCAAAAGACCTGAGACTGGGACGGAGATTTGTCTTCCAACAAGACAATGATCCAAAACATAAAGCAAAATCTACAATGGAATGGTTCAAAAATAAACATATCCAGGTGTTAGAATGGCCAAGTCAAAGTCCAGACCTGAATCCAATCGAGAATCTGTGGAAAGAACTGAAAACTGCTGTTCACAAATGCTCTCCATCCAACCTCACTGAGCTCGAGCTGTTTTGCAAGGAGGAATGGGAAAAAATGTCAGTCTCTCGATGTGCAAAACTGATAGAGACATACCCCAAGCGACTTACAGCTGTAATCGCAGCAAAAGGTGGCGCTACAAAGTATTAACTTAAGGGGGCTGAATAATTTTGCACGCCCAATTTTTCAGTTTTTGATTTGTTAAAAAAGTTTGAAATATCCAATAAATGTCGTTCCACTTCATGATTGTGTCCCACTTGTTGTTGATTCTTCACAAAAAAATACAGTTTTATATCTTTATGTTTGAAGCCTGAAATGTGGCAAAAGGTCGCAAAGTTCAAGGGGGCCGAATACTTTCGCAAGGCACTGTATACATGCACACTGACCCACCTAAAAGGACTCATTTGAAAGTCACCTGCAGTGCATCACACTCAAGAACGGTGCCTTACCTTCAAATCCTTTCTGCAGGATAATTATTTTTTTGTCTACATTATAGGATAACGCTAAATCAATGTAGCTTATAATATAAATTGACAAGGAAATGTTAAGGGAGATATATAAACTCAGCAAAAAAAACATCCCCTTTTCAGGACCCTGTCTTTCAAAGATAATTCGTGAAAATCCAAATAACTTCACAGATCTTCATTGTAAAGGGTTCAAACACTGTTTCACATGCTTGTTCAAGGAACCATAAACAATTAATGAACATGCACCTGTGGAACGGTCGTTAAGACACTAACAGCTTACAGACAGTAGGCAAGTAAGGTCACAGTAATGAAAACTTGGGACACTGAAGAGGCCTTTCTACTGACTCTGAAAAACACCAAAAGAAAGATGCCTAGTGTCCCTGCTCATCTGCGTGAACGTGCCTTAGGCATGCTGCAAGGAGGCATGAGGACTACAGATGTGGCCAGGGCAATACATTGCAATGTCCGTACTGTGAGACGCCTAAGACGGCGCTACAGGGAGACAGGACGGACAGCTGATCGTCCTCGCAGTGGCAGACCACATGTAACAACACCCGCACAGGATCGATACATCTGAACATCACAACTGCGGGACAGGTACAGGATGGCAACAACAACTGCCTGAGTTACACCAGGAATGCACAATCCCTCCATCAGTGCTCAGACAGGCATACAAGCCCTATTGTGGACAGTTGTAAGGCAGGTCCTCACCAGACATCACCGGCAACAACGTCGCCCATGGACACAAACCCACCGTCGCTGAACCAGACAGGACTGGCAAAAAGTGCTCTTCACTGACGAGTCACGGTTTTGTCTCATCAGGGGTGATGGTCGGATATGCATTTATCGTCAAAGGAATGAGCGTTACACCGAGGCCTGTACTCTGGAGCAGGATCGATTTGGAGGTGGAGGGCCCGTCATGGTCTGGGGCGGTGTGTCACAGCATCATCAGACTGAGCTTCTTGTCATTGCATGCAATCTCAACGCTGTGCGTTACAGGGAAGACATCCTCCCCCTTCATGTGGTACCCTTTCTGCAGGCTCATCCTGACATGACCCTCCAGCATGACAATGCCACCAGTCATACTGCTCGATCTGGGCATGATTTCCTGCAAGACAGGAATGTCAGTGATCTACCATGGCTAGCGAAGAGCCCGGATCTCAATCCCATTGAGCACATCTGGGACCTATTGGATCGGAGGGTGAAGGCTCGGGCCATTCCCCCCGGAAATGTCCGGGAACTTGCTGCCTTGGTGGAAGAGTGAGGTAACATCTCACAGAAATAATAGGGCAAATCTGGTGCAGTCCATGAGGAGATGCACTGCAGTACTTAATGCAGCTGGTGGCCACACCAGATTCTGACTTTTGATTTTGACCCTCCCTTTTGTTCAGGGACACATTATTCAATTTCTGTTATTCACATGTATGTGGAACTTGTTCAGTTTATGTCTCAGTTGTTAAATCTTATGTTCATACAAATATTTACACGTTAAGTTTGCTGAAAATAAACGCAGTTGACAGTGAGAAGACGTTTCTTTTTTTGCTGAGTTTTGAAACAGTTGTGATAGGCATGAAGATGTAATTGACAACTATTAGAACATAGACAAATGCACACAACCTGTCCATAGCCTAATGATCAATTTTAGTGAAGCAGTGGGTGGCTATGATGACACTACATTTTAATTTAAGTGAGTGCTTTATCTAAATCTGTGCAAACACTTACTGGTATTTATTGCATTAATATATTAACTTCTAATTTACACATCTTGGTTTTCTTCACTGTTCGCTTTATGCACAATTCACGTACTGAATCTCCACTGGCCTCTCTTTAGCTTTTAAACGAGTAGTGTATATATAGACAATGAACAGCAATATAGTTTGAAACTTTTTCTAAAAACAAATAGGCCTAGTTGCACTTTTTCTAAAAACCCAGAATCTCTAGTTGCACAGCTAGCCTTAGACCACTGCGCCACTCGGGAGAGCCATGTCCTTTCTCTTAGTTGTCTGTTTCCTTGCACTCGTTCTGTGAGTGAGCTTCTGAGGAGGCGAGGCTAATCAGCCGTGTCGACACGCCCAACGTGGGTAGGAGGGCCGTGTAGACAACCGGTGACTTGAAAATAATAACTGGGTGGCCCTGCTTGAATTCACCTTCCTAGATACAGTAATCAACCATAGCATTGATTGTTAAAAGGTTCCTTTGTCTTCCTCAAACTCGGGTTGCATTTCGCGGCTGCAGCGCATGGTCAACTTAGTCTGATATGTAAATTCTTAGAGCACGTTTTATACCCTCGGGTCAAAAGGGCCGTTTCCGTCTTTATGACATGCTCTCTGGGTTCCCTGGGTTGTAGCTAGTTACAAGGCAAGGTATTAGAACTTATTATGATCTCATTTAGACTACTAAAATCACAGTTCTCTTTGATCTGGATATTTTCTACACAACAAAAAGGATGTAAACATCATATACAAATAATAACTTTTCAAGTAACGTTTTTGTTATAACGTCTTCATTTAAGTTTTAATGACAGCACAAAAATCGACATTCATTTTCATATTCCATCTATCATTGTTTTACCACCATTTTGGCTGAAATATAAATGTCCAAAGGTCAATTTATGTGTTCAATGTTCTGGCATTTTGGGCTGTAAACTCTTCCTAAGGCACACAGACATTCAAGCCTCTTACATTACAGACCAGAAGGGTTGGGCTGCTGCCTTAACATTTACGATGGGTGTGAGATCATAAACCCCTCAACCAATCCCTCTATACCTCTCCACCTGTGCGGGAGGAAGAGATCTCTCTGTAGAACCATGATCCACTGTAACCTGATCCTCATAGGCCACAACCTTGATATGGTAGAATGACTTAGCTTGATCATTTGATAATATCTAAATAGTGCTTTCTGCCGTAGCTACACAGTATTCTGGCTTTGCTGTTTTGGGGGATTGGTATAGCTACCACATTCACTGCTTGTAGTTAATTGTATATATTGATGCTGAAGGAGCAGATCCTATATCGCCAAGACATGCATTATTCAATAAATGGTTAAACATGTTTCTGCGTGAAGTATCATTGGTGGCTAGGGATCAGTGTTTTCCACAAGTACATAACCAGCCAGGCCACCCCCGGGTTAAACATTTTTAGCAGAAGGAGCTCTATTTTGGTGGCCTCTGGACATTCTAATGCCTTGATTCCATCCGAAATACACAGCAAAATGATTGAATACTTTATCAAGTTTACCTCCCAGATTGGATATATTAGTAGTGGTATTGTGTAGAAAGACATGACTTCACAATTTAAATTACAGAAAATGTACGAACTTAGTGTATTTTTTGTTGTTTTGGACATGGTCTAGGCCTATATGATCAGGACAATGTTCTATGTAAGAGAGCTTTGAAATACAAATCTGATTTGGAGGGCCAAGCTTTGAAAAGAGAATATGCTATAATAATGAACAATACCGTCTGGGTTTTCCCATCAGTCTCCTGATTGTCCCCCACTCCACACGGATCAACTTCCTGGTCTTCAGGTTAGGAAAGGACTCTTTCAAACACAGGCAGAAGTCATTGTCCCCTTCAAATAAAGGTCTGGAAGGAGAAAAAGTTGGCAGCACTCAATGGAATAAAGAACTCACTGTGAAAGTATGTAATACAGCTTACCTGTCTATGTTAGAGTAAAACCACTCGTAGATGCACCATTTGTGTGCTTTTGGCAGTTTGAGGAGGTTTCTCAATCGCAGACCAATTCTCTGAGACACTTTCTTATCTGGGGTTGTCACATTAGTAAACTTCTACAAGAAAACATACCAAAACAAATGAACAAGAATTAAGTTAGAGACATCTAGGTTAATCAGATCCTGACAGGTTGATAAATGATAGGCAATGATTCACATTACTTCCTCATGGATTAAAAAAGGATATATGCAAATATACTAAAATGGTGGTGGAGAAGGCAGACGTTTTACGTGTCCAACCGATTGTTTTTTTGTGTTTTATTAGCATTTTCTGTAACATTTTTTACAACTTATTTTGTACAGTTGAAGTCGGTAGTTTACATACACCTTAGCCAAATACATTTAAACTCAGTTTTTCACAATTCCTGACATTTAATCCTTGTAGAAATGTCCTGTCTTAGGTCAGTTAGGATCACCATTTTATTTTAAGAATGTGAAAATATCAGAATAATAGAAGAGTGATTTATTTCAGCATTTATCACATTCCCAGTGGGTCAAAAGTTCACATACACTCAATTAGTATTTGGTAGCATTGCATTTAAATTGTTTAACTTGGGTCAAACATTTCAGGTAGCCTTCCACAAGCTTCCCACAATAAGTTGGGTGAATTTTGGCCCATTCCTCCTGACAGAGCTGGTGTAACTGAGTCAGGTTTGTAGGCCTCCTTGCTCACACAAGCTTTTTCAGTTCTCCCCACAAATGTTCTATAAGATTGAGGTCAGGGCTTTGTGACGGCCACTCCAATACCTTTACTTTGTTGTCCTTAAGCCATTTTGCCACAACTTTGGAAGTATGCTTGGGGTCATTGTCCATTTGGAAGACCCATTTGCGACCAAGCTTTAACTGATTGCTTGAGATGTTGCTTCAATATATCCACATAATTGTCCTGCCTCATGATGCTATCTATTTTGTTTCATGCCTCATGATGCTGGCACCCCTGTGCTTCACGGTTGGGATGGTGTTCTTTGGTTTGCAAGCATCCCCCTTTTTCCTTCAAACATAACGATGGTCATTATGCCAAACAGTTCTATTTTTGTTTCATCAGACCAGAGGACATTTCTCCAAAAAGTACAATCTTTGTCCCCATGTGCAGTTGCAAATTGTAGTCTGGCTTTTTTTACGGCGGTTTTGGAGCAGTGGCTTCTTCCATGCTAAGCAGCTTTTCAGGTTATGTCCATATAGGACTCGTTTTACTGTGGATATAAATACTTTGGTACCCGTTTCCTCTAGCATCTTCACAAGGTCCTTTGCTGTTCTGGGATTGATTTGCACTTTTCGCACCAAGGTATGTTCATCTCTAGGATACCGAATGCGTCTCCTTCCTGAGCGGTATGACGGCTGCAGGGTCCCATGGTGTTTCTCATGACTGCGCGTCACGAGCCCGTGGCTCTCTGCCAGACCTCTGAGTCATTCCCCTTTCATTCAGCCCCCTTCATAGTAGAAGCATCAAACAACGTTCTAAAGACTGTTGACATCTAGTGGAAGCCTTAGGAAGTGCAAGATGACCAATATCCCACTATACCTTCAATACGGGATGAGTTGAAAAACTACAAACCTCAGATTTTTTCTCAGGTTTTTGCCTGCCATATGAGTTCTGTTATACTCACAGACATCATTCAAACAGTTTTAGAAACGTCAGAGTGTTTTCTATCCAAATATACTAATAATATGCATATCTTAGCTTCTGGGCCTCAGTAGCAGGCAGTTAACTCTGGGCACCGTATTCATCCAAGCTACTCAATACTGCCCCCCAGCAGTAAGAAGTTAAAGGCAGTCAACTTAGTGTATGTAAACTTCTGACCCACTGGAATTGTGATACAGTGAATAAGTGAAATAATCTGTCTGGAAACAATTGTAGCAAAAATGTCTTGTGTCATAAACAAAGTAGATGTCCTAACCAACTTGCCAAAACTATAGTTTGTTAACAAGAAATTTGTGGAGTGGTTGAAAAACCGAGTTTCAATCACTCCAACTGTACATAATGTTGCCGCTACCGTCTCTTATGACCAAAAATAACTTCTGGACATCAGGATTGCGATTACTCACCACGGACTGGCAAAACCCCTTTTTCCCTTTAAAGAGCCCGACGCGAATGATATTCTGCTTTCTCTGAACAGGCACAGATCCCCATGATTTGTGTGAAGAATAGGTGGAGAAATAGGGGTCAAAGGGTTGGCTGCCTTCTGAGAAATTGTAGGCGATCGAAAAACCTCCACTTCCTTCCATTTTTCTAGCAAACGTGCAATCTTTGGAGAATAAAATCAATGACCTACGCACAAGATTAAAATACTAACGGGACATTAAAAACAATAATATCTTATGCTTCACGGAGTCGTGGCTGAACGCCGACATTATCAACATACAGCTGGCTGGTTATACGCTGTACCGGCGGGATAGAACAGCGGCATTTGGTAAGACAAGGGGCGGCGGACTACGTATTTTGCCCGCCTGAGGTAGAGTATCTCATGATAAGCTGTAGACCACACTATCTGTATTTTTCATAGCTGTTTACATACCACCCACAGTCAAAGGCTGGCACTAAGACAGCATTGAATGAGCTGTAACAAGAAAATGCTCACCCAGGAGACGGCACTCCTAGAAGCCAGGGACTTTAAACGCAGGGAAACTTAAATCTGTATTACCAAATTTCTACCAGCATGTCAAAAGTGCAACCAGAGAAAAAAAACAATTCTGGACAACCTTCACTCTAAACACAGAGACACATACAAAGCTCTCCCTCGTCCCTCCATTTGGCAAATCTGAAAATAATTATATCACCCTGATTACAAGCAAAAATTAAAGCAGGAATCACCAGTGACTAGATCAATAAAAAAAGTGGTCAGGTGAAGCAGATGCTAAGGTACAGGACTGTTTTGCTAGCACAGACTGGAATATGTGCTGGGATTCCTTCGATGGTATTGAGGAGTACACAACAGTCACTGGCTTCATCAATAAGTGCATCGATGACGTCCTCCCCACAGTCAACGTACGTACATACTCCAACCAGAAGCCATGTATTACATGCAACATCCGCACTGAGCTAAAGGCTAGAGCTGCCGCTTTCAAGGAGCGGGACTCTAACAAGGAAGATAATAAGAACTCTTGCTATGCCCTCCGACAAACCATCGAACTGGCAAAGAATCAATACAGGACTAAGATCAAATCGTACTACACCGACTGACACTCGTCCCATCTCGCCGAAGTGCTTTGAAAGGCTAATCATGGCTCACATTAACACCATTATTCCAGAAACCCTAGACCCACTCCAATTTGCATACCGACCCAACAGATCCACAGATGATGCAATCTCTATTGCACTCCACACTGCCCTTTCACACCTAGACAAAAGGAACACCTACGTGAGAATGCTATTCATTGACTACAGCTCAGCGTTCAACACCATAGTGCCCTAAAAGCTCATCACTAAGATAAGGACCCTGGGACTAAACACCATCCTCTGCAACTGAATCCTGGACTTCCTGATGGGCCTCTCCCAGGTGGTGAGGGTAGACAGCAACACATCCGCCACACTGCTCCTCAACACAGGGGCCCCTCAGGGATGCGTGCTCGGTCCCCCCGTTTCTCCCTGTTCACTCACGACTGCACGGCCAGGCACAACTCCAATACCATCATTAAGTTTGCCGATGACACAACAATGGTAGGCCTGAGCACCGACAATGACGAGAGCCTATAGGGAGGTCAGAGACCTGGCTGCGTGGTGCCAGGACAACAACCTCTCCCTCAACGTGATCAAGACAAAGGAGATGATTGTGGACTAAAGGAAAAAGAGGACTGAGCACGCCCCCATTCTAATCGACTGGGCTGCAGTGAAGCAGGTTGAGAGCTTTAAGTTCCTTGGTGTCTACATCGCCAACAAACTAACATGGTCCAAGCACACCAACATTCGTGAAGAGGGCACGACAAAACCTATTCCACCTCAGGAAACTAAAAAGATTTGGCATGAGTCCTGAGATCCTCAAATGGTTCTACAGCTGCATCATCAAGAGCAGGAACAACTACTCCAAGTCTCAGAGCGAGTGACGTCACCGATTGAAAAGCTATTAGTGCGCACCCCGCTAACTAGCTAGCCATTTCACATCGGTTACACCAGCCTAACCTCGGGAGTTGATAGGCTTGAAGTCAAACAGCTCAATGCTTGAAGCACAGCGAAGAGCTGCTGTCAAACTCACGAAAGTGCTGTTTGAACGAATGCTAACGAGTCTGCTGCTGCCTACCATCGCTCAGTCAGACTGCTCTATCAAATAATAGACTTAATTATAACATAATAAAACACAGAAATACGAGCCTTTGGTCATTAATATGGTCGAATCAGGAAACTATCATTTCGAAAACAAAACGTTTATTCTTTCAGTGAAATACGGAACCGTTCCGTATTTTATCTAACGGGTGGCATCCCTAAGTCTAACTTGGCAAGTCAGTTAAGAACACATTCTTATCTTCAATGACGGCCTAGGAACGGTGAGTTAACTGCCTTGTTCAGGGGCAGAACGACAGATTTTTACCTTGTCAGCTCGGGGATTCGTTTTTGCAACCTTCCGGTTACTAGTCCAACGCTCTAACCACCTGCCTTACATTGCACTCCACGAGGAGCCTGCGTGGCAGGCTGACTACCTGTTACGCGAGGGCAGCAAGAAGCCAAGCTAAGTTGCTAGCTAGCATTAAACTTATGAAAAAAACTATCCATCTTCACATAATCACTAGTTAAGTACACATGGTTGATGATATTACTAGTTAATCTAGCGTGTCCTGCATTGCATATAAAATCGGTGCGGTGCCTGTTAATTTCTCACCGAATCATAGCCTACTTCACCAAACGGGTGATGATTTAGCACTGTCGTTGCACCAAACCTAACCATAAATATCAATGCCTTTCTTTAAAATCAATACACAAGTATATATTTTTTAAACCTGCATATTTAGTTAATATTGCCTGCTAACATGCATTTCTTAGAATTAGGGAAATTGTGTCACTACTCTTGCGTTCCGTGCAAGCAGTCAAGGTATATGCAGCAGTTTGGTCCGCCTGGCTCGTTGCGAACTGTGTGAAGTCCATTCATTCCTAACAAAGACCGTAATTAATTTGCCAGAATTGTACATAATTATGAAATAACATTGACGGTTGTACAATGTAACAACAATATTTAAATAAAGGTGTAAAATAAATAAATATTTTTTTATTTTTTATTTATGAAATAAAAATCGGTGTCCAAAAATACCGATTTACGATTGTTATGAAAACTTGAAATCGGCCATAATTAAATCGGTCGACCTCAAGAAGAGAGACTGCATTGCCCATCTGTGTGAGCTGGAGCCCTTACCTGGGGCACAGAGGTGACCCTTTGGCTCCTTCTAGGGGATCTGGATGGGAGGCGCTGTTCCTCCTCTTCCCCGAACAGTCTGCTACTCTTGGAGCTCCGCGTCGGCTGGACACAGGGAGGGCAGGGTCAGCATATGGGTGATAATGTTAATGTTTTAACATGTTTTTAAAATGTGCAGATAGTTTTGCTTATTAAACATTCCTACTCCATCTAAGATGAAACTGGGGCACTGATTTGTTGATAATACAAATGAAGTGTCAACATGGTAGAATTGATTGTGCAAATCAGACCAATGATGGTTATTTGAACAGAAAGACAAACTGCTCATGGGTAGTAAAAAAAAAAAAAAAAAAAGTGAGTTACATAGTAATATTATTTGACGATTATATAGACAATATCACATTCATGCCCTAGTTGGCTATTTTTCCTTCATAGCTTGTTCCCCATCCTTTTAAAAAAAAGGTAGCCAATTTGTTTTCAGAACTTTTATTTCCATGACTGATAAAAAAAGTGTTCTCATGGCTATCTTGTCCCTCTGCAGCAGAGATATGGTGAGCAATATGTTTGGAACATTGAATCGCAATAAAATCACAGCATCAAATTGCAATACATACAATACCAGTCAAAAGTTCAGACACGCCTACTCATTCAAGGGTTTACATTTTTATTTTTTAAAACTATTTCCTACATTGTAGAATAATAGTGAAGACATCAAAACTATGAAATAACATATGGAATCATCAGGTAACCAAAAAAATCTTAAATATATTTTAGATTCTTCAAAGAAGCCACCCTTAGTCTTGACAGAGTTCCACACTTTTGGCATTCTCTCAACCAGCTTCACCTGGAATGCTTTTCCAACAGTCTTGAAGGAGTTCCCAGATATGCTGGGCACTTGTTGGCTGCTTTTCCTTCACTTTGCAGTCCAACTCATCCAAAACCATCTCAATTGGGTTGAGGTCGGGTGATTGGGGAGGCCAGCTCATCTGATACAGCACTCCATCGCTCTCCTTCTTGGTCAAATAGCCATTACACAGCCTAGATGTGTGTTGGGCCATTGTCCTGTTGAAAAACAAATGATAGTGGGACTAAGTGCAAAGCAGATGGAATGGCGTATCGCATCAGAAAAGTGTGGTTGCCATGCTGGTTAAGTGTGCTTTGAATTCTAAATAAAATCAGACAGTGTCACCAGCAAAGCACCCCCACACTATCACACTTCCTCCATTCTTCAAAGTGGGAACAACGCATGCAGAGATCATCCGTTCACATACTGTGTCGCAATTTGTACTCAGACCAAAAGGACACATTTCCACTGGTCTAACGTCCATTGCAGGTAGCCTAGTGGTTAGAGCATTGGGCCAGTAATTAAAAGGTTGCTGGATAGAATCACTAAGCTGACAAGGTAAAAATTTGTCGTTCTGCCCCTGAACAAGGCAGTTAGCCCACTGTTCCCCGGTAGGCCGTCACAGTAAATAAGAATTTGTTCTTAACTGACATGCCTAGTTAAATGAAGGTTAAATGTACAAAAAATTAATTGCTTGTGTTTCTTGGCCCGAGCAAGTCTCTTTCTTATTGGTGTCTTTTAGTAGTGGTTTCTTTGCAGCAATTCAAACATGAAGGCCTGATTCACGCAGTCTCCTCTGGACAGTTGATGTTGAGATGCGTCTATACTTGAACTCTGTAACTAATGGACTTATCCTGTGCAGCAGAGGTAACTCTGGGTCTTCCTTTCCTGTGGAGGTTCTCATGAGAGCCCGTTTCATCATAGTATTTTTTTTAGGTCACTTTTCAATGCGTTTTCATTGGGAATCCAGATTTCTAAGGGACCTTTTTGCTGTTTTTCCTTTGTGTAATGAAGGAGTATGGCCATCTTGAACAAGGATAACTTGAAGTTAACTGTTAGATAGAGGCGCGACCAGAATGCTAGATACAGTTTGTTTTCCTCTTGTATTGAACACAGAGCATCCAGTCTTCAATTTTATCGATTATTTACTTAAAAAAATAACTAAAGTTGTATTACAAAAGTAGTTTGAAATGTTTTGGCAAAGTTTACACGTAACTTTTGAGATATTTTGTAGTCACGTTGCGCAAGTCGGAACCGGTGTTTTTCTGGACATTTTTCTGGACATTTTGGATATATATCAACGGATTTAATCAAACAAACGACCATTTTGTGGTGTTTATGGGAAATATTGGAGTGCCAACAAAAGACGCTCGTCAAAGGTAAGGCATGAATTATATTTTTATATCAGAGTTGTGTAGAGCCTGCAGGGTTGAAATATGCTTCTCTCTTTGTTTACTATGGTGCTATCCTCAGATAATAGCATCGTTTGCTTTCGCCGAAAAGCCTTCTTGAAATCTGACATGTTGGCTGAATTCACAACAAGTGTAGCTTTAATTTGCGATCTTGCATGTGTGATTTCATGAAAGTTAGATTTTTATAGTAATTTATTTGAATTTGGCGCTATGCATTTTCTCTGGCTTTTGGCCAGGTGGGACACTACCATCCCACATATCCCAGAGAGGTTAAGCAAAGAGAAACGACAGTCCATCATTACGTTTGAGCTGTTCTTGCCATAATATGGACTTGGTCTTTTACCAAATAGGGCTATCTTCTGTAAACCACCCCTACCTTGTCACAACACAACTGATTGGCTCAAACGCATTGAGGAAATAGAATCTACAAATTAACAAGACACACCTGTTAATTGAAATGCATTCCAGGTGCATACCTCATGAAATTGGTTGAGAGAATGCCAAAACTGTGCAAAGCTGTCATCAAGGCAAAGCGTGGCTATTTGAAGAAACTCAAAATGTAAAATATATTTTGATTTGTTTAACACTTTTTTGGTTACTACATGATTCCATGTGTGTTATTTCAAATTGTTGATGTCTTCACTATTATTCTACAATGTAGAAAATAGTACAAATAAAGAAAAACCCTTGAATGAACAGGTGTCCAAACTTTTTACTAGAACTGTATATAAATCGTGAGAATCGCAATACATATCATACCAGCAAAGTATTGTGATAATATCGCATCGTGAGGGCCGTGGCAATCCCCAGCCCAACTCATGTGAAGTGCTGATAAGAGTGTCTGCGCCGACTTAATCAATAATGGTTGAATTACCAGAGATTAAATCCATATGAGCCCTAAAGAGTTCCAAGGCATAGACGGGAGGAAGGGCTACATTGGTCATCTCACCGTTTCCATGGACACCAGGGTGTGTCGTCCTCTCGTGTTGTGAGCTTTTGTTTGCTTCTCATTCAAAGTATTTGACAGACTGCCCTCTGGAAATGTACAACATAGGGCATTATCAAAAATAGATTAAACTCACAATACCCTGACAAGTCACAACTGCTCCCTCATTGTTTAGACAGTATATTTTCCCAAACTTTGAAGTGTCCTCCTTTCCCAGTCTCCTTCCTTCATGACCATTGATACAGTGGCTTGCGAAAGTATTCACCCCCTTGGCATTTTAACTATTGTGTTGCCTTACAACCTGGAATATTTTTTTTTTTCTTTTTTTTGGGGGGGGGGGGGGGGGGGGGGGGGGATTGTATCACTTGATTTACACAACATGTCTAACACTTTGAAGATGCAAAATATTTTTGTGAAACAAGCAAGAAATAAGAAAAAAAATAAGAACATGAGCATGCATAACTATTCACCCACCAAAGTCAATACTTTGCAGAGCCACCTTTTGCAGCAATTACAGCTGCAAGCCTCTTGGGGTATGACTCTATAAGCTTGACACATCAAGCCATTGGGATTTTTGACCATTCAAGGTAAAACTGCTCCAGCTCCTTCAAGTTGGATGGGTTCCGCTGGTGTACAGCAATCTTTAAGTCATATAACAGAATCTCAATTGGATTGAGGTCTGGGCTTTGACTAGGCCATTCGAATAGATTTAAATGTTTCCCCTTAAACCACTCAAGTGTTGCTTTAGCAGTATGCTTGGGGTCATTGTCCTGCTGGAAGGTGAACCTCGGTCCCAGTCTCAAATCTGGAAGACTAAAACAAGTTTCCCTCAAGAATTTCCCTGTATTTAGCGCCATCCATCATTCCTTCAATTCTGACCAGTTTCCCAGTCCCCACCGATGAAAAACATCCCCACAGCATGATGCTGCCACAACAATTCACTGTGGGGATTGTGTTCTCGGGGTGATGAGAGGTGTTGGGTTTGTGCCAGACAGCGTTTTCCTCGATGGCCGAAAAGCTCAATTTCAATCTCATCTGACCAGAGTACCTTCTTCCATATGTTTGGGGAGTCTCCCAACTGCCTTTTGGTGAACACCAAACGTGTTTGCTTATTTTTTCTTTAAGTAATGGCTTTTTTTCTGGCCACTCTTCCGTAAAGCCCAGCTCTGTGGAGTGTACGGCTTAAAGTGGTCCTATGGACAGATACTACAATCTCCACTGTGGAGCTTTGCAGCTCCTTCAGGGTCATCTTTGGTCTCTTTGTTGCCTCTCTGATTAATCCCCCCCTTGCCTGGACTGTGAGTTTTGGTGGGCAGCCCTCTCTTGGCAGGTTTGTTGTGGTGCCATATTCTTTCAATTTTTTAATAATGGATTTAAATGGTGCTCCGTGGGATGTTCAAAGTTTCGGATACTTTTTTACAACTCAACCCTGATCTGTACTTCTACACAACTTTGGAGAGCTCCTTGTTTGGAGAGCTCCTTGGTCTTCATGGTGCCGTTTGCTTGTTGGTGCCCCTTGCTTAGTGGTGTTGCAGACTCTGGGGCCTTTCAGAACAGGTGTATATATACACCGAGATCATGTGACACTTAAATAAAGTCCACCTGTGTGCAATCTAACTAATTATGTGACTTCTGAAGGTAATTGGTCGCACCAGATCTTATTTAGGGGCTTCATAGCGAAGGGGGTGAATACATATGCACACACCACTTTTCAGTTTTACATTTTTTTAAACAAAGTTACTTTTGCAAGGCACCGTCGGTGACAGGACTAGTTTCCACACTATTGCTTTATCAAGTCTCCTGTGATCATTGGTCATACAGGAAAGGAGTCAAGAAGAGTAAAACTACCTAACAGATTTTTACCACATCATACATTGAGGATGACATAAGTTAATAAAGTCCTTCGACTCAGACTATTTGATGACTACGGTAAAACAATTGACAAGTTAAGACTTCAGATTGGCTTAGTTACGGGTCTACGACACATCCCTTGCGTGTTGCATTTTTAAGCCAGTCATTCGTGAATCTACTAAAGACGCCTAATCCAATGAGGTACTGACATCTCCAACCTCTCAATCTCAGTGGGGTCACAGAAAGTGGATGTTTCCGGTTCTCAGGGATAGAGTATTTTCAACCTAACTTCCATTTCTCCTGAAAAACGGATGTGGGAACTCCACAACAAACGTAGCAGGTGTTGTTTTACACCTGCTACGTTTGTTTCCCTCGTGAAGAGGTTGGCAACCTCAGTTCAAACACATATGCAATACATACACAGCTTTCAGAAAGTATTCACATCCCTTGACTTATTTCACATTTTGTTAAAGCCGAATTTAAAATGGATTACATTTAAATTGTGTCTCACTGGTCAACACCAAATATCCCATAATGTCAAAGTGGAATTATGTTTAGAATATTTTTGCAATTAATGAGAAATGAAAAGCTTAAATGTCTTGAGTCAATAAGCATTCAACCCCTTTTATGGCAAAAAAGTCCCATAAGTTGCATGGACTCCCTCTGTGCAATAATAGAGTTTAACATTACTTTTTTTATGACTAACTCATCTCTGTACCGCACACATACAGATAATTGTAAGGTCCCTCAGTCGAGCAGAGAATTTCAAACACAGATACAACCACAAAGACCAGGGAGGTTATGCAATGCCTCTCAAAGGGTACCTATTGGTAGATGGGTAAAAAACTAAAAAAAGCTGAAATGTTATATTCCTTTGAGCATGGTGAAGTTACTAATTACACTTTGGATGGTGCATCAATACACCCAGTCATTAAAAAGACAGACGTCCTTCCTAACTCAGGAAGGAAACCGCTCATGGATTTCACTAGGTCAATCAATTGTGACTTTAAAAGCAGTTCTCCTGAGGATGGATCAACAACATTGTAGTTACTCCACAATACTAACCTAAAAGTGAGTTAAAAGAAGGAAGCCTGAACAGAATAAAAATATTCCAAAAAATATTGCAATAGGCACTAAAGTAAAACGGACAAAAATGTGACGGAAAAATCGAACAACACATCACTAATTACCACATATTTTAAAGCATGGTAGTTTCTGCATCATGTTATGGGTATACTTGTCATCGGCAAGGACTAGGGAGTTATTTTAGGATAAAAAGAATAGAGCTAAGCACAGGTAAAATCCTTGAGGAAAACTGGTTCAGTCTGCTTTACAACAGCCACTGGGAGCCAAATTCACCTTTCAGCAAGAAACTAACCTAAAACACAAGGCCAAATCTACACCGGATTTGGTTACCAAGAAGACACTTGCTGAATGACAGAGTTACAGTTCACTTAAATGTGCTTGAAAATCAATAGCAAGAAAAATGTCTGTCTAGCAATGCTCAACAATGAACTTGACAGAGCTTGAAGAATTTAAAAAATAATGAGCAAATATTGTACAATCGAGGTAAACAAAGATCTTAGACTTACCCAGAAAGACTCAGCTGTAATCACTGCCAAAGGTGATTCTGTATTGACTTAGGGGTGTGAAAACATATGTAAATTAGATTTGTATTTAATCATCAATAAAATTGCACTTTTTAAAATATGTTGTTTTCTCTTTGTCATTATGGGGCATTACGTGTAGATAGGTGAAGATTTTTGTGTATCCATTTTGAATTCAGGCTGCAACAACAAAATGCGGAATAGTCAAGTGGTATGAATTCTTTCTGAATGCACTGTATACTTACACACAAGGATAATCAATGCAATGTGTTAAGATACAGTACCTTTCAGACTGACAAGTGCCTCGGCTGAAGAGCCTACAATCAAGAGAAGAGGGAATTAGGCTAGACTTTACCATGGAACGAAACATTTTTTTTTTAAATGCAGTAGGGATGTGTATCTTTCCCTTTCAAGACGATGCATTACGCATATGGGCTCCGATAAGTACAAGAAAAACTATTTCAGTTTGAAACTATTCGGTGCGATCAGAGAACGAGTCCTGCTTGGCTACGCAGTCATCGGTGAACAGAGTACAGAAGGGGACTAAGGATGCGCCCCAGTGAGGCCCCATGTTGAGGATCAGCGTGGCAGGTGTGCTGTTGCCTACCTTTACCAACTGGGGGTGGCCAGTCAGGAAGTCCAGGATCCAGTTGCAGAGGGAGGTGTTAAGTCCCAGGGTCCTAAGCTTGGTGATGAGCTTTGCGGGCACTACATTGTTGAATGCTGAGCTGTAGTTAATGAGCAGCATTAAACGCTAGTAAAACCAGCAGCAAGTCTGTTTATGCCTCTTCATGCGATGACATCGATAGACCGGTCGTGGGTCCGGATATTGTAGCCCAGGAGTATGCTTCGGTGGTAGCACAGGAGCTCTGGCCGGGCTAGCTTCAAACTAAGTGGATGGAAACGCTAGCCAGGAGTAGTCATCCGGGGTTGCGGTTAGCTAATTGTGAAGATCCAGCAGAAAATGTTCCGTTTGCGGTGGGAAAAATAATAGGTCCGTTATGCTCTGGTTAGTCGCGTTGTTCGAACTGGCGAGAGCTTTCCGAGCTAAAGGTTAGCTGATGACCGCTAGCAATGGTTTGCTGACTGATAGCTGGTAGTTGGCTAGCTTCAGTTGAGCGGTTCCGGATCCGAAGTAAATATAACCCCATCTCGACATCCCCCAAAGGCTAACTTTCTAGCCATTGCTATCTGCTTGCTTGCTAATTCGGCTTGCTAACTGCTAGCCTGCCCCGGTCTACTAACTGCTAGCTTGTTTAGCCCCGGTCTGCTAACTGCTAGCTTGTTTAGCCCCAGCCTACTAACTGTTAGCTTGTTAGCACAGGCCTGCTAACTGTCTGAATCGCCGCGTCCCCAGCCAGCCCAACCACTCACTGGACCTATATTTATTTTCAATCTCTTTTCGATTTTTTATTTGATTATACCTTCCGGTAACCTGCCTCACCCAATGTGATATGGAATCGCTATTATTTTACATTTTTAGAACACATTCAAGAACCTCCAGAAGCTAACCAGCTAACTAGCTACAAGCTATTTAGTCATTGTTAGCCACTGCTAGCGGCTTTTACCTTCTGCACAGCCAGACAGTTTTTTTTAGCCTGGATAATACTCGCCAGTCTAGCTTCCCTGTCCCGTCTACCGCTGCCCCCTGGACACTGTGATCACATGGCAACATAGCTGATGCCTGCTGGACACTGATCACTTGGCTACATAGCTGATGCCTGCTGGACTGTCCATTAATCACAGTACTCCATTCTGTTTGTTTATGTTTTTATCTGTCGGCCCCAGCCGCACTCAGGCTCTGTGTGTAGTTAATCCGACCCTCTCTGCCTAGTCAACGCCATTTTACCTGCTGTTGTTGTGCTAGCTGATTAGCTGTTGTCTCACCTACTGTTTTAGCTAGCTCTCCCAATCAACACCTGCGATTACTGTATGCCTCGCTGTATGTCTCTCTCAAATGTCAATATGCCTTGTATACGGTTGTTCAGGTTAGTTATCATTGTTTTAGTTTACAATGGAGCCCCTAGTTCCACTCTTCATACCCCTGATACCTCCTTTGTCCCACCTCCCACACATGCGGTGACCTCACCTATTACAACCAGCATGTCCAGAGATACAACCTCTCTTATCATCACCCAGTGCCTGGGCTTACCTCTGCTGTACCCGCACCCCACCATACCCCTGTCTGCGCATTATGCCCTGAATATATTCTACCATGCCCAGAAACGCTCTAGGCGACCAGTTTTGATAGCCTTTAGCCGCACCCTCATACTACTCCTCCTCTGTTCCGCGGGTGATGTGGAGGTAAACCCAGGCACCCTCATTTGTTGACTTCTGTGATTGAAAAAGCCTTGGTTTCATGCATGTCAACATCAGAAGCCTCCTCCCTAAGTTTGTTTTACTCACTGCTTTAGCACACTCTGCTAACCCTGATGTCCTTGCCGTGTCTGAATCCTGGCTCTGGAAGGCCACAACAAAATTCTGAGATTTCCATACCCAACTATAACATTTTCAGACAAGATAGAACTGCCAAAGGGGGAGGAGTTGCAGTCTACTGCAGAGATAGCCTGCAAAGTAATGTCATACTTTCCAGGTCCATACCCAAACAGTTCGAACTACTAATTTTAAAAATTTCTCTCTCCAGAAATAAGTCTCTCACTGTTGCCGCCTGCTACCGACCCCCTCAGCTCCCAGCTGTGCCCTGGACACCATTTGTGAATTGATCGCCCCCCATCTAGCTTCAGAGTTTGTTCTGTTAGATGACCTAAACTGGGATATGCTTAACACCTCGGCAGTCCTACAATCTAAGCTTGATGCCCTCAATCTCACACAAATCATCAAGCAACCCACCAGGTACAACCCTAAATCTGTAAACAAGGGCACCCTCAGACGTCATCCTGACCAACTGGCCCTCCAAATACACCTCCGCTGTCTTCAATCAGGATCTCAGCGATCACTGCCTCATTGCCTGTATCCGCTACGGATCCGCAGTCAAACGACCACCCCTCATCACTGTCAAACGCTCCCTAAAACACTGCGGTGAGCAGGCATTTCTAATCGACCTGGCCCGGGTATCCTGGAAGAATATTGACCTCATCCCGTCAGTTGAGGATGCCTGGTCATTCTTTAAAAGTTACGTCCTCACCATTTTAGATAAGCATGCTCCGTTCAAAAAATGCAGAACTAAGAACAGATATAGCCCTTGGTTCACTCCAGACCTGACTGCCCTCGACCAGCACAAAAACATCCTGTGGCGGACTGCAATAGCATCGAATAGTCCCCACGATATGCAACTGTTCAGGGAAGTCAGAAACCCATACACGCAGTCAGTCAGGAAAGCAAAGGCCAGCTTCTTCAGGCAGAAATTTGCATCCTGTAGCTCTAACTCAAAAAAGTTCTGGGACACTGTAAAGTCCATGGAGAACAAGAGCACCTCCTCCCAGCTGCCCACTGCACTGAGGCTAGGTAACACGGTCAACACCGATAAATCCATGATTATCGAAAACTTCAACAAGCATTTCTCAACGGCTGGCCATGCCTTCCTCCTGGCTACTCCAACCTCGGCCAACAGCTCACACACTACCCCCCCCCCCCCCCCCCCCCCCCGCAGCTACTCACCCAAGTCGCTCCAGGTTCTCCTTTACCCAAATCCAGATAGCAGATGTTCTGAAAGAGCTGCAAAACCTGGACCTATACAAATCAGCTGGGCTTGACAATCTGGACTTGACAATCTGGACCCTCGATTTCTGAAACTATCCGCCGCCATTGTCGCAACTCCTATTATCAGCCTGTTCAACCTCTCTTTCATATATTCTGAGATCCCCAAGGATTGGAAAGCTGCCACAGTCATCCCCCTCTTCAAAGGGGGAGACACCCTGGACCCAAACTGTTACAGACCTATATCCATCCTGCCCTGCCTGTCTTCGAAAGCCAAGTCAACAAACAGGTCACTGACCATCTCGAATCCCACCGTACCTTCTCCGCTGTGCAATCTGGTTTCCGAGCCGGTCACGGGTGCACCTCAGCGACGCTCAAGGTACTAAACGATATCATAACCACCATCGATAAAAGACAGTACTGTGCAGCCGTCTTCATCGACCTTGCCAAGGATTTCGACTCTGTCAATCACCATATTCTTATCGGCAGACTCAGTAGCCTCGGTTTTTCGGATGACTGCCTTGCCTGGTTCACCAACTACTTTGCAGACAGAGTTCAGTGTGTCAAATCGGAGGGCATGTTGTCCGGTCCTCTGGCAGTCTCTATGGGGGTACCACAGGGTTCAATTCTCAGCTCTTTTCTCTGTATATATCAATGATGTTGCTCTTGCTGCGGGCGATTCCCTGATCCACCTCTACGCAGACAACACCATTCTGTATACTTCCGTCCCGTCCTTGGACACTGTGCTATCTAACCTCCAAACAAGCTTCAATGCCATACAACACTCCTTCCGTGGCCTCCAACTGCTCTTAAACGCTAGTAAAACCAAATGCATGCTTTTCAACCGTTCGCTGCCTGCACCCGCACGCCCGACTAGCAGCACCACCCTGGATGGTTCCGACCTAGAATATGTGGACAGCTATAAGTACCTAGGTGTCTGGCTAGACTGTAAACTCTCCTTCCAGACTCATATCAAACATCTCCAATCTAAAATCAAATCTAGAGTCGGCTTTCTATTCCGCAACAAAGCCTCCTTCACTCACGCCGCCAAACTTAGCCTAGTAAAACTGACTATCCTACCGATCCTCGACTTCGGCGATGTCATCTACAAAATAGCTTCCAATACTCTACTCAGCAAACTGGATGCAGTTTATCACAGTGCCATCCGTTTTGTTACTAAAGCACCTTATACCACCCACCACTGCGACCTGTATGCTCTAGTCGGCTGGCCCTCGCTACATATTCGTCGCCAGACCCACTGGCGCCAGGTCATCTACAAGTCCATGCTAGGTAAAGCTCCGCCTTATCTCAGTTCACTGGTCACGATGGCAACACCCACCCGTAGCACGTGCATCTCACTGATCATCCCTAAAGCCAACACCTCATTTGGCCGCCTTTCGTTCCAGTTCTCTGCTGCCAGTGACTGGAACGAATTGCAAAAATCGCTGAAGTTGGATACTTTTATCTCCCTCACCAACTTTAAACATCTGCTATCTGAGCAGCTAACCGATCACTGCAGCTGTACATAGTCTATCGGTAAATAGCCCACCCAATTTTACCTACCTCATCCCCATACTGTTTATATTTATTTACTTTTCTGCTCTTTTGCACACCAATATGTACATGACCATCTGATCATTTATCACTCCAGTGTTAATCTGCAAAATTGTAATTATTCGCCTACCTCCTCATGCCTTTTGCACACAATGTATATAGACTCTCTTTTTTTCTACTGTGTTATTGACTTGTTAATTGTTTACTCCATGTGTAACTCTGTTGTCTGTTTACACTGCTATGCTTTATCTTGGCCAGGTCGCAGTTGCTAATGAGAACTTGTTCTCAACTAGCCTACCTGGTTAAATAAAGGTGAAATAAAATTTAAAAAATACAGGAGTAAAACAAACTGTAGCATGCTTTCTGGTCACACGCCTCTAACAGTACACTTCAAGTGACCCTCGTTCAAGATGGCCGTTCATTACACAAAGGAATAACCTCAACCAATTTCTAAAGACTGTTGACATCCAGTGGAAGAGATAGGAACTGCAAGAAGGTCCCTTAGAAATCTGGATTCCCAATGAAAACCCATTGAAAAGAGAGTGACCTAAAAAAAAAATCTCAATGGTTTGTCCTCTGGGTTTTGCTTGCTAAATAAGTTTTGTTATACTCACAGACATGATTCAAACAGTTTTAGAAACTTCAGAGTGTTTTGTACAAAACCTTAAGAACATATGTGGGGCCCCGTGTTGAGGATCAGTGTGGCGGAGGTGTTGTTGGCTACCTTCACCATTCTCAAAATCCAATGATTTTCACCATTTGGAATTTTTTACAGTGATCTCTTGGGCTTTTGCCATGTAGTGCGCCTAGGAAATGATCAACTTCACCCGGTATACCTAAAAATGTCCATATACACTGATTGTTTGAAGTACAAAACTGCTCCATACCCAATCAGCAGGTAGGCTATAGCCAGATGAGTTGTTTCCAGTAGCTTAATTTTATATACCATTTGACTTGGTAGTGTGACAAGTTTTTTTATTGGTCGCAAGAGTGCCAGCAGAATTTGTGTGTTGTTGGTCAAGTTAGTTTTTTGTTTATAATTAGATTTTTTAAATAATTTATCCACATCAAAATGTGCAATTTGGCAAACATTTTCTGAAGGGGCAACAACACCACAGAAATGCCCCAGCCTGTGTGTGTCAGGGATTGACATACTGAGGAGGTTGTGGAAACCTTCAGGGCCAGTCAATCATTCCTGTCAGTGGCCCGTTTGGGCCAGTGAGAAAAAAATATTGTAATCATGCCATTTTGAATCTAGGCTAGATTTTTTGTTTAAATAACAGACTGATACCCGAAGCTGTCGATTATTTATCACACGTTGGGTGCACACATACAGCCTATAGATAATCTGTCAGGCAGAGAGATCGTGCAGCTCTCAAACAGCTGGTTGTAGCGTGAGGCAAAGACCGACAGTAGTAGGGGTAGGAAAGATGTTCCATGTTATGATTAGCGGTGTAGTATTCTTTTTTTAGGTGAGGGAAGGCACACTTTAAATGATTTATCATGAGAGGCCCATAAACAATGCCTAGTAATGTGCATGCTCCAAGAAAGGTTCAAATCTCACCTTTCTGGTAAGAATAGTTATAGAATTGCTGAGGTGTTCTCACTTGAGGACAAGCTCAAGTACACAGTACAAATATGATAAAAGATTTCATATGATCCATTTCCTATTCAACAAAACTGTATGAATAAGGCTTGAAATGACTTAAGCTTTCTAAATAAAATAAAAATATATTTAAATATTTTAAAAATAAACATATATTTTTTTTTTTTAAATGTAACTAGGCAAGTCAGTTAAGAACAAATTCTTATTTACAATGGCGGCCTACCACGGCCAAACCCAGTCTTTGTTGGGCCAATTGTGCACCGCCCTATGGGACAGTCACGGCCAGATGTGATGTAGCCTGGATTCGAACCAGGTACTTCAGTGATGCACTGAGATGCAATGTCTTAGACCATTGCGCCACTCGAACCATGATCAGTTTTTATTACGGATGTAGGCGCTTTCTTTTGTTTCCCACGGCTTCAATTGCGCTTGTCTGTTGCGCTTGTTGCAGTAAAACCATGTGCAGTTATTATGAGCGAACCCAGTTTTTGGTTGCTTTCTAGTTTTAAAAACATGATACAGTTACTCCTAAATAACTCTAAAACATCTCAAATGGCGAGACTGCAGTAGCTACCATATGGACAGACTTCATTAGTGTGTTTGTGTCGGAAGCATGCAGTCTATTTAGTCAGGCAAGGCCCACATTCTTCTGACACATTTTAGAATGTACAAATTATGTGAATGTCAACACATAATGAGATTAAAAATGCATTATACTTAAAGTGATAATGCATACATTTGTGGGTGCATTTTTTGTATAGGCTATTACAACAATTGAATGAAATGTAGGTCCTTGAAAATTACAATTAAGTGGTGGAAAAACTTGAATTTGATTTGCCAATGTCTGTATAAACCCTTGCTCAGCCCGCAAACGAAGCATTAAAATCACCTGCTATTGAAATTATGCACACTTCATTCACTTTCCGGTTACATTTTGACCCGGGCCAGTATTTCTCTCCCCATTCATGCCAGGATCTTTCAGTTGGCACTAGCCCGGTGTGATACTGGCAAATTTACCTGAATGTCGAGCCCTGCTGTGTGTGGTGCGCGTAGGGCCTATACCAATGTCTAGCCGTTAGCGATCCTTACAATAACCTAACCCAGTGGTCGCCAACTGGTCGATCGCATTCCTAGTCGATCAACAAATATTTCTGTAGAAAAACCAACGAACGATAAAGGCTTGCGCTCCTTTTTTAAAATCGTGTTGCTGGTAGGTGCACTTGATTCAAAAGTCCTGCACACCGGGTAAGCAGTGTTCCCATGAGCTTCCATGACCATAGCCAAATTTAAATAGTTACTAGCCTACGTAAGATTTAATAACTTTTAAAACTTTGACCACAGAGAGACTGTCAACAAATACAGCAAAGAGCTGCTGTTTTTATGAATTCATGTTAAAGTTTATATTCAGCACTATCACTGTTTTTAATTCAACACTATTACAAAACACTTCTCCGTACTTCTGCTCGGGCTGCAGCTGCAATGAATGAGTAGCCAAGTATCGAAAGCCCAGCGTTTTATTATTATTAACAGCTCGTCGTGTTGATTTTAATATTAAGGAACATTTAACATTCTCTGGTCATAGGAACAACATGAATTTGTGGATGAGACATGCGGTTCGACTCGAGTTTCACCATCAGGTGGAAGACGGTATCCCCGCTCTCTGGTCTATCTCACTGAAGGAAGGAGAGAGCAGGGACCGTGAGAGGCGGTTGGGAAAATTTGTTTTGAACAGTCATCCAAATTGGAATACCAAGTCGGAAACTCGGGCATCTTTCTAGAGCGCCGACATGAAGATCACCGACTTTGTGATTTGACCTCGTTGACCATCAGATGCAGGTACCATCAGTACAGTAAAATAAAAAAGCAAATTATTTCAATTCATGCTCTACAAGTGCTCAACCAACTGATCCATTTCATCAAAGCTCGAGTTTTGAAAAATAATATGGTCTGATTTACAATATTGGCAGGCCAATCATAAACCCAATATGCTGTGATAATGTATTAGGCCTACTGCCCAAACCTCATTCCTACAAAACTGTTTGTGTGAGGTTAAGGTAAAACTGCAAAAGTGATCTTGACCCAGAAAAGGTTGGTGACCACTGGCTTAACCCTTTTCGGGCAATTGAAAGGTATCAACAATGTAACCTATGCCTACCTGGCAGAATCACATACTTGCATTAATCCAGTGGCCATTTGAGTAGAAAACTCCATCACAAGTATGCTACAACACCACTAGCCACAAGTCTGGATGGTGCGCACCTGAACTAAAAAGGTAACACAAAAAAGACCTCAATGTGGTTTAAGCATTGTTGTTCACTTAGAAAAACAACTAAATTGGATGTTCTATTAAATAGTGATTTACAACTGGTGTAGACTTCACAGTAAACGCTTGCTTACGAGCCCTTCCCAACATTGCAGAGTTTAAAGATAAAAATAGTAAGAACAGGAAAAAAATAAAATACACAAGAATGGAGCTATTCAGAAAGTTCACACACACATTGACTTTTTCCACATTATTGTGTTGCAGCCCGCTTTAAAAAGTATAAATGAAGATGTTTGTATCACTGGTCTACACACAATACCCCATAATGTCAAAGTGGAATTATATATATATATATATATATATATATTTTTTAAGTAATAAAAAGTATTCAAACCCTTTCTTACGGCAAGCTACAATACATTCTGGAGTAAAAATGTGCTTAACAAGTTAGGGGAGGGTTTGGCCGGGGTAGGCTGTCATTGCAAATAATTTGATCGTAACTGACTTGCCTAGTTAAATAAACATTTTAAAAACTCACATAAGGAATCTAATAGTGTTTAACATTGTTTTTCATGTTTACCTCATTTCTGTACCCCACATATACAATCATCTGTAAGGTCCCCCAGTAGAGAAGTGCATTTCAAACACTGATTCAACCACAAAGATCAGGGAGGTTTTCCAATGCCTCATAAATTAGGGCATATATTGGTAGATGTGTAAAAAAAATGTTTAAAAAGCCGACAATGAATATCACTTTGAGCATGGTGAAGTTCTTAATTACAGTTTGTGTCAATACACCCAGTCACCACAAAGACACAGGTGTCCTTCCTAACTCAGTTACCGGAAAATAAGGAAACCGCTCAGGGATTTAAACATGAGGCCAATGGTGACTTTAAAACAATTGCAGAGTTTAATATAGTTTAATGGCTGTGATAGGAGAAAACTGAGGGCAGATCAACAACATTGTAGTTACTCCAAAATACTAACCTAAAAGACAGTGAAAAGATGGAAGCGTGTACAGAACAAACAAATATTCCAAAACATGCATCCTGTTTGCAACAAGGCATTAAAGTAATATTGCAAAAAAAATAAAAAAGTGGCAAAGCAATATTTTTTGTCCTGAATATGTTTGGGGCAAATACAATACATTACTGAGTACCACTCCATAATTTCAAGCATAGCCATATCATAAGAAAATAAATCGAAGGGAGCTAAGCAAAATCTTAGAGGAAAAACTGGTTCAGTCTGCTTCCACCTGACACTGGGAGATGAATTCACCTTTGAGAACGACAATAACCTAAAACACATGGCCAAATCTACACTGGGGTTGCTTAACAAAAAGACAGTGAATGTTTGAGTGGCCAAGTTACAGTTTCGACTTAAATCTACATGAAAATGTATGACAATACCTGAAAATGAATCAACAACCAACCCTGTAGAATTTTGGAAGTAAAAAAAAAAATTAAAAAAAATGGGCAAATGTTGCATTATCCAGGTGTGTAAAGCACTTAGTCTTACCCAGAATGACTCAACTGTAATGGCTGCCAAAAAGGTTATTCTACAAAGTACTGACTCAGGGGTGTGAATACTAATGTAAATGAGATACCTGTATTTACATTTTCAATACATTTGCTAACTAATTGTAAAAACCTGTTTTCACCTTGTCATTATGGGGTATTTTGTGTAAATCTATTTAATCCATTTTGAATTGAGGCTGAAATAACATCTTGAATAAGAGGTATGAATACTAATAAAGGGTATGAACTGTATAAAGAGTACCAGTACCAAATCAGTGAGCATAAGTATGAGACATTTGAGGTAGATACAATGCATTTGGAAAGTATTGGCTCGAGTGGCTCAGCATTCTAAGGCACTACAGACCCTGGTTCGATCCCAGGCTGTATCACAACCGGCCGTGATCCGGAGTCCCATAGGGCGGCGCACAATTGGCCCAGCATCGTCCTGGTTAGGGTTCGGCCGGTGTAGGCCGTCATTATAAATAAGAATTTGTTCTTAACTGACTTGCCTAGTTAAATAAATAAACATTCAGACGTTGACTTTTTCCACATGGTTACATTTAGAGCCTTATAATTTACACACAATTGAGCTCAGGTGCTTCCTGTTTACATTGACCATCCTTGAGAAGTTTCTACAACTTGATCGGCGTCCACCTTTGGTAAATTCAGCTGATTGGACATGATTTGGAAAGGCCCACACCTATCTATATACGATCCCACAGATGCCAGTGCATGTCAGAGCAAAAACCAAGCCATGAGTTTGAAGGAATTGTCATTAGCGCTCCAATAAATGATTGTGTTGAGGGGAAAGGTAGGTCTGGGGAAGGGTACCAAAAAAATCTCTGCTGCATTGAAGGTCCGTAAGAACACAGTTCCCTCCATCATTCTTAAATGGAAGAAGTTTGGAACCACCAAGACTCTTCCTAGAGCTGGCTGCCTGGCCAAACAGAGCAATATGGGGAGAAGGGCTTTTGGGGGGGAAAAAATAAAAATAAATAGAAAAAAAAGCCAAACCTTGACCCAGAAAATATAAAAAACTAAAAATCGGCCTATATCGAATCTTCCATTCCTCTCCAAATTTTTAGAAAAGGCTGTTGCGCAGCAACTCACTGCCTTCCTGAAGACAAAAAATGTATACGAAATGCTTCAGTCTGGTTTTAGACCCCATCATAGCACTGAGACGGCACTTGTGAAGGTGGTAAATGACCTTTTAATGGCATACTAGACCTTAGTGCTGCTTTTGATACCATCGATCACCACATTCTTTTGGAGAGATTGGAAACACAAATTGGTATAAACGGACAAGTTCTGGCCTGGTTTAGATCTTATATGTCGGAAAGATATCAGTTTGTCTCTGTGAATGGTTTGTCCTCTGACAAATCAACTGTAAATGTCAGTGTTCCTCAAGGTTCCGTTTTAGGACTACTACTGTTTTCACTATATATTTGACCTCTTTGGGATGTCATTCGAAAACATAATGTTAACTTTCACTGCTATGCGGATGACACACAGCTGTACATTTCAATGAAACATGGTGAAGCCCCAAAATTGCCCTCGCTAGAAGCATGTGTTTCAGACATAAGGAAGTGGATGGCTGCAAACTTTCTACTTTTAAACTCGGACAAAACAGAGATACTTGTTCTAGGTCCCAAGAAACAAAGAGATCTTCTCCTACCCAGGTTTCTCTACCTCTTCCAATGTCTACCCAATTTCATACCACAAAGCTATTTTAAGAAACTGGTTTCAATAGTAACTCCATTTTTGCATTTATGCAAGTACAAAATAGAGGGGGGCTTTGGCCTTCCTCACTTTAAACTGTATTATTGGGCTACTAATCTGAACATTGTGTCTTTCTGGAGGGAAAGCTTACCTGCGATGAGACAGAAGGATATGCCTGCATGGCTTTTGATTGAGCAGGCCTCCTGTCAACGTTCCTCACTCCCTGCACTTGTTAATAGCCCATCATATGTGAAAAAAATCCACTTATGACTCTAACCCAGTCATTTGTCATACGCTTAGGATCTGGAAACAGATTAGGTATTTCCTTAACATACCCACTGTATACATTGACAGCCCGATTTGCCTGAATCATGTTTTCCACCCCACATTGGATGATGTGGTGTTTTCACAGTGGAGGGAGAATGGGCTCACAACAATTGGTCATCTATACATAGATGGTCAGTTAGCTTCATTTCAACAATTACAGGGAAAGTTCAACATGCCAACAACACATTTTTTCAGATACCTCCAAATCAGGAATTTCGTAAGGACACATATCCCACAGTATGGCATGAAGCCAAATAGTCCTACATTAGATAGCTTGATCCTTGTCAAACCCCATTCAAAAGGGTCGGTCTCTAGACTGTATGATGTGCTACAAGCCCACATAGAGGTATCCACAGACACCATTAAAAGGGCTTGGGAACAAGAACTTGGCTCAGAAATCTCAGATGAGGACTGGGTAGAAACTCTCAGGAATATAAACCACAGTTCAGTGAATGCCAGACACAACCTTGTACAGTTTAAGGTGATACACAGGTTACATTACTCAAAAGTAAAACTGCATAAAATATTCCCGGACACCTCACCACTGTGTGAGAGGTGCAAGCAGGATGAGGGGACGTTGACCCACTTATTCTGGACATGTCCTAAGTTACATGTTTACTGGTCTCTCATTTTTGATTATTTATCTAGAGCCTTTGATAGAGTTCTAGCCCCAGACCCATTGACCGCTCTGTTTGGCACAGTTGATGGGAATAATCACGAAGGGAAAGCTGTCTCTCTTTGTACTCTTTAGCCAAAAGGCTCATATTGCAATTTTGGAAACTGGAGACTGTACCTACCTTTGAAATGTGGTTACGGGATTTAGGAAATGTAATACATATGGAAAAGATTCGATACAATACCTCCAATAGAAGTCCAATGTTTTACAAAATATGGCAGCCGATACTGGATAAATGGTCTAGTCCCGCTTCATAACCTGGTTGACGATCTGCTGCTACTCTGTGCTGTACTCCTCAATATTTATTTTTGGCTTAACTACACTGCTTGTAATGACTATATGCTGTCTTCCTATACATGTACCACCTAATAGGATTTTGTTTTGTGTATGTGTGAGTTAAGTTTTGTTTTGTCCTCTAAATTGGCCATCCCATTCAACAGTACAATGAATGTCATTGTTAGTATTGCTGTCTTTTTTATTAGATTTTTTATTGTAAAATAATAAACATCTTATATTAAAAAAAAATTAAAAAGAGATCTTCTGTTGAATCTGACAATTAATCTTAATGGTTTTACAGTCGTCTCAAATAAAACTGTGAAGGACCTCGACGTTACTCTGGACCCTGATCTCTCTTTTGAAGAACATATCAAGACTGTTTCAAGGACAGCTTTTTTCCATCTACGTAACACTGCAAAAATCAGAAACTTTGTCCAAAAATGCAAAAAAATGAATCCATGTTTTTGTCACTTCTAGATTAGACTACTGCAATGCTCTACTTTCCAGCTACCCGGGTAAAGCACAAAATAAACTTCAGTTAGTGCTAAATACGGCTGCTAGAATCCTGACTAGAACCAAAAAAAATGTATCATATTACTCCAGTGCTAGCCTCCCTACACTGGCTTCCTGTCAAGGCAAGGGCTGATTTCAAGGTTTTACTGCTAACCTACAAAGCATTACATGGGCTTGCTCCTACCTATCTCTCTGATTTGGTCCTGCCGTACATACCTACACGTACGCTACGGTCACAAGACGCAGGCCTCCTAATTGTCCCTAGAATTTCTAAGCAAACAGCTGGAGGCAGGGCTTTCTCCTATAGAGCTCCATTTTTATGGAATGGTCTGCCTACCCATGTGAGAGACGCAAACTCGGTCTCAACCTTTAAGTCTTTACTGAAGACTCATCTCTTCAGTAGGTCATATGATTGAGTGTAGTCTGGCCCAGGAGTGCGAAGGTGAACGGAAAGGCTCTGGAGCAACGAACCACCCTTGCTGTCTCTGCCTGGACGGTTCCCCTCTTTCCACTGGGATTCTCTGCCTCTAACCCTATTACAGGGGCTGAGTCACTGGCTTACTAGGGCTCTTTCATACTGTCCCTAGGAGGGGTGCGTCACTTGAGTGGGTTGAGTCACTGATGTGATCTTCCTGTCTGGGTTGGCACCCCCCCTTGGGTTGTGCCGTGGCGGAGAACTTTGTGGGCTATACTCGGCCTTGTCTCAGGATGGTAAGTTGGTGGTTGAAGATATCCCTCTAGTGGTGTGGGGGCTGTGCTTTGGCAAAGTGGGTGGGGTTATATCCTTCCTGTTTGGCCCTGTCCGGGGCTGTCCTCGGATGGAGCCACAGTGTCTCCTGACCCCTCCTGTCTCAGCCTCCAGTATTTATGCTGCAGTAGTTTGTGTGTCGGAGGGCTAGGTCAGTTTGTTATATCTGGAGTACTTCTCCTGTCCTATCCGGTGTCCTGTGTGAATTTAAGTATGCTCTCTCTAATTCTCTCTTTCTTTCTCGGAGGACCTGAGCCCTAGGACCATGCCTCAGGACTACCTGACATGATGACTCCTTGCTGTCCCCAGTCCACCTGGCTGTGCTGCTGCTCCAGTTTCAAATGTTCTGCCTGTGATTATTATTATTTGACCATGCTGGTCATTTATGAACATTTGAACATCTTGGCCATGTTCTGTTACAATCTCCACCCGGCACAGCCAGAAGAGGACTGGCCACCCCACATAGCCTGGTTCCTCTCTAGGTTTCTTCCTAGGGAGTTTTTCCTAGCCACCGTGCTTCTACACCTGCATTGCTTGCTGTTTGGGGTTTTAGGCTGGGTTTCTGTACAGCACTTTGAGATATCAGCTGATGTACGAAGGGCTATATAAACACATTTGATTTGACAGGGAAGTGACCAAGAACTCGTTGGTCACTCAGACAGAGCTCCAGAGTTCTTCTGTGGAGATGGGAGAACCTTCCAGAAGGACAACCATCTCTGCAGCACTCCACCAATCAGGCCATAATGGTAGTGGCCAGACAGAAGACACTCAGTAAAAAATGCACATGACAGCCCGCTTGGAGTTTGCCAAAAGGCATCGAAAGGACTTTAAGAGAAACTTTAAGAGAAACAAACCCTGACGCGAATGCGCTTTTGTTAAATCATCACCCGTTCGGCGAAGTAGGCTGTGATTCAATGATAAATTAAAAGGCACTACATTGATTATATGCAACGCAGGACAAGCTAGTTAAACTAGTCATATCATCAACCATGTGAAGTTAACAATCAATCTTAATATAGTCACTAGTTAAGTTTAATTCTAGCTAGCAACTTACCTTGGCTCCTTGCTGCACTCGCATAACAGGTGGTCAGTCTGCCACGCAGTCTCCCCTTAGATTGCAATGTAATCGGCCATAATCGGCATCCAAAAATGCAGATTACCGATTATGAAAACTTGAAAAAAGTGGAAGGGTCTAAATACTTTCCGAATGCACTGTACACGAAGGAAGGGTAAAGTGACTAGGCATCAGAACAGATCAGATAAATATGAACAGAGTAGTAGCAGCAAATTATGTGTAAGTGTATATGTGTTGTGTTGGTATGCGTGTGTGTGAATGAAGCTTATGTGAATGTAGGTGGGTTTTATGTGTGAGAGTGAATACAGTTGAAGTCGGAAGTTTACATACTTAGGTTGGAGTCATTAAAACTTGTTTGTTTTTCAACCACTCCACAAATTTCTTGTTACAAACTATAGTTTTGGCAAATCGGTTAGGACATCTACTTTGTGCATGACAAGTCATTTTTCCAACAATTGTTTACAGACAGATTATTTAACTTATAATTCACTATCACAATTCCAGTAGGTCAGAAGTGTACATACACTAAGGTGACTGTGCCTTTAAACAGTTTGGAAATTTCCAGAAAATTATGTCATGTCATGAAACCACACAGCCGTCATACCACTCAGGAAGGAGACGTGTTCTGTCTCTTAGAGATGAACGTACTTTGTTGCGAAGTGAACAGCAGCAAAGAACCTTGTGAAGATGCTGGAGGAAACAGGTAAAAAAGTATCTATATCTACAGTAAAACGAGTCCTATATCAACATAACCTGAAAGGCCGCTAAGCAAGGAAGAAGCCACTGCTCCAAAACCACCATAAAAAAGCCAGACTACGGTTTGCAACTGCACATGGGGACAAAGATCGTACTTGTTGGAGAAATGTTCTCTGGTCTGATGACACAAAAATAGAACTGTTCGCCATAATGACCATCGTTATGTTTGGAGGAAAAAGGGGGAGGCTTGCAAGCCGAAAAACATCATCCCAACTGTGAAGCACGGGGGTGGCTGCATCATGTTGTGGGAGGGTGCGGTAGGAGGGACTGGTGCACTTCACAAAATAGATGACATTGTGAGGAGGAAAAGTACGTGCATATATTGAAGCAACATCAGTCAGGAAGTTAAAGCTTCCAAATGGACTATGACCCCAAGCATACTTCGAAAGTCAAGGTATTGGAGTGGAGAATTAATTGAAATAGCTAGCTCTATGAATTTGAGATTTATTTATTTTACCTTTATTTAACAAATTATTTATAATGACGGCCTACCCCGGGCAAACGCTGGGCCAAATTGTGCGCCGCCCTAGGGACTCCCAATCACAACCCGAACCAGGGACTGTAGTGATGCACTGAGATGCAGTGCCTTAGACCACTGAGCCAATCGGGAGCCCACAAAATACAGTTGATACAGTCCACCCCATACAGAAAAATATGTCATACAGCAAGCCAACTTAGTATGACGCCTCACATCACCCACTAGACAGCTGTCAGTGTCTTCAGCTGCTGAATAGGCGGTTTGTTTTTAGATAGAAGAAAGAAACCTAACTATATATTTCAGGGAACAATGGATAATGTAAGCAAATAGCTAACTAAATGTGTTATTACAACAGTAAGTTAGACCGCTCATCGTTGTTGGGTAATTATTATACCATAAATTAGCGTTAGTTACACCCTTGGCTCAAAAATGAGTGGATAAAAAGATTCAGAAACAAACAAAACTCAGCTAGCATGAGCTAGTTTAGTCTTTAGCTAACCGACTACAAGGTTGCTATAATTTCGCTAGCCATTATGACCATCGCCTAATTATGTTTAGTGTAGCTGGCTAACGTTTGCAAATAACTAGCTAGCTAACCTTAGTAACTAACAAGCATTATTAGCTCACTAGCTTTTGAGTCTAGAAATCGTGAGCTTATAAACACTTCATTGGGGGAGGGTGCGACAAGTATTCAGTGAATAATAACATGTCAGGTTTTAAACAACAAATTACCTCAGAATGGCATTGGTAGCTTAAACGTGTTGTAAAATTCGTGTTATTACTTACTCTCATCAAACAGCTGGTCCATCTCCGCCATCTTGAATTAGCCGCGCCGTTTTTTCAAAGATGTATTGTTAAGATGCATTCTGGGACAGAGGGTGTCTGGAGCATACAACTAATTCAGCGGTCATCTTTATAATAAACCAGTACATTATTATTTTCAGATATATAATTTATGGAAAGGGCTGTTCAAATTGGGTTACAATGAAATTAATGTATTTAGCTATAGTTGTATAAAACTTTGAGAAGACTGGCACAGACCTCAAACGTCCTGTCTGAGGGGGGGGGGGGGGGGGGGGGGGGGGGGGGGGGATACACTCCAATGATCCCTGTTGTATAATTCATCCACACAAATAAGACAAAAATACAGGAATGAGAATGCTGTTTAAATTGCCTTACCACGCAGAGAATCTACCCTTGTTTCACACAGGATTCAAAGGATACCCCCAAATGACAGACATGCAGTAAGTGGGCCACCTGGGGATGTTTGACATATTAGGTGTAGACATTAATTCTCCAGACATACTGTACATGCAACCCCAGAGGTTGCTTTTACCTCAAATACTACCTAGGACTATGGGTACACAGGTACAATTTTACAGACAAGTAATTTTATATTGTTATCTAATGAGAATCTCTTTCCACAGGTACCTCAATTCAGCCATTCTGAAAGGCAAACTCTGACCTCATGATCCACAGTCTTATTAGTAACTTAGTAAAGACAAACAGGTACGTACTGAGTTGCATAAAACCAAGGCCAATACATCAATCCAATTTATAGCCATCTGCTATTGCAATAAGCCATGTAGCCTCCTCCCTAAGTTTGTTCTATTCACTGCTTTAGCACACTCTGCCAACCCGGATGTTCTAGCTGTGTCTGAATCCTGGCTTAGGAAGACCACCAAAAATTCAGACATTTTAATTCCAAACTACAACATTTTCAGACAAGATAGAACTGCCAAAGGGGGCGGTGTTGCAATCTACTGCAAAGATAGCCTGCAGAGTTCTGTCCTACTATCCAGGTCTGTACCCAAACATTTTTGAACTTCTACTTTTAAAAATCCACCTCTCTAAAAACAAGTCTCTCACCGTTGCCGCCTGCTATAGACCACCCTCTGCCCCCAGCTGTGCTCTGGACACCATATGTGAACTGATTGCCCCCCATCTATCTTCAGAGCTTGTGCTGCTAGGCGACCTAAACTGGAACATGCTTAACACCCCAGCCATCCTACAATCTAAACTTGATGCCCTCAACCTCACACAAATTATCAATGAACCTACCAGGTACCTCCCCAAAGCCTTAAACACGGGCACGCTCATAGATATCATCCTAACCAACTTGCCCTCTAAATACACCTCTGCTGTCTTCAACCAAGATCTCAGCGATCACTGCCTCATTGCCTGCATCCGTAATGGTTCTCCCTTGGTTCTCCCCAGACCTGACTGCCCTTAACCAACACAAAAACATCCTATGGCATTCTGCATTAGCATCGAACAGCCCCCGTGATATGCAGCTGTTCAGGGAAGCTAGAAACCATTATACACAGGCAGTTAGAAAAGCCAAGGCTAGCTTTTTCAAGCAGAAATTTGCTTCCTGCAACACTAACTCAAAAAAGTTCTGGGACACTGTAAAGTCCATGGAGAATAAGAACACCTCCTCCCAGCTGCCCACTGCACTGAAGATAGGAAACACTGTCACCACTGATAAATCCACCATAATTGAGAATTTCAATAAGCATTTTTCTACGGCTGGCCATGCTTTCCACCTGGCTACTCCTACCCCGGTCAACAGCACTGCACCCCCCACAACAACTCGCCCAAGCCTTCCCCATTTCTCCTTCTCCCAAATCTGCTCAGCTGATGTTCTGAATGAGCTGCAAAATCTGGACCCCTACAAATCAGCCGGGCTAGACAATCTGGACCCTTTCTTTCTAAAATTATCTGCCAAAATTGTTGCCACCCCTATTACTAGCCTGTTCAACCTCTCTTCCGTGTCGTCTGAGATTCCCAAAGATTGGAAAGCAGCTGCGGTCATTCCCCTCTTCAAAGGGGGTGACACTCTTGACCCAAACTGCTACAGACCTATATCTATCCTACCATGCCTTTCTAAGGTCTTCGAAAGCCAAGTCAACAAACAGATAACCGACCATTTCGAATCTCACCATACCTTCTCTGCTATGCAATCTGGTTTCAGAGCTGGTCATGGGTGCACCTCAGCCACGCTCAAGGTCCTAAATGATATCTTAACCGCCATCGATAAGAAACATTACTGTGCAGCCGTATTCATTGATCTGGCCAAGGCTTTCGACTCTGTCAATCACCACATCCTCATCGGCAGACTCGACAGCCTTTGTTTCTCAAATGATTGCCTCGCCTGGTTCACCAACTACTTCTCTGATAGAGTTCAGTGTGTCAAATCGGAGGGTCTGCTGTCCGGACCTCTGGCAGTCTCTATGGGGGTGCCACAGGGTTCAATTCTTGGACCGACTCTCTTCTCTGTATACATCAATGAGGTCGCTCTTGCTGCTGGTGAGTCTCTGATCCACCTCTACGCAGACGACACCATTCTGTATACTTCTGGCCCTTCTTTGGACACTGTGTTAACAACCCTCCAGGCAAGCTTCAATGCCATACAACTCTCCTTCCGTGGCCTCCAATTGCTCTTAAATACAAGTAAAACTAAATGCATGCTCTTCAACCGATCGCTACCTGTACCTACCCGCCTATCCAACATTACTACTCTGGACGGCTCTGACTTAGAATACGTGGACAACTACAAATACTTAGGTGTCTGGTTAGACTGTAAACTCTCCTTCCAGACCCATATCAAATATCTCCAATCCAAAGTTAAATCTAGAATTGGCTTCTTATTTCGCAACAAAGCATCCTTCACTCATGCTGCCAAACATACCCTTGTAAAACTGACCATCCTACCAATCCTCGACTTTGGCGATGTCATTTACAAAATAGCCTCCAATACCCTACTCAACAAATTGGATGCAGTCTATCACAGTGCAATCCGTTTTGTCACCAAAGCCCCATATACTACCCACCATTGTGACCTGTACGCTCTCGTTGGCTGGCCCTCGCTTCATACTTGTCGCCAAACCCACTGGCTCCATGTCATCTACAAGACCCTGCTAGGTAAAGTCCCCCCTTATCTCAGCTCGCTGGTCACCATAGCATCTCCCACCTGTAGCACACGCTCCAGCAGGTATATCTCTCTAGTCACTCCCAAAACCAATTCTTTCTTTGGCCGCCTCTCCTTCCAGTTCTCTGCTGCCAATGACTGGAACGAACTACAAAAATCTCTGAAACTGGAAACACTTATCTCCCTCACTAGCTTTAAGCACCAACTGTCAGAGCAGCTCACAGATTACTGCACCTGTACATAGCCCACCTATAATTTAGCCCAAACAACTACCTCTTTCCCCTACTGTATTTAATTTATTTATTTATTTTGCTCCTTTGCACCCCATTATTTTTATTTCTACTTTGCACATTCTTCCATTGCAAATCTACCATTCCAGTGTTTTACTTGCTATATTGTATTTACTTTGCCACCATGGCCTTTTTGCCTTTACCTCCCTTATCTCACCTCATTTGCTCACATCGTATATAGACTTGTTTATACTGTATTATTGACTGTATGTTTGTTTTACTCCATGTGTAACTCTGTGTCATTGTATGTGTCGAACTGCTTTGCTTTATCTTGGCCAGGTCGCAATTGTAAATGAGAACTTGTTCTCAACTTGCCTACCTGGTTAAATAATGGTGAAATAAAAAAAAATAAAAAAATAAAAATGTTCCAACCTTATACATTTGTAATAACAATGTAGTAGAGCTGCAATAACAAGTGCAATGCACAAACTCAATTGGATGTGAAAGTATAAGACTCAGTCAGAAGTTAGGCCCTCAGAGGAAGCAAAGGATACTCGTTGTACAGCAGACTTCAATGTTGGTGTTGGTTCCTTTTCCCACAGGCACTTGCACCCCGTCTAAAGTGACAATGGCACTAGAATCTGGGGCATTTCTACCCAAACCTAACAGGGAGAGACGGAAGAAAATAATGAGTTAAATGGCAAGTAAGTTACTACAATATACTTTTTAGTATAAATAGTGCATGATTGTATACTGCCTTTTCAATCATTTTGATATTACCTCAAATCAAGCCATACCTTTCACACTTGGTTTACCCTTGGGTAGTTTTGTGATGTGCGGGGCCTTCTTACGTTCATGCCTGTACAAAAAAATATATATAATCAATGACAATAGTTGTTGACTGCAGAGAATATGGAATATTAACAGCATTCTAAGAACCTGAGCTGTCACGCATATGTTTCAGAGGGCAACTTTTCTCAGTAGAATGAGGCCAGTAGGGTTGGACTGGGCGGTGTGGCAGTAGTTGGCGAACTTGGACACTATGTCTGCAAAGTACACACCTTTGCCAAACATGTAATCCATCTGGAAAGTGTCAAAACATTGTGAGCATTTTTCAAAATGTCACAATGTAGTAAAGCTGAATTTGAGCTGGAGCTGTTGTCAAATATTGATAAATATGGACTGCACAAAAAACAACATGCACTAGACCTTCTAATTAAAAAAACAAACAAAGGAACTTGGGCTATGCATCCCATGCATTAGACAGCACTGTAACGTGAGGTGGACACTTACCACGGGGGCCTCTGGCAGGGCGATGCGCAGACCCCGAGACAGGATACCAGCATAGTTGGTGGCACGAGAACAGTAGCTGACGATTGGGCAGATCCTTGAAAGGGCAGTACCCCTGGTACTCTCCCTCCCTAACGATTCTGAAGATATGAGAGGGCGGAAGCGAGACACCACAGAAGACACACAATATAGTTTAAAAAAACAACAAGGGGGGGGGGGGGGGATGCTAAGGAATTTCTGCCTTCTCATGCTGGTGGAGGAAACAACCAATGAGGATGGGCCAGTCATGGTAGTCCACAAACATTTCTTATTAAAAAGTAGTCCTGTCAAGTCAAATGCACAACATGTTTCTTAAATATGAACACAAACAATCCTTGTAGCTGATTTCATAGCTTGAGCAGTGTCTGCAAGTTCTAGCTGTACCTGTCCATAGTCGATTGCCAGAGGGTAGAATTTGTTGGGGTACTTGGTGAAGTGGGAAGAACCCCAGGTGTTGCTTGTCTTCTCTTCATACACACCAAGGAAGTTGTCCATGGTAGAGTTCTTCTCATGGAACTTATCCAGCGTATTGCCCCCCGATGGTGGTGCCCACTCTGCCCCAGGAGCACCCAGTACCTACACACAGAGGAGAAAGAGAGAAGGTGAGGAGGGACAGAAGCCAGGAGACCGAGGGAGAGGAAAGAGAGAAGGGTGAGATGAGGGGAAACGGAAAAGGACAAAGGCAGAAGAGGAAGATAAATTCACGGAAAGTAGTGAGTAGCCAAGGGAAAGGGGGAGACGAGTGGTGAATGGGGAGGATAAAGAGAGTGATGAGAGGAAGAGAGAAAGTGGCACCCGTTTCTGAACATCGTCCTCCAGCAGCTGCAGTTTGTAGTTGGTTCCCCTGACGATGTCCACCAGACCCAGCATAGCGCTAAAGATCTTGTCGTTTTGCTCCAGGACGTGAGCACTGTTCTCTAGACCAGAATCTGGGTCCACTGCTGCCCCTCCTTTCAGTCAGTTTCATCTTCTTTACTGGCCTTGCTACCACCTGCAAAAATAGAAAAAAGTAGAATTGACCCCAACTACTATATACTCTACCATAGCAGCCTGTAACAACATAACACTCTACCATACCAATCAGTTAAATGACTCATCAATGCTACATCCGATTCCTTACCTTCCTAGTGCTCTTGGCAGCCATGGCTCCAGACTTGGAGGCTACTACTGTAGCATGGGTCTCTAGTTTGACCTCTGTCCTCCAGGTGTAGATGGTGTTCAGGGAGACCAGCTCCTGCATAGCCTTGCCAGATGACTTGATGTCTGTGAGGGAAGTCCTCTGAGACGACACGCACGCCAGACTCCTTCCATCTCCTCTAGGAGATCAAAGATGTCAAATTTGGAAATAAGGGCTGTCCCTGAAAAAAAAAAGTTGTCTGTCCTTCCAAAACACCCTATGTGTTTTAATAAAATCAACTATATGCACTGAGCTTGTCTGATGCTTTAAGCGCAATGTTTTATTAAACAATTAAGACAAATGACTCGAGGGAGCCCGATGCCAAGCTGTGTAAAGAAAAAAAAGAAAGCAATTGCCTGTGTGACTGGCACACGTTGTCCCTCTCCTCCTTGCTGCAGCAAAAGGGCACCACAGCAAGTGTTCATTGCGCTGTCCGTGCTGAAGCTTCAACATAATTTCAACCATTTCGTTTCTTACATGTTTCTGACTGAAAAGTTCTGCTCCCTCAGTTGTTTAGGAAGAACATACCCTATTCCCTCAACCCTTGCTCTCTTTACGTGAAACATGTATGCATTGCTAGAATATCAGGGACACCGCTCCTGAATTATGTACATTCCAGTAAAGTTAAAGTTCGTAGACAATAGTCTCCATCTTTAATTACATCACTAAACAAAGCCTTACCCTTCAGATTTAATGGCAGGCAGCCTCATCTTGAGCTCCTTGTCTTCCCCTGAGTGTGTTGAAGCCTTTGAGCTGGGCAGCGCTGTACTCTGCTTTGAAGACCCACGAAGCAGGCCGTATGGTACCAGCGGTGTATCAACCCAAGCTGGGGCTTCTCTGGGTCCACGGTCTTGTTAAACACACGGATTTAGTCCTGGAGCACAGAGGTGTTAGGGCTGTTATGATAGTGTTAATTTGGGTTTATGTAGGATTCATGCATTTATGGAAATTAACAATCTCTTTATTCTTAAACCTTTTTTCACATTGAACAGATGTTTTAGAATAGATGTAGGGCAACTTCATTTTGCAGCCAGGTGTATATCAGATAATGAACAGATGTAAATAATGGCTTCTAAACTTTTCAATTTTTTCCTCACACTCTTTGCATGTGCTGCTGTTGAACTTGGCATACTCCACTGCAAAGTCATTCAGAGTCTTCTCTCCTTTTGCCCCACCCTTTGCGTCAACTTTTCCCGTGAGGAAGAGGGAAGCCAACGTGTTATTTGACCTTTGACTTCCAGTCAATGAGCATTCACTTTTTTTGGGTGTGCCTTTTCAATTGCGTCACAGGGATACACAGATGACTTCATGCTGGGGGAAAGGTTAACGGTTAGAAGTTAAAGCCTGACCTCCTGTGGCTCCCCCAGTCTCGATGGCCTTCTTCCTAAAAAAATAACAGTAGCGAGGCTATATACAGGCACCGGTTAGTCAGGCTGATTGAGGTAGTATGTACATGTAGATATGGTTAAAGTAACTATGCATATATGATGAACAGAGAGTAGCAGTAGCATAAAAGAGGGGTTGGCGGGTGGCGGGACACAATGCAGATAGTCCGGTTAGCCAATGTGCGGGGGCACCGGTTAGTCAAGCTAATTGAGGTAGTATGTACATGAATGTATAGTTAAAGTGACTATGCATATGATAAACAGAGAGTAGCAGCAGCATTTTAGAGGGGTTGGGGGGGCAATGCAAATAGTCCGGGTAGCCTTATGGCTTGGGGGTAAAAACTGTTGCCATGCAGTAGTAGAGTGACTGGGGTGACTGGGGTCTTTGACAATTTTTAGGGCCTTCCTCTGACACCGCCTGGTGTAGAGGTCCTGGATGGCAGGCAGCTTAGCCCCAGTGATGTACTGGACTGTTCGCATTACCCTCTGTAGTGCCTTGCGGTCGTAGGTCGAGCAATTGCCATACCAGGCAGTAATGCAACCAGTAATGCTCTCTTTGTTGCAGCTGTAGAACCTTTTGAGGATCTGAGGACCCATGCCAAATCTTTTTAGTTTCCTGAGGGTGAATAGGCTTTGTTGTGCCCTCTTCACGACTGTCTTGGTGTGTTTGGACCATTTGAATTTGTTGGTGATGTGGACACCAAGGAACTTGAAGCTCTGCAACATACACTTGCAATTTTAGCTTCTCGTTACACTTGTGAAGTGTAAACATTGGCCCATGTAAAATTCTTGCCACAATTCACACAAGTCTCAGGAATTGTATAGGTTAACTAAAAAGTCAATATGACAAAGAATAATGTATAATACATTCTCCCTTAGCTAATTTGTAAATGGGTCAAGGTGACAATGGCACCTGACGTCAAATTCCTTGGAAGGGCCTATAGGAAAGCAAATTAATGCATCAAGATCACTTCACAATTGATGGCAATCTGAAGAAATACTAATTGAGTGATTTTCGGTAAAGTAAATAACGTCAGCAAGGAATGTGCTGTTACGGTGCGTGAATGAGGACCCAAAAGCGAATTAACTTAAACAGAGCTTCTTTAATTACCAAACATAGGTAGGCTCAGACGGACTGGCAGATTCCGACAGGACAAGACAAGGTTACAGCAAACATGACGACAGTCTGGTTCAGGCATGAAACACAACAAACAAGAATCCGACAAGGACAGGAACAAAAACAGAGAGAGATATAGGGGCCTAATCAGAGGGAAAAAGGGAACAGGTGGGAAACGGGGTGAATGGGTAGTTAGGAGGAGACAAGGAACAGCTGGGGGAAAGCGGGGGAGAAAAGGTAACCTAACAACGACCAGCAGAGGGAGACAGGGTGAAGGGAAAGGACAGAGACAAGACACAACATGACAGTACATGACAGTACCCCCCCACTCACCGAGCGCCTCCTGGCGCACTCGAGGAGGAAACCTGGCGGCAACGGAGGAAATCCTCGATCAGCGCACGGTCCAGCACGTCCCGAGAGGGAACCCAACTCCTCTCCTCAGGACCGTACCCCTCCCAATCTACGAGGTACTGGTGACCACGGCCCCGAGGACGCATGTCCAAAATTCTACGGACCCTGTAGATGGGTGCGCCCTCGACAAGGATGGGGGGGGGGGGGGGAAGACGAGCGGGGGCGCGAAGGACGGGCTTGATGCAGGAGACATGGAAGACCGGGTGGACGCGACGAAGGTATCGCGGAAGAAGAAGTCGAACTGCGACAGGATTAATGACCCGAGAAATACGGAACGGACCAATGAACCGCGGGGTCAACTTGCGAGAAGCCGTCTTAAGGGGAAGGTTCTGAGTGGAGAGCCAAACTCTCTGACCGCGACAATATCTAGGACTCTTAGTTCTACGCTTATTAGCAGCCCTCACAGTCTGCGTCCTATAACGGCAAAGTGCAGACCTGACCCTCTTCCAGGTGCGCTCGCAACGTTGGACAAAAGCCTGAGCGGAGGGGACGCTGGACTCGGCGAACTGAGATGAGAACAGCGGAGGCTGGTACCCGAGGCTACTCTGAAAAGGAGATAGCCCGGTCGCAGACGAAGGAAGCGAGTTGTGGGCGTATTCTGCCCAGGGGAGCTGTTCTGACCAAGACGCAGGGTTACGAAAAGAAAGACTGCGTAAGATGCGACCAATAGTCTGATTGGCCCGTTCTGCTTGACCGTTAGACTGGGGGTGAAAGCCGGAAGAGAGACTGACGGAAGCCCCAATCAAACGGCAAAACTCCCTCCAAAATTGAGACGTGAATTGCGGACCTCTGTCCGAAACGACGTCTGACGGAAGGCCATGAATTCTGAAAACATTCTCGATGATGATTTGTGCCGTCTCTTTAGCAGAAGGAAGCTTAGCAAGGGGAATGAAATGAGCCGCCTTAGAGAACCTATCGACAACCGTAAGAATAACAGTCTTCCCCGCTGACGAAGGCAGTCCGGTGACAAAATCTAAGGCGATGTGAGACCACGGTCGAGAGGGAATAGGAAGCGGCCTGAGACGGCCGGCAGGAGGAGAGTTACCGGACTTAGTCTGCGCGCAGACCGAACAAGCAGCCACGAAACGACGCGTGTCATGCTCCCGGGTGGGCCACCAAAAACGCTGGCGAATGGAAGCAAGCGTACCCCGAACGCCAGGGTGGCCGGCTAACTTGGCAGAGTGAGCCCACTGAAGAACGGCCAGACGAGTAGGAACGGGAACGAAAAGAAGGTTCCTAGGACAAGCGCGCGGCGACGGAGTGTGAGTGAGCGCTTGTTTTACCTGCCTCTCAATTCCCCAGACAGTCAACCCGACAACACGCCCCTCAGGGAGAATCCCCTCGGGGTCAGTGGAGGCTACTGAAGAACTGAAGAGACGAGACAAAGCATCAGGCTTGGTGTTCTTAGAGCCCGGACGATAAGAAATCACGAACTCGAAACGAGCGAAAAACAGCGCCCAACGCGCCTGACGCGCATTAAGTCGTTTGGCAGAACGGATGTACTCAAGGTTCCTATGGTCAGTCCAAACGACAAAAGGAACGGTCGCCCCCTCCAACCACTGTCGCCATTCGCCTAGGGCTAACCGGATGGCGAGCAGTTCGCGGTTACCCACATCATAGTTACGTTCCGACGGCGACAGGCGATGAGAAAAATACGCGCATGGGTGGACCTTGTCGTCAGAGAGGGAGCGCTGAGAAAGAATGGCTCCCACGCCCACCTCTGACGCGTCAACCTCGACAACGAACTGTCTAGAGACGTCAGGTGTAACAAGGATAGGAGCGGATGTAAAACGATTCTTGAGGAGATCAAAAGCTCCCTGGGCGGAAACGGACCACTTAAAGCACGTCTTGACAGAAGTAAGGGCTGTGAGAGGAGCTGCCACCTGACCGAAATTACGGATGAAACGACGATAGAAGTTCGCGAAGCCGAGAAAGCGCTGCAGCTCGACGCATGACTTAGGGACGGGCCAATCAATGACAGCTTGGACCTTAGCGGGATCCATCTTAATGCCTTCAGCGGAAATAACAGAACCGAGAAATGTGACGGAGGAGGCATGAAAAGTGCACTTCTCAGCCTTCACAAAAAGACAATTCTCTAAAAGGCGCTGGAGGACACGTCGAACGTGCTGAACATGAATCTGGAGTGACGGTGAAAAAATCAGGATATCGTCAAGGTAAACGAAAACAAAGATGTTCAGCATGTCTCTCAGGACATCATTGACTAATGCCTGAAAGACAGCTGGAGCGTTAGCGAGGCCGAAAGGAAGAACCCGGTATTCAAAGTGCCCTAACGGAGTGTTAAACGCCGTCTTCCACTCGTCCCCCTCCCTGATGCGCACGAGATGGTAAGCGTTACGAAGGTCCAACTTAGTGAAAAACCTGGCTCCCTGCAGGATCTCGAAGGCTGAAGACATAAGAGGAAGCGGATAACGATTCTTCACTGTTATGTCATTCAGCCCTCGATAATCTATGCAGGGGCGCAGAGACCCGTCCTTCTTCTTGACAAAAAAAAACCCCGCTCCGGCGGGAGAGGAGGAGGGGACTATGGTACCGGCGTCAAGAGCTACAGACAAATAATCTTCGAGAGCCTTACGTTCGGGAGCCGACAGAGAGTATAGTCTACCCCGGGGGGGGGGTGGTTCCCGGAAGGAGATCAATACTACAATCATACGACCGGTGTGGAGGAAGAGAGGTGGCCCTGGACCGACTGAACACCGTGCGCAGATCGTGATATTCCTCCGGCACCCCTGTCAAATCACCAGGCTCCTCCTGTGAAGAAGAGACAGAGGAAACAGGAGGGATAGCAGACATTAAACATTTCACATGACAAGAGACGTTCCAGGAGAGGATAGAATTACTAGACCAATTAATGGAAGGATTATGACAAACTAGCCAGGGATGGCCCAAAACAACAGGTGTAAGAGGTGAACGAAAAATTAAAAAAGAAATGGTTTCACTATGATTACCAGAAACAGTGAGGGTTAAAGGTAGCGTCTCACGCTGAATCCTGGGGAGAGGACTACCATCCAGGGCGAACAAGGCCGTGGGCTCCTTTAACTGTCTGAGAGGAATGTCATGTTCCCGAGCCCAGGTCTCGTCCATAAAACAGCCCTCCGCCCCAGAGTCTATTAAGGCACTGCAGGAAGCTGACGAACCGGTCCAGCGTAGATGGACCGACAAGGTAGTGCAGGATCTTGAAGGAGAGACAGGAGTAGTAGCGCTCACCAGTAGCCCTCCGCTTACTGACGAGCTCTGGCCTTTTACTGGACATGAAGTGACAAAATGACCAGCGGAACCGCAATAGAGACAGAGGCGGTTGGTGATTCTCCGTTCCCTCTCCTTAGTCGAGATGCGGATACCTCCCAGCTGCATGGGCTCAGCACCCGAGCCGGCAGAGGAAGATGGTAGTGATGCGGAGAGGGGGGCGACGGAGAGCGCGAGCTCCTTTCCACGAGCTCGGTGACGAAGATCAACCCGTCGCTCAATGCGAATAGCGAGTTCAATCAAGGAATCCACGCTGGAAGGAACCTCCCGGGAGAGAATCTCATCCTTTACCTCTGCGCGGAGACCCTCCAGAAGACGAGCGAGCAAGGCCGGCTCGTTCCAGCCACTGGAGACAGCAAGAGTGCGAAACTCAATAGAGTAGTCTGTTATGGATCGATTGCCTTGACATAGGGAAGACAGGGCCCTGGAAGCCTCCTCCCCAAAAACAGATCGATCAAAAACCCGTATCATCTCCTCCTTAAAGTCCTGATACTGGTTAGTACACTCAGCCCTTGCCTCCCAGATTGCCGTGCCCCACTCACGAGCCCGTCCAATAAGGAGAGATATGACGTAGGCGACACGAGCAGTGCTCCTGGAGTAAGTGTTGGGCTGGAGAGAAAACACAATATCACACTGGGTGAGGAACGAGCGGCATTCAGTGGGCTCCCCAGAGTAACACGGCGGGTTATTGATTCTGGGCTCCGGAGATTCGAAAGCCCTGGAAGTGGCCGGTGGATCGAGGCGGAGATGGTGAACCTGTTCTGTGAGGTTGGAGACTTGGGTGGCCAGGGTCTCAACGGCATGTCGAGCAGCAGACACTTCCTGCTCGTGTCTGCCTAGCATCGCTCCCTGGATCCCGACGGCTGAGTGGAGAGGATCCGAAGTCGCTGGGTCCATTCTTGGTCGGATTCTTCTGTTACGGTGCGTGAATGAGGACCCAAAAGCGAATTAACTTAAACAGAGCTTCTTTAATTACCAAACATAGGTAGGCTCAGACGGACTGGCAGATTCCGACAGGACAAGACAAGGTTACAGCAAACATGACGACAGTCTGGTTCAGGCATGAAACACAACAAACAAGAATCCGACAAGGACAGGAACAAAAACAGAGAGAGATATAGGGGCCTAATCAGAGGGAAAAAGGGAACAGGTGGGAAACGGGGTGAATGGGTAGTTAGGAGGAGACAAGGAACAGCTGGGGGAAAGCGGGGGAGAAAAGGTAACCTAACAACGACCAGCAGAGGGAGACAGGGTGAAGGGAAAGGACAGAGACAAGACACAACATGACAGTACATGACATGTGCCGCTACATGCATTAAGGAATCAACGTGCTTTCACATGAAATCGTTCAGAAGCCATTTAAAAGCTACTGAGGGCTTATCGACAAAACAGTCTTTATTCGTAAAGGAAATCCACAACATATCAATAATGGGCTGTTTAGCGCAGAATCAACATAATAACCGTATATAAGGGTTTTATACAGTTACATTTCTGCAGTTTTCGCGGAATGAAAGAGATGCTCCACATTACCTGCACCATGACAGCCATTCGCAGCGAATCCTTTGCAATGGTTTCTTGGCATTTCTTGCAAAGATGCATGTCCACTTTTGCCATGTAAAGCTTGTCGTCTTGAGCATATGCCATTTCTGTATTGTTTTGATTTAGAATGAGGTTGATTGACTGTGACGTTACTTCAAACTTTCCTAGCAGTAGCCACAATCACAAGGTAGTTCTTTGAAATAAAGTAGTTCGCACCAATTATATGTGCATATCCTGCCACTTACTGTACAGGTGGATAAGGATCCAAAAAGTAGAAGAAAAAAAATCAATCTAAAAAACAAATGACAAATTCCATACAAACTGTCAGCAACAACATGTTAATTAAGCTAAATCAGCCAGCTGATCTGTTTTAATCAGGTCCCTACCCAGGCTCAGAAGGATCCTGTGATGGCGGGACATTTCCAGGCGACAGTAGTCCTCAAAGTTCTACCTTTAAGTCTTGGTGGCCCAAAAACGTCTCGGCTGCAGATATAATGATCGCTATGTGCAGTTTTATTTGACTGTCTCCACAGGGTCATGTGGTTATAAATCAGAGCAATGCTTCTTAAACCTGCCCTCTCTTACTCTTATTATTTGGCATCACTCACCAGCCGACAGCACCACTGCCTTTTATCTCAGTTGCCCGTTTGGTAAACCTCAGTACAAAAAAGGCAGACAATTGGGTTGCCACTAAACAGCATCCTTTTAATAGATACATTTACAATATTTCAATAATTTACGTTTATTTACGTTTATCTCAATAAAAATTGTGGAAAAAATAGCATTCCCATTGAAAAAGTTATTTTCTCATACCCACTCCCTAATGAAATAACAAACACTGAACAAACTATCCAAAAAACAACAAAACCGAACCATGCCGCTAATATGGCTCGTGCAAACAGGCAACTAAACATAGAAACATAGAATAAGAACCCACAAACTACCCAAGGAATATGGCTACCTAAATATGGTCCCCATTCAGAGACAACGATAAACAGCTGCCTCTGATTGAGAACCAATCTAGGTAACCATAGACACATAAACACCTAGACATAGAAAAACCCCTAGACAATACAAAACTAAACAAACCACCCTCGTCACACCCTGACCTAACCAAAATAATAAAGAAAACAAAGATAACTAAGGTCAGGGCGTGACACTATCTTAATGACTAACTTCCACTCCTCTTTCTATTCTGGTTTGAGACTGTTTGCGCTGTTCTGTGAAGGGAGTAGTACACAGCGTAGTACGAGATCTTCAGTTTCTTGGCAGTTTCTCGCATGGAATAGCCTTAATTTCTCAGAACAAGAATGGACTGATGAGTTTCAGAAGAAAGTTATTCGTTTCTGGCCATTTTGAGCCTGTAATCGAACCCACAAATGCTGATGCTCCAGATACTCAACTAGTCTAAAGAAGGACAGTTGTATTGCTTCTTTAAGCGTTTTCTAATGATCAACTAGCCTTTTAAAATTATAAACTTGGATTAGCTAACATAACGTACCATTGGAACACAGGAGTGATGGTTGCCGATAATGGGCCTCTCTCTGTATACCGATGTAGATATTAAATCACAAATCAGCCGTTTCCAGCTACAATAGTAATTTACAACATTAACAATGTCTACACTGTATTTCTGATCGATTTGATGTTATTCTTTTCTTTCAAAAACAAAGACATTTCTAAGTGACCCCAAACTTTTGAACGGTAGTGTAAATATGTGGATAAGCAATGTCAGAGCGGCATAGACTAAGATACAGTAGATAGTATAGAATACAATATATACATATGAGATGAGTAATGCAAGATATGTAAATATAATTAAAGTGACTAGCGTTCCATTTGTTAAAGTAGCCAGTGATTTCAAGTCTATGTATGAAGGCAGCTGCCTCTAATGTGCTAGTGGTGGCTAATTAACAGTCTGATGGTCTCGAGATAGAAGCTTTTTTTCAGTCTCTCTGTCCCAGCTTTGATGCAGCTGTTCAGACCAAGCCTTCTAGATAATAGCGGGGTGAACAGGCAGTGGCTCGGTTGGTTGTTGTCGTCGATTATGTTTTTGGCCTTCCTGTGACATCGGGTGCTGTAGGTGTCCTGGAGGGCAAGTAGTTTGCCCCCGGTGATGCGGGATGTGCAGTTGCCTTACCAGGCAGTGATACTGTCTGACAGGATGCCCTCAAATGTGCATCTGTAAAATATTGTAAGGGTTTTAGGTGCCAAGCCAAATGTATTCAGCCTCCTGAAGTAACTGGAATAAGTAACTGGAATAAGCAATTTCAAAAATGTGTCAAGTGCAGCATTTGGTTGCTCCTTATTACACACCACTGAACAGCAAATATTATTTTCATCTTGAAAACAGGAATCACTACAACACTTGTTGTATGACCGCTTATACACTATATTTGGGATTGGCACTGGGCACTGGGTGTGGGGGTCTGTTGTTGGGGTGGGATTGGCATTGGGTGTGGGTGTCCGTCGTTGGGGTGGGATTGGCATTGGGTGTGGGGGTCCGTGGGTGGCTTTTGATTATTATAATTTATATAATTTGTATTCCTCATGTCTTACTCATTGGTAGGAGGAAGTCTGGTCCACATCAGATGTTGGGTATTATATTTATAGAATGTGGCCTGAATCCTATAAATTAAAATGGCCAATTTGGGTGCAAACAATTAGCTTAATATCTCCAAGATACAATTACATTTCAACAAAATACTGTTTCAGGAAAGCCAATCGTACCTGTTTCTAACTACAGAAATAATTTCAGAAGAATCTGAGAAGTTGGGTGTCAGGGCTGGAGCGACTAATCTCCCTCTCCAAGCGAGCCCAGCTCTACAACGCGGGAGGCGGTGAAGAGAAGGATGGCTGAGTATCTGATGCGTGCTGAGCAGATATCCAATCAACATCTGAGAAGAAACATGGTTCGAAGGTCAACACAGGCAGCGGTAAGTGGCTATAGACAATCTCTTTGGCTACTGATGCACCCTGATAGTCATTATTGTAAAATACAACATTTCTTCTCAATGACTTGCCTGGCTACATAAAGGTTATATAAAATAAATATTTTGTAAACGTCCATCTATCTCAGGCCCTGGGGGTACAGTGCTCCACCCCCATCAGCAGAGGGGGTCAGCAGAGTCCAGCCGGGGAGCTCAGGGCCTACAGGGTCATTGATAAGGTCAGTCTGGGGAGGAAGGAGTTAAACATCAGTCAAAGAGAGTTTCTTTTAGCTCGGTGCAGATGAAGTCGAGAAGTCAATGAAAGGAAGCCACTTTAGACTATTGAGATGTACCCTGTGGTTTCCTGTACTCATCTCATCTCCTAGAAAGACTTTTGTGTTACCTGTTTTCACCTACTGTATCCAGGTCTTTAAATTCAGCTAGATTCAAGGCAACGAGAAGGGGAATGTAAGCCAGTGTGTAATACTAACCGTTGAAATGCAGTGTGTCTGTGTGTCAGTGAAGGAAGTGTGTGTGTTGTTAGGGGTGCCACAAGGTCAGTTTAGATTACTGGTCCTCTCAAACAGCTGTTGGCAAAGTGACTCCAGCACTGGAGCATGAAATGACTTGGCTGGCAGAGCAGACATTACACAACACAGAATCAATGGAGCTCAACACGGGCCAGTGCCACAGCTCTATGAACACAACCAACACACAAATAATATTGACACATTACAACACACAACATGTGCTACAGTGTTGTAGTTCTACACAAAACTAAATCCATACTATGTTTACGCACAACTCAGCAACACTACTAAATGACAGTAGGACATTTTCTCCATTCCTCTGTGCAAATCAAAATGCAACTAACGAGGCCTCCCGGGTGGCGCAGTGGTCTATGGCACTGCATCGCAGCTCTAGCTTTGCCACCAGAGACTGGGTTTGCGCCCAGGCTCTGTCGCAGCTGGCCACGACCGGGTGGTCTGTGGGGCGACGCACAATGAGACAAGATAGTAATTACTAACAATTGGATACCATAAAATTGGGGAGAAAAGGGGGAAAAAATGTAAAATAAAATAAAAAAATAAAAAATGTGTCTAACAAAAGATAACGAAAGTCATTGTTTCTAAACTAACGAACACAACGGCATACAGAAGACAAGATTTATCTCTTTCTCCCTACAACATCTCTCATTCTCCTTCGCTCACTTTTAATTGGATAGATAGAAAGAGCTGGTCACCCCTGCGTTTCCTCCCCCCTCCCCTCTTTTCTCCGCTCATCCCTGATGTGTGTTAATTATATTAGCGCCCTGGCTAGCACTTTCACTCTGTTTACTCACAACTCCATTCATATCTATTTAGCGTGCACCTGTTTGGGCCCAGCCAGTGTCACAGCGAGAATAACACACAAACCGCCACATATGCTCCAGCTCGCCCCTGACGGGATGAGCAGGAGAGAAATGGAGATGTCAGAGAGAGGAGGAGAAGTGAAAGAGAAAATATATGAAGATGTCAGGAAAGGAGAGAGGAAGGGAGGGGGTCCAGGCAGGTTCAACGGAAAATATTTAAGAGTGAGGGAGGAAAGGCAGGGAAGGAGGAAGGGAAGAGAGGAGATTGAGGGAGACTGAAATGTTTATGCTTTGTATTTTTAAATGGGTATTCTATTGTTTGTTTCCCCCCTCAGGTTCTTCTGATTATGGACATGAGAACCCAGGAGGCCTTCATTTTCAAAGTAACTATATGGTGAACTACTAGTCTTACTCTTGTGTGCGTCAGTCCTATGTATCTAGACTGTAGGGGTGTGTATGTGTGTGTGTGAAAGCCACCATGTGCTTTGAGTGTAATGTTGTGCGTATCCCTGTCAGCTCTCCTGTTCTATGGCAAGACGTGTGCCAGATGCCAACGAACATCACGGCACAGACACAGACGACACACACACACACACAAACATGGTTTCTCTCTCACATACACATCCTTTCAACTTTTGTCCCTCATCCCTACAACATCACTCATCTCCTCTCTAACTTTTCCCCTCAACCCTGGCCTTTTCCCTCCCTGCCTCCTCACCAGAGTCTGAGGAAGAGCAGTGAGTGTGGGAGGACCAAGCGTGCCATCATTCCTCCCTCACTAGTGCCCCCAAATGGGCATTGAGGAAGTTCATCTTCTCAGAGGACACGGTTTCTGTTGCTGCAGTATGCTGAGGGTGCACTACGCACTCCTTCCTTTTGTCTCTGTCACTAACTTCATATTTCCTATGTATTCTCTCTCTCCTTGTCTCCTCTCCATTTCTATGTATACCCACTCACACCTACCCTACAATCTCTCCCTCCCTCCATGTCGCTCCATCCCATTTCCTCCCTGCCCTTGTTGTAAACAGATGTTTGATAGAGATTGGTTTATGTCACAGGTCATTATTCTGAATACCCGGTGGCGCAGCGCTTCATTAGCTGTGCTAACACCTGGGCCTCCTTATTTTCCACTCAAAGGGTATGTATGTGTGTGTGTGTGTGTGTGTGTGTGTGTGTGTGTGTGCGTGCGTGCGTGCGTGCGTGCATGCATGCATGCATGCGTGAAAGAGAGAGAAAGGACTAATAGCAGTTACTCACATGAGAAGATTCTCCCCACAATTGTATCACTTGCGGAAGATGCAATGACAAGGGTTTAGGAGGCTGGGGTGGACAGGGGGAAATGCCCACCTCCCCCCAGAGGTGTAATACAAGCGCAAGACTTCTAGATTTGTTGAGGGACTTTTATTTAGAAAAGGCCTCCGCTGCTGGAACAAGAGTCACTTCCCCTGCCCCCACTGACTGTTTCGTTCTCATTCTAGGTTGTTTCAAGCAGTGAGTGAGAGAAATTGCAGCACCACCATCATTACCCACCGCACCGAGGAATGTGCTATAATTGTTATTCTTGTTGACAGTGCTGATAAGAAGACAGAACAGTGCTTTATTATGGACAGACTTCTCCCCATCTTAACTACTGTTGTATCAATCAATATGTTTTGACCATGACAGATTACAACCCAGGGTTACTCCAAGCAGTTTAGTCACCTCAACTTGCTCAATTTCCAGATTATTCATTACAATATTTAGTTTAGGTTTAGGGTTTATTGAATGATTTGTCCTAAATGCAATGCTTTTAGTTTCTGAAATATTTAGGACTAACTTATTCCTTACCACCCACTCTGATACTAACTGCAGCTCTTTGTTAAGTGTTGCAATCATTTCAGTCATCCGCATACATAGACACACTGGCTTTACTTAATGGCAGTGGCATGTCATTAGTAAAGATTGAAAAAAGTAAAGGGCTGGACAGCTGCCCCAGGGAATTCCTGATTCTACCAGGATTATGTTAGACAGGCTTCCATTAAAGAACACCCTCTGTGTTCTGTTGGGATGGTCCCGGCGTACTCCGTTCGATCCATCCTGGATTCGAGACGTCGGGCGAGGGGCCTTCAGTACCTCGTGGACTGGGAGCAGTACGGCACGGAGGAGAGATGCTGGGTTCCAGAGGAGGACGTGTTGGACCCTTCTATGCTGCACCGTCTCTGTCCGGATTGCCCTGCACCTCGCCCTCCGGGTCGTCCCCGAGGCGGTGTTGGCGTGCTGCTGGAGCCGCGCATCAAAGGGGGTGTACTGTCACGACTTCTACCGAAGTCGATGCCTCTCCTTGATCGGGTGGTGCTCGGCGGTCGACGTCACCAGTCTTCTAGCCATCATTGATCCATTTTCCATATTCCATTGGTTTTGTCTTCCTGGTTTTGTCTTCCTACACAGCTGGTTTCAATCCCATTCATTACCTGTTGTGTATTTAACCCTCTGTTTCCCATCATGTCTTCGTCAGAGATTGTTTCTTGTTTCAGTTTCGTGTTGTTTGTATTTGGTGCGCGACCGGTCCTCATAACCAATTTGTTTCATTTGTATTTATGGTTTTGGAGTTATGTTTTGTTTTATTAAATTACTCCATTTACCAAGTTTATTCTCCTGCGCCTGACTTCCCTGTCACCTATACGTTTGTGACAGGCGCGCACACTCAGAAGCAAAGCCATTTACATAGCGTTTGCGTTTGAATGAAACCAGTTCATTTAGTAAATCTGGCCTGCTGTAATTTTTTTCTCAATTCCCTTCTCCGGCCGTTGTATTGGGCAGTTCAACAGTGAGGAATGTCAAAAACTTTGTGCTAGCCAGGAGCAAGAGTACAGGACATCAATAAGCTGCTCCCAAACATTTTAAACCAGCATCAGGAAATTGAGTATATCATAGTTCATGTGGTATTCAATAACATTATGAAGGGCAGCTCAGAACAGTTGAAAATCCATTTTAAAGAACTGATTGGGTCACTACTTGACACCAAATCAAATGTATTTATATAGCCCTTCGTACATCAGCTGATACCTCAAAGTGCTGTACAGAAACCCAGCCTAAAACCCCAAACAGCAAGCAATGCAGGTGTAGAAGCACGGTGGCTAGGAAAAACTCCCTAGAAAGACCAAAACCTAGGAAGAAACCTAGAGAGGAACCAGGCTATGAGGGGTGGCCAGTCCTCTTCTGCTGTGCCGGGTGGAGATTATAACAGAACATGCCCAAGATGTTCAAATGTTCATAAATGACCAGCATGGTCAAATAATAATAATCACAGTAGTTGTCGAGGGTGCAGCAAGTCAGCACCTCAGGAGTAAATGTCAGTTGGCTTTTCATAGCCGATCGTTAAGAGCCACTCTACCGCTCCTGCTGTCTCTAGAGCGTTGAAAACAGCAGGTCTGGGACAGGTAGCACGTCCGGTGAACAGGTCAGGGTTCCGTAGCAGCAGGCAGAACAGTTGAAACTGGAGCAGCAGCACGGCCAGGTGGACTGAGGACAGCAAGGAGTCATCATGCCAGGTAGTCCTGAGGCATGGTCCTAGGGCTCAGGTCCTCCAAGAGAGAGAAAGAAAGAGAGAAAGAGAGAATTAGAGAGAGCATACTTAAATTCACACAGGACACCGGATAAGACAGGAGAAGTAGTCCAGATATAACAAACTGACCCTAGTCCCCCGACACATAAACTACTGCAGCAAGATGGCATAGCAGTTCAGACGTTTTTTGTCCTCGTCTTGTCGTGTCCCGTATATATATAAATATTTACAACTTTTTTTTTACAACTTTTTTCACATAAATTTTTTAAAATTTTCCATAAACTCATCTTCAAAACACTCTCCTGCAACCCGCCTCACCAATTTATATTTATAAAAAAGTATTATTTACCTCAAATCTGTAATCCTCCAAGAAGCTAGCCAGAAACTCCAAGAAGCTAGCCAGAAACTAGCCAGAAGCTAGCCAGGAGCTAGCCAGAAGCTAATCCAGAAGCTAATCAGAAGCTAGTTCAGAAGCTAGTTCAGAAGCTAGTTAGCTTCTTTACTGGCAAATCGTTAGTATTCAGCTAACCACGGTTTGTGGTCATCAGCTATCCTTTAGCTCGAAAATCTATCGGCAGTTTTGTACGGCGCAGCGCAGCGCGGCTCGGAACGGAACATACCGGACCAATTTTTCTCTCCATGTCCCTGGATTTCAACCGCTAACTCTGGACATTCATACCTGGATCTCACAGCTAGCTAGCTGCTATCCGTGTGACTATCGGCTTTCGTCGATTCCGGAGCAAACATCAATTATTCCGGAGCTAGCCAGCTGAAGTGTTCCATCAATCACTCCTGGGCTGCAGTCACCTATCCGGACCCGTTTTACTGCCCCATCGGGCCTTCACAACTGGACTGCCGACGTTATCTACCCGAAGGAGTTATCCGGCTGGCTCCTCCGTCGCGACGTTACCTGAACGCCCATCTGCGGCCTGCTAACCGTTAGCTGTCTTATCGGCTGCTATCTGAATAGACAATCAGACAATTTATCTATTTATTTGTATTATTATTATTTTATTTTTTCTTCTTGGGCCTCTATAACTATATCTATTGTTTTTATTTTTGTTGTTGTTGTGTGATTTGGATTAATCCCCTCTACCACACGGAACCCCACTAATCAATTGACGGAACGCAAGAGGTGGCTAATAACAGACCTCCATCCTATGCTAGCTTGCTACCGATGGCCTGGCTAGCTGTCTAAATCGCCGTGACCCCCAACCAACCTCTCCACTCACCGGACCCTTTTGATCACTCGACTAAGCATGCCTCTCCTTAATGTCAATATGCCTTGTCCATTGCTGTTCTGGTTAGTGTTTATTGGCTTATTTCACTGTAGAGCCTCTAGTCCTGCTCACTATACCTTATCCAACCTATTAGTTCCACCACACACACATGCAATGACATCTCCTGGTTTCAATGATGTTTCTAGAGACAATATCTCTCTCTTCATCACTCAATACCTAGGTTAACCTCCACTGTATTCACATCCTACCATACCTTTGTCTGTACATTATACCTTGATGCTATTTTATCGCCCCCAGAAACCTCCTTTTACTCTCTGTTCCAGACGTTCTAGACGACCAATTCTTATTGCTTTTAGCCGCACCCTTATTCTACTCCTCCTCTGTTCCTCTGGCGATGTAGAGGTGAATCCAGGCCCTGCAGTGCCTAGCTCCACTCCTATTCCCCAAGCGCTCTCTTTTGACGACTTCTGTAACCGTAATAGCCTTGGTTTCATGCATGTTAACATTAGAAGCCTCCTCCCTAAGTTTGTTCTATTCACTGCTTTAGCACACTCTGCCAACCCGGATGTTCTAGCTGTGTCTGAATCCTGGCTTAGGAAGATCACCAAAAATTCTGAAATTTTAATTACAAACTACAACATTTTCAGACAAGATAGAACTGCCAAAGGGGGCGGTGTTGCAATCTACTGCAAAGATAGCCTGCAGAGTTCTGTCCTACTATCCAGGTCTGTACCCAAACAATTTGAACTTCTACTTTTAAAAATCCACCTCTCTAAAAACAAGTCTCTCACCGTTGCCGCCTGCTATAGACCACCCTCTGCCCCCAGCTGTGCTCTGGACACCATATGTGAACTGATTGCCCCCCATCTATCTTCAGAGCTCGTGCTGCTAGGCGACCTAAACTGGAACATGCTTAACACCCCAGCCATCCTACAATCTAAACTTGATGCCCTCAATCTCACACAAATTATCAATGAACCTACCAGGTACCTCCCCAAAGCCTTAAACACGGGCACGCTCATAGATATCATCCCAACCAACTTGCCCTCTAAATAAACCTCTGCTGTCTTCAACCAAGATCTCAGCGATCACTGCCTCATTGCCTGCATCCGTAATGGGTCAGTGGTCAAACAACCTCCACTCATCACTGTAAAACGCTCCCTGAAACACTTCAGCGAGCAGGCCTTTCTAATCGACCTGGCCGGGGTATCCTGGAAGGATATTGATCTCATCCCGTCAGTAGAGGATGCCTGGATATTTTTTTTAAATGCCTTCCTAACCATCTTAAATAAACATGTCCCATTCAAGAAATTTAGAACCAGGAACAGATATAGCCCTTGGTTCTCTCCAGACCTGACTGCCCTTAAAACCAACACAAAAACATCCTATGGCGTTCTGCATTAGCATCGAACAGCCCCCGTGATATGCAGCTGTTCAGGGAAGCTAGAAACCATTATACACAGGCAGTTAGAAAAGCCAAGGCTAGCTTTTTCAATCAGAAATTTGCATCCTGCAACACTAACTCAAAAAAGTTCTGGGACACTGTAACGTCCATGGAGAATAAGAACACCTCCTCCCAGCTGCCCACTGCACTGAAGATAGGAAACACTGTCACCACTGATAAATCCACCATAATTGAGAATTTCAATAAGCATTTTTCTACGGCTGGCCATACTTTCCACCTGGCTACTCCTACCCCGGTCAACAGCACTGCACCCCCCACAGCAACTCGCCCAAGCCTTCCCCATTTCTCCTTCTCACAAATCCGTTCAGCTGATGTTCTGAAAGAGCTGCAAAATCTGGACCCCTACAAATCAGCTGGGCTAGACAATCTGGACCCTTTCTTTCTAAAATTATCTGCAGAAATTGTTGACACCCCTATTACTAGCCTGTTCAACCTCTCTTTCGTGTCGTCTGAGATTCCCAAAGATTGGAAAGCAGCTGCGGTCATCCCCCTTTTCAAAGGGGGGGGACACTCTTGACCCAGACTGCTACAGACCTATATCTATCCTACCATGCCTTTCTAAGGTCTTCGAAAGCCAAGTCAACAAACAGATTACCGACCATTTCGAATCTCACCATACCTTCTCTGCTATGCAATCTGGTTTCAGAGCTGGTCAAGGGTGCACCTCAGCCACGCTCAAGGTCCTAAACGATATCTTAACCGCCATCGATAAGAAACATTACTGTGCAGCCGTTTTCATTGATCTGGCCAAGGCTTTCGACTCTGTCAATCACCACATCCTCATCGGCAGACTCGACAGCCTTGGTTTCTCAAATGATTGCCTCGCCTGGTTCACCAACTACTTCTCTGATAGAGTTCAGTGTGTCAAATCGGAGGGTCTGCTGTCCGGACCTCTGGCAGTCTCTATGGGGGTGCCACAGGGTTCAATTCTTGGACCGACTCTCTTCTCTGTATACATCAATGAGGTCGCTCTTGCTGCTGGTGAGTCTCTGATCCACCTCTACGCAGACGACACCATTCTGTATACTTCTGGCCCTTCTTTGGACACTGTGTTAACAACCCTCCAGGCAAGCTTCAATGCCATACAACTCTCCTTCCGTGGCCTCCAATTGCTCTTAAATACAAGTAAAACTAAATGCATGCTCTTCAACCGATCGCTACCTGCACCTACCCGCCTGTCCAACATCACTACTCTGGACGGCTCTGACTTAGAATAAGTGGACAACTACAAATACTTAGGTGTCTGGTTAGACTGTAAACTCTCCTTCCAGACCCATATCAAACATCTCCAATCCAAAGTTAAATCTAGAATTGGCTGCCTATTTCGCAACAAAGCATCCTTCACTCATGCTGCCAAACATACTCTTGTAAAACTGACCATCCTACCAATCCTCGACTTTGGCGATGTAATTTACAAAATAGCCTCCAATACCCTACTCAACAAATTGGGTGCAGTCTATCACAGTGCAATCCGTTTTGTCACCAAAGCCCCATATACTACCCACCATTGCGACCTGTACGCTCTCGTTGGCTGGCCCTCGCTTCATACTCGGCGCCAAACCCACTGGCTCCATGTCATCTACAAGACCCTGCTAGGTAAAGTCCCCCCTTATCTCAGCTCGCTGGTCACCATAGCATCTCCCACCTGTAGCACACGCTCCAGCAGGTATATCTCTCTAGTCACCCCCAAAACCAATTCTTTCTTTGGCCGCCTCTCCTTCCAGTTCTCTGCTGCCAATGACTGGAACGAACTACAAAAATCTCTGAAACTGGAAACACTTATCTCCCTCACTAGCTTTAAGCACCAACTGTCAGAGCAGCTCACAGATTACTTCACCTGTACATAGCCCACCTATAATTTAGCCCAAACAACTACCTCTTTCCCTACTGTATTTAATTTATTTATTCATTTTGCTCCTTTGCACCCCATTATTTTTATTTCTACTTTGCACATTCTTCCATTGCAAATCTACCATTCCAGTGTTTACTTGCTATATTGTATTTACTTTGCCACCATGGCCTTTTTTTGCCTTTACCTCCCTTATCTCACCTCATTTGCTCACATCGTATATAGACTTGTTTATACTGTATTATTGACTCTATGTTTGTTTTACTCCATGTGTAGCTCTGTGTCATTGTATGTGTCGAACTGCTTTGCTTTATCTTGGCCAGGTCGCAATTGTAAATGAGAACTTGTTCTCAACTTGCCTACCTGGTTAAATAGAGGTGAAATAAATAAATAACTAAAAATAAATACTGAAGGCTGAGACAGGAGGGGCCAGGAGACACTGTGGCCCCATCCGATGATACCCCCGGACAGGGCCAAACAGGAAGGATATAACCCCACCCACTTTGCCAAAGCACAGCCCCCACACAACTAGAGGGATATCTTCAACCAGCAACTTACCATCGTTCAAAGCTTAGACTCTATGGTAGTTCTACTAGATGTGTTCAAAGAGATAGGACTGACCACTCATACTCCCGTCTCTCAGTTCGAACCGATACCAATAGTTTGGGAATTCCCTCTTTGTTTTACACCGACCCAGGCTAGAAAATATTTCCCACCTTTTCCGTTTCCAGTCCCATCATCTCTTTGCACCTCATTACAGCCACTTGTCTAATTAGCTGAGTGGCTGTTTGTCTCCCTGTGTCTCTGTGTGTAATTATTGTTCTAAATGGCCATCACCAGCCCAGGCTAGTGTAGTGCATCAGTCTGGCTAGCCCAGGCTCAGGCTAATAGCCCCTGCTAGCTAATGACACCATTAGTCCTAATGATAGTACTAGCCGTTAGCAGCTAAACAGGAGTAATCACTGGGGCCGTGCACTGCTGGAAAACCTCTGTTAAAAGGGAAGAGAGGAAGAAGTAAGGAAAAGGGGGGTGTTCTAGAGGTGAGCTGAGTGGAGAGAGAGAGAGAGAGAGAGAGGGTCAGCGCATTAGCAACCCTTTGACTTGGCAGTGTGACACCAATATTGAATTGGTCGCTAAGGTGCCAGTGAAATGTTTTTTTTTTGCTGGTCATGTTTGTTTTTGGTTCATAATTTGTTTTTTTTAGTTAATCAAGATTTATTGAAACAGCAAAGGGTATGCAACAATGGGTATGTATGTAACGGATGTGAAATAGCTAGCTAGTTAGCGGTGGTGCGCGCTAAATAGCGTTTCAATCGGTGACGTCACTTGCTCTGAGACCTTGAAGTAGTGGTTCCCCGCGGCTTTTGTGGAGCGATGAGTAACGATGCTTCGTGGGTGACTGTTGTTGATGTGTGCAGAGGGTCCCTGGTTCGCGCCCGGGTATGGGCGAGGGGACGGTCTAAAGTTATACTGTTACATGTAGACCAGGTATTGAAAAAGTTTGGTCCGAAGTCTTGGTTGAAACTTTGCGAGGTGCAATTCAATCATCAATTCAAATCAATCATCAATTTCTATTAACATTAATTAAGGCTTTCCCAAAAAGCCTTCCCAATTATATGTTGACTGCAAAGTAGGCCTACCTGGCAAAATTATACGATGATGATTTGTATCAATTGCGGGACATTTGTTTTGCAAACTCTGCCATCACATGTAGCTTGGTCTCTTGCTAGGTTAAATTAAATTAAAGGATAACTGCACCCTCCAAATGTTTTTTATTTTATTGTTCCCAGGCCTCAAATGTGGTCTCCTGGCATGGTTTAAGCATGGTTGTTTTTCTACAAAAAGTGGGATTTTTTTGAGAGTGAAAACCTGAAATACGAGGAAAATGAGGAAATTGGAAAGAATGTATTTGTGAAAACTGAATTTACCCAAAGATAAAACAGATTTTACAGGGCCTTACAACTGTAGCTTGACTGTTCGAAACAAAAACACTATTTTTGAGATGGATTGTTTTGTTTCATTTTATCCCTCCAATGTAAATATTATATTGTCAAGTTAAAATGTAGTTATTTGTGTATAGATTGTAGGTCATTATTGGATATAGGTTTTCCTAGACCAGTATTCTTTTCATTCGGGCCAGTAGCTTTCAGTTGGCACTGGCCTGATGTGCCACTGGCAAATTAATCTGAATGTCAAGCTTTGCAAGGGCATGCTAATTTAAAATATGTTTAGTTATTATTAGCCTGTTAAAAGGCAATCTACACACACTAAGAGGTGTAGTTTTGCTATGAGTGCCTTGAGAGTTGTCTTTCATTGATGTCTTTATAACATGAACAAGATTTGAACCCACACTTATCGCAGAATTAAACTTAGTAACAGATGCACACAAGACCAACATTTTTTTGTGACTATTGATGAAAGATGACTACTGTCATCCATTGTTTTTACATATTTTGAAAGGCTTAAAATGACAGAAGAAAATATACATTTGCGGACAAGCTGGATGTAGTTCCCATAGTGTCCTTTGGAGGGCGGTGTTGCGCCAGCATGCATTGCGCTGGTGTGACTGACCTCTCCTGTGGCCTGGCATATTGTTTAAAGGCTGACTAAACACACTGCTGTTATGCTCAAGACTCCACCGGACCACCTTGCAACTTAATGCCTTTAGGTGGTTGTGGGTGTCTGTGTGCATGTTTATTTGCGACACTGCACACGATACTGTACTCGAACACCAGACGACAGGGGGCACATAGTTAACATATGCGTCGCCCGAGAAACAAAAATGACAGATGTATATGCTTTTAAGTGTGTGTGTGTTTTACTTGTCTCCCTCTCTCCCACCCCAATCCCCCCCCCCCCCCCAATCCTTGTGTCCAAACACAATGTATGGCAGTACAATAAGTCTGAAAGCAAAGCACCATCTCTCTCCACACACAATATTCAAAATGCACAGTAGCCTAAGCCCCAGGAAGGCCAGAGCAGCAGAAGCACCATCAATGTATTAAAGCCCTCTAATGGAGATGGGAACACAGAGGTCAGAGGTCAGCAGGAGTTGTTGCACTAAAGACAGATGAGGGAGGGATAAGCAGGCAGAGGTTGGGGACTTTGTAGGTCAGATAGAACCATTCTTATAGGGGTCATTCATTCCAGATGGAATTGAGTGTTGGCTGTACTTCTTTTAATTTGGGAAATATGAAGATATGGTATTCTTTTGATGTGGTGGGGTGACTACGTCTAGATTCTGAATAAATGTAGCTCCAGATATATGACTAATTGTCAAAGCATGTATAATCTACATGTCTTTCTGGTTAGTTTGGTTCTGTTTGTGCACTGTTCATTGGGCAGCTTGTGATAGGTGTAGTAGCCATGAGGTTCCAGCAGGGGGATTCATGCTCTGTCTGTGAGTCTGTCGGTGTGTCTGTGAGTCCCTTGCCTGTGAGTCTCTTGCCTGTGAGTCTCTTGCCTGCGAGTCTCTTTCAGTCTCTGTGTGTCTGTGAGTCTCTGCCTGTGAGTCTCTGCCTGTGAGTATCTGCCTGTGAGTCTCTTTCAGTCTCTGTCTGTCAGTCTGTCGGTGAGTCTGGTTGTGATTCTATGCCTGTGGGAGTCTGAAGTCCATATAACTGGTCTCTCTCTCTGACTCTCTTCAACCTCTCTCTCTCTTTAACACTTTCTTTCTCTTCATCTTACTTTCACTCACTCCGTCTTACTCTCTTTTTCATTCTCTGTTTCAATCTCACTCACTCCCTTTCATTCTATCTACCTCACTGTCATTCTGTCTGTTGATAATACAGTATGTGCATTGTCACAATTTGTATCGCCTGATTCACTTAAAAATATGCCTTAGATTCCTCTTTTTTGGCTGTCGCTTCCCCATTTATATTCAGAGCTAAAGTTCTCAAAACCCAACGTCAACTGTGCCAATCAGAATAGGTAGAAGTTTCTACCTGAAGCGTGAGAATCTCCAGACTCTCCAAACCTCATCTTCTCACTTCCTCCTTAATCATTTCCCCCTTGAAAAATGGCTCTCGGTTGCTTTTGGGGAAGTGGAGAAGAGACAGGAGAACAGAGAAGGTTCCTCCTGGCCCTAAGAGAGGAGAAGAGATCATACTTTTCTTAAACAATTGACCAAGGGAGAGGGAACTCCTATAGCTCCTTTAGTTAGCTATTGAGAAAAGGGAAGCTATGCTGTGTTCTGAGTCTGACGTTAGACATCACACCTGGGCTGAGAATACTGTGTGGCTCCTCTGTTCCCTACCTGGCTTTGCATTCCCTTGCTCTCACTGATTTTTGTAAAGATCAGCCAAGGTTCTCGTTCCTAGATGGAATGAGAAATACATGGAGGAAAGGAGAGAAACAGTTTAGTATGTATAAACATTTTGAATTTACTCACATGTGTATTATCGTCATGTAAAACGGAGGCTTACTGTATGAGTGGGTTTAGTTAGTCACCCATGTCCTGTGCTGTGCATTCCCCCGTCTTTCTCGCTCTCTTTTCCCTTTTCTCTCTCTCTTCCGGACTTGCTCTGACAGAGCGGTAAGTGTAGCAAGCTCCGCTGTCTTTTCCCTGCAGCTCCTCAGACATTAATCCATTGTGATGACAATCGACCTTGCTGTGAGACATGTGTGTTTGTGTCCAGTATCCCCCCCCCCCAAAAGCTCATAACCACACAGGTATCACTAGTCTATTCAATGACAATCTCTTCTCCTTGGCTGTCAAAACAGTGGTCATCTGGAGCCCTGAAGACTTGTTGCTCAGTTGGCTGTGTGTGTGTGTGTGTGTGTGTGTGTGTGTGTGTGTGTGTGTGTGTGTGTGTGTGTGTGTGTGTGTGTGTGTGTGTGTGTGTGTGTGTGTGTGTGTGTGTGTGTGTGTGTGTGTGTGTGTGTGTGTGTGTGAGCTCACAGGCTGGATGCTCCTAATGGGCGGCCAGAGGGGAGGAGTATCATACTCCTGTCTGGGGCTCTCTAACCTTGGCTGGAAGAGAGCTGCACAGTTCCCTGGAGCCTACTGAAGGAGCCAGGGCTTTGTCTCTCCTCCCGCATCCGAGGAGCCTGGTCACTGGGTAAATGCTCTCTGACCCCTAGGCCCCGGCCCAAGGGCTACCAGGCACCCTTTGGAGGGAGGAGCAGAGAGAGACACAAGGGGCCATCTGGTGCCCAGTGGAACACACATCACACACGCACCAGTGGCCCCCAGCTGACCTGCCTGTCACTCTGGCTGTGTGTCTCTGCTTCCCTAACCTCCTGTGTGGGAGAGAATGCCAGGGGCCAGGGGCCTGGAGGGGCCAGGGAGGGAGGGATGGAAAGAAAGAAGAATGGATGGAGGGAGAAAGGGAGGTGGAGTTATGGGAAGGATGCACGGCCCACACCACGTTCACCTTGACTGGGTCTTCCAGTGTAGGGACCTGGGTGCTCGTCTAAAGGGGTAGAAAAGAAAGACAACGGAAAGAGTGTGTGTGTGTGCGTGTGCGTGTGCGTGTGTGTGTGTGTGTGTGTGTGGACAAACAGACAGGCAGTATAAAAAATAAACACTTATGAAGCCATTAGCTAAATGTACATAGTGAAATTTAAGAAACAAACATTCCTTGGTAGCCACAGTTCTTAAAATGTGGCAGGGCTAAACTATTTAAAGGATAGTCCCTAGGCCTTCCTTAATTGTCCTGTTACCCAGTTGGATGGCCTCAAGCACAAACGAGGATGCTCAGGGAAGGACGGTTCATAATAATGGCTGTAACAGAGATCAATGGAATGGCGTCAAACACATGGAAACCATGTGGTTGGTATATTTTATACCATTCCACTTATTCCACTCCAGCCAATACCACGAGCCCGTTCAACCAAGTTAAGGTGCCACCAACCTCCTGTGCACTGTGCCTATTGGTGTGGCACTTGAGACAGTGCAGGCATCATCCAAGGGGAAGCAGTTGGAACTGCAGGTTAAGGACATGGGTGCTGCAACCCAGGATGTCATAGACCTTCCTCCTGGCCTGCTGCTCAAAGAATGAGGCCAGACTTCCGAGAGGTACCCTGGTGGTCTTAGCACAGGTGTTCACAATGGCTTGGAGGCAGTTCCTGTTCTTAGCAGAGGGATGTGAACCAGCACACAAAGGAGAAACAGAGAACGCTCTCGATGAAAGAACTATAAAAAATGTGCCATATTGATTTGTGTACACTGAATGAGTTCAGTTTCCTGAGGAAGTAATGGCTGGTATGTTTTTTTTTATGATGGCGTCTGTGTTTTGCTCATACTTCAGGGTGTTATTAAAGATGGTACTAGTAAAAAACTAACATTAAAACCTCTTAGAGCTACCCCCCTACTTTTTTCAATTTCTGCCTGAAGACATACCCAAATCTAACTGCCTGTAGCTCTGGCCCAGAAGCAAGGATATGCATATTCTTGGTTCCATTTGAAAGAAAACACTGAAGTTTGGGTAAATGTGAATTGAATGTAGGAGAATATAACACAATAGATCTGGTGTAGATAATACAATGAAAAAAAACATGTTTTTTCTTTTTATTGTTGTATCATCATCTTTAAAATGATCAAGAAAAAAACACATTCAGATAGGATTATGGGGACAATTTCAGTGAAAAATATAAGAGGGCAACAGTACTTGTGCAAAGCTTCAGAATGATAACTTCCAAAATGAGTGTGCTACATGACATTTATCATGAAGTCACCCAGGTGTCCCACACAAATAGCCCAAATGTACCCAAGTGGCCAAATTGGTGAAGGTATACATTTTGAAACAAATAACTATATACAAAATGCCAAAATGTTATTCTAACACCCCCCCCACCCCCCAATAAAAATTTAGAAAAAAATATGGACAAAAAATATGAAGGAAAAAATATATACATTTACAAAATAACATAGGTAACTATTTACACACTTTCAATATTTGGAAGACCCTCAGTCCTCTATCAAATCAAATGTATTTATATAGCCCTTCGTACATCAGCTAATATCTCAAAGTGCTGTACAGAAACCCAGCCTAAAACCCCAAACAGCAAGCAATGCAGGTGTAGAAGCACGGTGGCTAGGAAAAACTCCCTAGAAAGGCCAAAACCTAGGAAGAAACCTAGAGAGGAACCAGGCTATGAGGGGTGGCCAGTCCACTTCTGGCTGTTCCGGGTGGAGATTATAACAGAACATGGCCGAGATTTTCAAACGTTCATAGATGACCAGCAGGGTCAAATAATAGTAATCACAGTAGTTGTAGAGGATGCAACAGGACAGCACCTCAAGAGTAAATATGAACAGTTTAGGGTTCCATAGCCGCAGGCAGAACAGTTGAAACTGGAACAGCAGCAAGGCCAGGTGGACTGGGGACAGCAAGGAGTCATCATGCCAGGTAGTCCTAGGGCTCAGGTCCTCCGAGAGAGAAAGAGAGAATTAGAGAGAGCATACTTAAAACCTGTTAAGGATATGGCAGACATAGGCCCCCTTTGGAGAGATTGGGTACCCCTAGTAAACTGGAAAAAAAATCTGTCAAAAATTGCTAATATATGCAAATAAATTATTATTGGATAGAAAACACTCTAAAGATTCTAAAACCGTTGGAATTATGTCTGTAAGTATAGCAGAACTCACAGGGCAGGCATTCTTCCAAACTAGTTTCTGTGGCCATGAAAGTTGGAGCAACTTTGACGTCATGGCCCCCACCCTTCCCAACCAGTTATGATTCTGGGGACACTTTCTATCTCTTCCGCTAGATGTCCTCTTTCAGTCAGTTTCAGAGCTTTGAATCGTTCAAATCCCGCGAGAATTGACCCTATGGGAGTGAAATTAGTGCGTGCCACGAGAGAATAGGCTGTGCGTATGGGCGCGAATTGGTCCCAGCCATTCCTTTGTTCCAGCACTCAAGAGAAGGGCAGACGATGGCCGATTGAATTGAAGTTTGTTTTGCGTGTCTAAAACATCATAAAGCTTGCTTCTGCACTTAGTTTGACCTGTTTAGTCGACATATAATATGTAATTTTGAAGTTTTGATGCGCAACTTTTCCGGACCAGAGGACGTTTTGGGTGCATTTCAGCTGATGTTATTAGCAGTAGCTAATACAAAGACGCAAGACTTGAAACCAAACGATGTATTGGGTAAGTATGAAGCCTTCCAGAACATTCTGAATGAAGACCATCGAAGGTAAGGGAATATTTATGCTTAAATCTGTGTTTCTGTTGACTCCAACATTACGTAGAAATGTAGCTTGGAACTGAGCGCTGTCTCAGCATATGGAATAGTGTGCGATTTCTGTAACGTTAAAAATAAATCTAACACAGCGGTTGCATAAAGAAGCAGTGTATCTTTCTAACTATATGTAGAACATGTATATTTAGTCAAAGTTTATGATGTCTATTTACGTTATCTTGCCGCGCTACATAGATTTCCTGCGGGCATTTTTGAGTAATTTCTGAACGTGAACTCACTGTAAATGGACATTTATGGATATAAATGGCATATTATTGAAAAAAAATAATATGTACTGTGTAACATGTCATATTACTGTCATCTGATGAAGATTTTCAAAAGGTTAGTGAGCGATTTATTTTTTAATCCTGCGTTTGTTGATTGCATGTTTTGGCTATTCAAATGAGCTGTGTCTGGTGGTGGTTTTACATATATATGTGCTATGTTTTCGCCGTAAAACATTTTAGAAATCTGACTTGCTGGCTAGATGAACAAGGTGTTTATCTTTCATTTGAGCTATTGGACTTGTTAATGTGTGGAGGTTAAATATTTTTAAGAATATTTTTGCGTTCCATGCGCCACCGTTTCAGCTGAACGTGGGAGGGTTGATTCCCAATTGGGAACCAGTATCGTAGACAGGTTAAATCCACACAGGACACCGGATAAGACAGAAGAAGTACTCCAGATATAACAAACTGACCGTAGCCCCCCAACACATAAACTACTGCAGCATAAATACTGGAGGCTGAGACAGGAGGGGTCAGGAGACACTGTGGCCCCATCCAATGAGACCCTCGGACAGGGCCAAACAGGAAGGATATAACCCCACCCACTTTGCCAAAGCTCTACACAATATTGTGCTGCTGATGCCAGGTGCCATAGCAGTCTCTTTCTGCTGTAAAGCAGAGGGTCACCAAGCATGTGGTGCAGGTGATGGGGGACTTAATTTTGCAAAGGACACAGCGACGCCTCCATGCTGTGCCCTTTTGGCCCTGAGGCACATCCATGCCTGCAGAAATTAATTTGGGCAGATGAACACCACTTGTGGCAGGAGCTGGATGACCAGCTTCAGTGGGGGATGGACACCTTGGCACTGGGGGCTCCCATTCGGAGTCAGTGTCACTGTGAAAGAAAATGTTCAGTTAGAATAGTTTCACATATGAGCCCTGTATCAACAGGTATAATAAACATATATATACTGTATATAGAGTACAGGGAACATAAGGTTGAATATATTATTATAGACCTGCTAGATCTACTGTCTGTTTTATATTATGACATTTCAGCTAGATCTACTGTCTTTATTATATTACAGCAGACCAGCTGTAGCTACTGTCTCCATTTCACTTTGGCCATTGTTGTGGGCCTGCCCTCCCCTCAACAAGCTCAAATAGGCTATTTCATGTGGGTTGGGGTGGGACGGCAGACACACGCATCTCACATTTCGTTACATTACATTTTTATATATTGCTTCTAAAATTAAAAAAAATCACAAATAATATTTTATATTATTAATTTCAAACAAGGGCATTAGCATGAGAAGAACTTACCAGTCCAAAACGATGTCCTCTCCATTCAAAAAATATTCCTCCACTTGGGAATCGCTAACTGAATCGTCCTACAACAATCTCTGTCTCACTTTCCCGATCAATTTATTCTAAAATTGTGTGTACATCTGTATATCTAGACTTAGATTTAGCTTTCCCCGACTTAGTCGCCATACTGATTGATATACAAACAGCTGAATCTGCGCGTTTACCAAAACAACGCTGTGCGTAAAATGCTTTGCTCCTTCCGGTATGAAACTTCAAAAGCGAATGACTCTCTACGCCGGAGTGTACTACATGGGTTGGTCTTCCAACACATAACCATTGCATATTGCCGCTTACCTCAGCTCATTGGCTATCTACCCAGCTAGATTTCAAGACGATCAGTGGTCATTGGGTTAAAATACAGTCAATCAACGAAACAGTGGTCATATCATTGGCGCACAGTGATGTCATTACTTGTTGTCTTCAAATCGGTTTCTTTCAGTCAATACCTCCTGCGAAATGGCCCATCATGTTTGGTTGTGTTACAAACAAACCAGTTGATTGCAATGAAACCAAACATGACTGGAAAAGTCACGTTTTGTGTGGGTATTTACCTCGAATGTGTCGTCGAAAATGGAATGAGACGGAATTCATGACACAAGCGGTTCACAAAATGTTTTGTGTTAGGCTATAAAAATTTATTTTATCAAACAGAAGATCATTCATTGTGAAACAATGAGCATTGAGATTGCAAACAGACAAATATTGTCAAAGGTAAACTATTTATTTTAATGCAGTTTGTGATTTTGTTACGCCTGTGCTGGTTGAAATAGTTGTTTTTTATGGAGCTCTATGCTCAGATAATCGCATCGTATTCTTTCGCAGTAAATCCTTTTTTAAATCTGACAACGCAGTTGGATTAGCAAGATTCTAGGCTTTCGATACACTTGTATTTTCATGAATGTTTAATATGACTATTTATGTAGTGATCACCATATGTTGTGGAATTTCAGCCCACTACCGTGTTCCATGCGCAGAGAGGTTAACTGAACAACCTAAAACACATATCTATGTTTAGCTTTCTTCATGAACCAGAAAATAAATAGTTATTTCTGGTTATTTATCAAAGTTAGGTGGCTAACTCATTGATGCTACTTTGTAGTATAGCCCTCATCGATTTGCCTGCTGGACTGGACACCTGCAAGACTGAGCAACATTTGTCTTTTCAAAATGGTACTGTATGTGTCTTTTGAAAATAGTTTCAACCTCTCTAGGCTAGGGGGCTGTATTTTCACATCCGGATGAAAAGCATGCTCAAAGTAAACTGCCTGCTACTCAAGCCCAGAAGCTAGGATATGCATATTATTAGTAGATTTGGATAGACAACACTCTGAGGTTTCTAAAACTGTTTGAATAATGTCTGTGAGTATAACATAACTTATCTTGCAGGTGAAACCCCGAGGACAAACTATCCAGGATTTCTTTTTTTGAGGTGACAGTGTTTTCAATTGTTTTCTATGTGGATCTAGATTTCTAAGGCACTAGGTTGCAGTTCCTATTGCTTCCACTAGATGTCAAAAGTCTTTAGAAATTGCTTGATGTTTTTCCTTTGAGTAATGATGAAGTAGCCATTTCCTATCTGGGTGAATAGCCAACTGTACTGTTGTGGTTGGGGCGCGCGACCTGAAAGCTCGCTTCACTTTGTTTTTTTTCCCGCTATTAAACGCAGTTTATCCCGTCTTAAATTGTATCAATTATTTACGTAAAAAAATAACCTAAAGTTGGATTAGGAATGTTGTTTGAAATGTTTGGACAAAGTTTACAGGTAACTTATTAGATAATGTGTAGTCATGTCGGGCGAGTTGGAACCTGTGTTTTTCAGAATCAAACGCGCCAAATAAATTGACATTTTGGAGATATAACGACGGAATTTATTGAACAAAAGGACCATTTGTGATGTTTATGGGACATATTGGGGTGCCAACAGAAGAAGCTCTGATAGGTGAGAATTGTCTGTTAATTGAATGATTAGAATATTCTGCCCTGAAACATATATTGTATGGAATTGATTAGAATGTATAAAATCATAATCAATAAATGTGTTGTCCTAGTAAGAATTAGGGTAATATGTGTTTATGGTATTTTAAACACAGACTGTCTGAGCTTGGTGCCGACCTGACTAGAGATTTGGGAGAGAACGGGGAGTACGTCTCAAGGACAAGGCCACTAATCTCTGTCGGCAGGGTAGTTAGACAGATAGTGTGTGCGTATGGTTGTGTGTATGTGTGTGCGTATGGTTGTGTGAATGTGTGGGCATGAGAAGTCAATATAAAATGAATTGCTTTGTACTATTCACGCCAGAACGTTCTCTGAATAAACTTTTAATTAGTCTTTGACTAATTATTATTATACCCATGGTCTTACAAACCTCGAAAATTGGCCAGAGCTATTGTTTGTCAGTTATTATCATTGGGATAGAAAATTCTCTTGACAACTTGGTCCTTCGAGATGGATTTTCAACACCTGTTTTCTGTCGTCCCATGGGAGCGCCGAAAACCGCGTACGGACGGATCAGAGATCAGAGATCTAAGTTAAAGACCTGGCCTCTGGAAATTGAGGTTCCATTTCAGGCTTGTGGCAAACTGGTACACGACAGAAAGCGGTGACGAAATTCAACCAACATTGAATTCCCAGCCGCAAGATAAGATCGGTGATCTTTATTCATTAGTTTGGGGTTCAATTCTAAACTTACAAAAAATAAAGGATTGGTCAAGATAAATGTGAGGGAGGATTTTAACTGTAAAACTAACAGTAAGTAAGATTTGTATCGGGTATACCGTCCATATAATCTAATGTAGAGAAAATTTAAGACAAAAGTATCTATGTTAGTGTTGACGGCACTCGGTCACAGATCTAATTAAGACATTTCGAAGTACAGTATCTAACAGTACGACCTAAAAGTAAAACTGGTTGAAGTACAGTAGCCTGAAAACGTGATATAGAAGGCGAAATAAAGTAAAATAAGTTACGTTAGTCTAGGACTAACGGGAGGGGGTAAGTGAGATTTAAGTATAATAACCGATTTATAGAAATACACCCATAGAAAGTGAGAATACATATTAGAAAATAAGCAAAACAGTAATTGAGTAAACATTTTTTATTTATTTATTTTATTTCACCTTTATTTAACCAGGTAGGCTAGTTGAGAACAAGTTCTCATTTACAACTGTGACCTGGCCAAGATAAAGCATAGCAGTGTGAACAGACAACAACACAAAGTTACACATGGAGTAAACAATAAACAAGTCAATAACATAGTAGAAAAAAGAAAAAGAGTCTATATACATTGTGTGCAAAAGGCATGAGGAGGTAGGCGAATAATTACAATTTAGCAGATTAACACTGGAGTGATAAATGATCAAATGGTCATGTGCAGGTAGAGATACTGGTGTGCAAAAGAGCAGAAAAGTAAATAAATAAAAACAGTATGGGGATGAGGTAGGTGAATTGGGTGGGCTATTTACCGATAGACTATGTACAGCTGCAGTGATCGGTTAGCTGCACAGATAGCAGATGTTTAAAGTTGGCGAGGGAGATAAAGGTCTCCAACTTCAGCGATTTTTGCAATTCGTTCCAGTCACAGGCAGCAGAGAACTGGAAGGAAAGGCGGCCAAATGAGGTGTTGGCTTTAGGGATGGTCAGTGAGATACACCTGCTGGAGCTCGTGCTACGGGTGGGTGTTGCCATCGTGACCAGTGAACTGAGATAAGGCGGAGCTTTACCTAGCATGAACTTGTAGATGACCTGGAGCCAGTGGGTCTGGCGACGAATATGAGGCGAGGGCCAGCCAAGGAGAGCATACAGGGCACAATAATGGGTGGTATATAGGGCTTTGGTGACAAAACGAATGGCACTGTGATAGACTGCATCCAATTTGCTGAGTAGTGTTTTAGGCTATTTTGTAAATTACATCACCGAAGTTAAGGACAGGTAGGATAGTCCATTTTTACGATGGTATGTTTGGCAGCATTAGTGAAGGATGCTTTGTTGTGAAATAGGAAGCCGATTCTATATTTAATTTGGGATTGGAGATGCTTAATTAATGTGAGTCTGAAAGGAGAGTTTACAGTCTAACCAGACACCTACGTATTTGTAGATGTCCACATACAGTGCCTTGCGAAAGTATTCGGCCCCCTTGAACTTTGCGACCTTTTGCCACATTTCAGGCTTCAAACATAAAGATATAAAACTGTATTTTTTTGTGAAGAATCAACAACAAGTGGGACACAATCATGAAGTGGAACGACAATTATTGGATATTTCAAACTTTTTTAACAAATCAAAAACTGAAAAATTGTGCGTGCAAAATTATTCAGCCCCTTTACTTTCAGTGCAGCAAACTCTCTCCAGAAGTTCAGTGAGGATCTCTGAATGATCCAATGTTGACCTAAATGACTAATGATGATAAATACAATCCACCTGTGTGTAATCAAGTCTCCGTATAAATGCACCTGCACTGTGATAGTCTCAGAGGTCCGTTAAAAGCGCACAGGGAATCATGAAGAACAAGGAAAACACCAGGCAGGTCCGAGATACTGTTGTGAAGAAATTTAAAGCCGGATTTGGATACAAAAAGATTTCCCAAGCTTTAAACATCCCAAGGAGCACTGTGCAAGCGATAATATTGAAATGGAAGGAGTATCAGACCACTGCAAATCTACCAAGACCTGGCCGTCCCTCTAAACTTTCAGCTCATACAAGGAGAAGACTGATCAGAGATGCAGCCAAGAGGCCCATGATCACTCTGGATGAACTGCAGAGATCTACAGCTGAGGTGGGAGACTCTGTCCATAGGACAACAATCAGTCGTATATTGCACAAATCTGGCCTTTATGGAAGAGTGGCAAGAAGAAAGCCATTTCTTAAAGATATCCATCAAAAGTGTCGTTTAAAGTTTGCCACAAGCTACCTGGGAGACACACCAAACATGTGGAAGAAGGTGCTCTGGTCAGATGAAACCAAAATTGAACTTTTTGGCAACAATGCAAAACGTTATGTTTGGCGTAAAAGCAACACAGCTGAACACACCATCCCCACTGTCAAACATGGTGGTGGCAGCATCATGGTTTGGGCCTGCTTTTCTTCAGCAGGGACAGGGAAGATGGTTAAAATTGATGGGAAGATGGATGGAGCCAAATACAGGACCATTCTGGAAGGAAACCTGATGGAGTCTGCAAAAGACCTGAGACTGGGACGGAGATTTGTCTTCCAACAAGACAATGATCCAAAACATAAAGCAAACTCTACAATGGAATGGTTCAAAAATAAACATATCCAGGTGTTAGAATGGCCAAGTCAAAGTCCAGACCTGAATCCAATCGAGAATCTGTGGAAAGAACTGAAAACTGCTGTTCACAAATGCTCTCCATCCAACCTCACTGAGCTCGAGCTGTTTTGCAAGGAGGAATGGGAAAAAAATGTCAGTCTCTCGATGTGCAAAACTGATAGAGACATACCCCAAGCGACTTACAGCTGTAATCGCAGCAAAAGGTGGCGCTACAAAGTGTTAACTTAAGGGGGCTGAATAATTTTGCACGCCCAATTTTTCAGTTTTTGATTTGTTAAAAAACTTTGAAATATCCAAGAAATGTCGTTCCACTTCATGATTGTGTCCCACTTGTTGTTGATTCTTCATAAAAAAATACAGTTTTATATCTTTATGTTTGAAGCCTGAAATGTGGCAAAAGGTCGCAAAGTTCAAGGGGGCCGAATACTTTCGCAAGGCACTGTAACTGTAATTAACTAGGAAGTCGGGGCACCAAGGAAAATATTCAGATTAAAGTTATAATTTCCTAAAATAACTTTTCAGATATTTTATATCTGATCAAATAGTCTTCTGATTAATTAATTAATGACAAAAGGGGGAGTCAGCTGAGAAGTCACTACAGAGTGATAATTCTAACAATTGAAATGCTAATCATTTGCACATGAACGCTCACTCATTCGGGAACAATTGAAATTAATATATACATTTACGCTCAGTGTGACGTCTTGATCGCTGTTGAAAAGTTAGTTTCTGTTGGAGAGTTTCCGTCCTCTCTCTCTCTCTCTCTGTGGTTTGGATGGGTCGTACAGAGTGACATTCATTCGTTTCGTTATAGAATAGATGTTTCGGCGGTTGTCGTTCTTCGCGTTCAATGATACTGAATTCCTAGCTGCAGACTAGTAATTAATATCAAAGACTTGTTCTTATTCTGTCGGTATTGATAGTCTAAGAGTTTAACCACGTGGTATGGTTAAAAGATTCAGCAATGGTCTGCAACCTTCGTCCTCCCGTGATTGAGAGAAACATGGTCTACTGAGAATTTCTCAAAGTTGGGTTTTATTCGGAATTGCAGAAAAGGGTCTGTCCCAGGATGCCTGACCCTAACTGGGCTCATGGGCGGTCCTCTGATTTAGTTCAACTCAAAAGGGAATTGGAGTTTCCTTCATTAAACAGTCCAAAATCACATGACACAATTTTACAAACAGTATCATACTCACAAATTTTTCTTATACAACAATTAGATGTAAACCTCATATCTGAAGCTATTATATAAACAGCGTTATGGTAATGTGGCCGCATCGTCTCCCATGAGCTTCCCCAAGTTGTAACAAACGGACCAGTTTGTAGATGGATTCTTCACCGATCTTTTTTACCTTCTCCGGAACGTAAAGGTTGTTCGGACCTCAAGTTCTGTGAGGTGGAAGAAATTCCTTTGTTCTCTATGAAACTTCACTCTATCTCTATACTGTGTGGCCATGAGGCAAGGTCTTCTCCTCAGGAATTTACGACCTATCTTTTACCACAGCAGCCTAGTTGAAGGAGGCAAGGGGGAGGCAGGGAGAGGGGGATGGGGCTTGTTGCCCAAAGAGGGCAACGTCATGACACTACTCTGGACGGCTCTGACTTAGAATACGTGGACAACTACAAATACCTGGTGGTTAGACTGTAAACTCTCCTTCCAGACTCACATTAAGCATCTCCAATCGAGAATCGGCTTCCTATATCGCTACATAGCATCCTTCACTCATGCTGCCAAACATACCCTCGTAAAACGGACTATCCTACCGATTCTTGACTTCACCGATGTAATTTTCAAAATAGTCTCCAACACTCTACTCAGTAAATTGGATATAGTCTACCACAGTGCCAAATGTTTTGTCACCAAATCCCCATATACAACCCACCACTGCGACTTGTATGCTCTCGTTGGCTGGCCCTCACTTCATATTTGCCGTTAAACTCACTGGCTCCATTAGTCTTTGCTAGGTAAAGCCCTTTCTTGTCGCAGCTCACTGGTCACCATAGAAGCACCCACCTGTAGCACACTCTCCAGCAGGTATATTTCACTGGTCACCCCAAAACCCAATTTCTAATTTGGCTGCCTTTCCTTCCAGTTCTCTGCTGCCAATGCCTGGAACGAACTGCAAAAATCACTGAAGCTGGAGACTCATATATCCCTCACTAGCTTTAAGCACCAGCTGTCAGAGCAGCTCACAGACTACTGCACCTGTACATAGCCCATCTGTAAATAGCCCATCCAACTACCTCATCCCCATACTGTTATTATTATTATTTTTTGCTCCTTTTCACCCCAATATCTCTACTTGCACATTCATCTTCTGCACATCTATCACTCCAGTGTTTAATTGCTAAATTGTAATTATTTCTATGGCCTATTTATTGCCGTACCTCCCTTATCCTACCTCATTTGCACACACTGTGTATAGACTTTTTCTATTGTATTATTGACTGTATGTTTGTTATTTCCATGTGTAACTCTGTGTTGTTGTTTGTGTTGCACTGCTTTGTTTTATCTTGGCCATGTCGCAGTTGCAAATGAGAACTTGTTCTCAACTAGCCTACCTGATTAAATAAAGGTGAAATAAAAAATAAATTAAATAAATACATGTGAATGGGGTCGTGTTTGTCCCTGCTTTGTCTTGCTCACATTGAGGGAGAGCTTATTGTCCTGGCACCACACTGACAAGTCTCTGACCTCCTCCCTATAGGCTGTCTCATCATTGTTGGTGATCAGGCCTACCACTGTTGTTTCGTCAGCAAACTTAACGATGGTGTTGGAGTACAGGAGAGGACTAAGCACGCACCCCTGAGGGGTCTCAGTGGTGAGGATCAGCATGGCAAATGTGTTGTTGCCTAACCTGGAGGCGGCCAGTCAGGAAGTCCAGGATCCAGTTGCAGAAGGAGGTGTTAAGTACCAGGGTCCTTAGCTTTGCTTTCTGGGTACTATTGTGTTTAATTCTGAGCTGTAATCAATGAACAGTATTCTCACATACAGTGACTTGTGAAATAATTCACCCCCTTGGCATTTTTCCTATTTTGTTGCATTAAAACCTGGAATTCCAATATATTTTTTGAGGGGTTGTATCATTTGATTTACACAACATGCCTACCACTTTGAAGATGCAAAATATTTTTTATTTTGAAACTAACAAGAAATAAGAAAAAAATAAGAAAATTTGAGCGTGCATAACTATTCACCGTTTGCTTAGATGTGTTGCAGACTCTAGGGCCTTTCAGAACAGGTGTATATATACAATGAGATCATGTGACAGATCATGTGACACTTAGATTGCACCCAGGTGTAATTTATTTAACTAATTATGTGACTTCTGAAGGTAATTGGGATCTGTTGGGGAGGTATGTGAATTGGATGGTAGTGATTTAGGCAGGTTACCTTCACTTTCTTTGGCACAGGGACAATGATGGTCTGCTTGAAACATGTAGGTCTTAGACTCGGACAGGGAGAGGTTGAAAATGTCAGTGAAGATACTTGCCATTTGGTCCGCGAATACTCTGAGTACACATCCTGGTAATCTGTCTAGCCCTGCGGCCTTGTGGATGTTGACCTGTTTAAAGGTCTTGCTCACATTGGCTACGGAGAGCGTGATCCCACAATCATCTGGAACAGCTGGTGCTTCAGTGTTGCTTGCCTCAAAGAGCATTTAGCTCGTCTGGTAGGCTTGTGTCACTGGGCAGCTCATGGCTGGGTTTCCCTTTGTGGTCTGCAATAGTTTGCAAGCACTGCCACATCTGACAAGCGTCAGAGCCGGTGTAGTAGGATTCAATTTTAGTCCTGTATTTACACTTTGCCTGTTTGATGATTCGTCTGAGGGCATAGCAGGATTTAGACTTATATCCTGCCCCCCAAGGGTTCTTCAGCTAATAATGAGGCAAAGCTATCACAGAATGTGAAATGAGATCCCTGCATTGCTTACTGAGATGGATGGAATATTCAGTGGTTTAAGACTGCAGGTTCCACCCCACACGACCACTCTCACAAGCAGCTGTATACTGCTGTAGCTGCTTTAGTATTTTTGTGCATAAGTAATACATTTCCTAGTTACCGTCCTCTTCTGAGCCTGAGTGAGTAGCTGAGGAGGTATGTGTGTGTGTGTGTGTGTGTGTGTGTGTGTTTGTGTGAATTGTGTCTCACATTAGTCTTTTCCATTAGCAATTTCACCGACCATTGTATTCCTGAAGAGGACCTGGGATGTCACTAATGGTGTCTCACACAGACACACACACACACCTCTCACGTCGTGCAATCATCATCTGTCACCTGATTGCTGTGTAAAACACAGAAATTAGCATAGAATGAGACACATTATGACTCCTCACACCTTTCCTCAACAGTGCCCGGAATTACTGAGATAATGTTTCAGAAAAGCTCTGACACTCCAGAAGGCTTGAGACTGTGGTGATAGCATTAATAGGTTATTCTTATTCACATTCATTACAGCCAGTTTTATTATCAAGTCTAATGTAAATATTGTTGTTAAAATAAGACAGACGCGCGCACACACACACGTACACACACACAGGTGACAGCGGGAGGTTGTACAGGTGGTCTGTCTTGAAGAGGAACATGATGGATACATGCTGGTGTCAGAGGTCGCTGCTCTCTCCTCTCAGCCATGTTGTCTTAAGTCCTGCCTACCTAATGAGGTCTTGTTACATCTGCTATCCCTCGCTCGTTATATGGGTGGAGGGGATACAGGAGGAAGGAGGGAAGAGGTTGTCATGACTCCTTTTCCTTCTTTTTGTCTACCCCTCCATCACATGAAGGAAATCTGGCCCAGGGGGCTCCTTCCACCTGCAGCCCAGCAGGGTCACTGGGCAGTGGGGCTGGAGGTGTCCAGGAGGTGGGCTGGGGCTGGAGGGTCATCCTGAGGCACAGACAGTACTAGAAAATGTGAGAGCGTGAGACAGACAGACAGACAGACAGAGAGAGAAAAAGAGAACACTGGAACTGCTTGGATGTAAATAGGTTTGTTTCCCCACCTGTCAGCCTGCCCACTTGCACATAGACATGCACATAGAGGTCTTTGATAATGACATAATCACAGAGAGCACCGAACCATGCAAATGGGCAAGATGAGTTGTGTTCCAATCCGTGGGTCTCCATCTATTTCCATTGTTGTAATGTACTGGTGCTGATGACCTGTACTCACAGAATTAACAGCTACTGAGAGGACTGCCCTCGGAAAGAGACCTGCACTGACACATCCTGGAAATGTGTGGACACTTTTAATTTGTCTTTCTCAAAAATATTCAACAAAGAAAAAACATGGAAAAGTAGTGCGTGTATGTATGTTTTCAACCGTTCATTGCTATGAAGCCCCTAAATATGATCTGGTGCAACCAATTACCTTCACAAGTCACATAATTAGTTAAAGTCCACCTGTGTGCAATCTGAGTGTCACATGATCTGTCACATGATCTCAGTATATACAGTTGAAGTCGGAAGATTAAATGTATTTGGCTAAGGTGTAAACTCTGTTTTTCAAAACTCCTGACATTTAATCCTAGTAAAAATTCCATGTCTTAGGTCAGTTAGGATCACCACTTTATTTTAAGAATGTTAAATGTCAGAAAAATAGTAGAGAGAATTATTTATTTCAGCTTTTATTTCTTTCATCACATTCCCAGTAGGTCAGAAGTTTGCATACACTCAATTAGTATTTGGTAGCATTGCCTTTAAATTGTTTAAAACTTTGTATAGCTTGGGGCAGTATTTCGACATCTGGATGAGAAGGGTGCCCAAAGTAAACTGCCTGTCACTCAGGCTCAGAAACTAGGATATGCATATAATTCGTAGATATGGATAGAAAACACTTTAGAGTTACCAAAACTGTTAAAATAATGTCTGTGAATATAACAGAACTGATATGGCAGGCAAAAACCTGAGGAAAATCCATCCAGGAAGTGGGATGTTTTTAATGTGGGTATTTTCAATTGAACACCTATAGAGTATCTAATAGGTTGGGATCCATATTGAAGTTCCTATGGCTTCCACTAGATGTCAATAGTCTTTAGACATTGTTTCAGGCTTGTTTTCTGAAAAATGAAGACGAATGAGACCTTTCTGTCAGTGGACTGTAGAATCATGCAGTGCTCGTTTGCGCGCATGACCGAGTGCGTGCCCTTTGTTGTTTTTCCTTTCTATTGAATACGTTATTGTCCGGTTGAAATATTATCGATTATTTAGACAATTCACAACCTGAGGATTAACTATAAACATTGTTTGACATGTTTAGACTAACTTTACCGGTACTATTAGGATGTATTCATCTGCATGTTTTGACTGCCTTTGAGCCAGTGGATTACTGAACAAAACGCGCCAACAAAACTGAGTTCTTGGGATATAAAGAGGGACTTTATCAAACAAAACAAACATTTATTGTGTAACTGGGACCCTTCACCCTGAGTACACCATCCCCACAATGAATTATGGTGTTGGCAGCATCATGCTGTGAGGATGTTTTTCATCAGCAGAAACTGGGAAACTGGTCAGAATTGATGGAATGATGGATGGCGCTAAATACAGGGAAAGTCTTGAGGGAAACCTGTTTCAGTCTTCTGGAGATTTGAGACTGGGACGGAGGTTCACCTTCCAGCAGGACAATGACCCTAAGCATGCTGCTCAAGCAACACTTGAGTGGTTTAAGGGGAAACATTTAAATGTCTTGGAATGGCCTAGTCAAAGCCCAGACCTCAATCCAATTGAGAATCTGTGCTATGACTTAAAGATTGCTGCACACCAACTTGAAGAAGCTAGAGCAGTTTTGCCTTGAAGAATGGGCAAAAATGCCAGTGGCTCGATGTGCCAAGCTTATAGAGACATAACTCAAGAGACTTGCAGCTGTAATTGCTGCAAAAGGTGGCCCGACAAAGTATTGACTTTAGGGGGGTGAATAGTTATTCACGCTCAAGTTGAAAGATTTTTTGTCTTTTTCTTGTTTGTTTCACAATAAAGATATTTTGTAATTTTTTATAAATAAAGATATTTTGTAATATAATTCAAGGTGGGTGAATACTTTCGCAAGCCACTGTATCAATCATTTAGGGCCTAATGCTACTAAAGACCAAAGCTTGGAAGGTTATTTACAAGTCCTGTTGTGGTTTTGTTCTGTGGACTTCTTTCCTTTTGGATTATTATACTGAACCATACAACTGAACTGGTCCCGGTTTTCCGATAGCGATGGAGATTAAGCTTATGAGTGTTTAAGCAATGCATTGTTGCTATAACGACCGAATAACTCATGCTTTTGACCAAAACACCAAGTAGGGAGAACTTTCACAAGTGCAACATTGGAGCATGTGTATCGACAAGATCGATAGAAAGGCCGTGCTACTCTCAGATCAGCTTTCCCCATTCACATGTTCACAATAATGTTAAAATTGCTACTGCTGATGAGAGATCAGCTGCTAGAGATACAGTGCCTTCAGAAAGTTTTCATACCCATTGACTCATTCCACATTTTGTTGTGTTACAGACTGAATTCAAAATGGATTAAATATATTTTTCTCACCCATCTACATTCAATTCCAAATAATGACAAAGTGAAAACATATTTAAAAAATGTTTAGCAAATTTATTGAAAAATTATACAGAAATATCTCATTTACATAACTATCCACATCTCTGAGTCAATACTTTGTATAAGCACCTTTGGCAGCTATTACTGCTGTCAGTCTTTCTGGGTAAGTCTCTAAGAGCAACATTTGCCCATTATTCTTTTCAAAATTCTTAAAACGCTATAAAATTGGTTGCTAGACAACCATTTTCAGGTCTTGCCATAGATTTCCAAGCAGGAATATTCACTGTCTTCTTGGTAAGCAACTCCACTGTAGATTTGGCCTGTTTTAGGTTCTTGTCCTGCTGAAAGCTGAATTAATTTCTCATTGTCTGGTGTTAAGCAGACTGAACCAGGTTTTCTTCTAAGATTTTGCCTGTGCTTACTTAGCTCAATTCCATTATTTTTTTTGTCTTGAAGAACTCCCCAATCCTTAATGATGACAAGCATGCTGTTGATGCAGCCACCAGGGTGCTTGAGAATATGAGGAGTGGTACTCAGTAATGTGTTGTATTGGATTTGCCCCAAACATAAAACTTTGTATTTAGGACAAAAAAATTAATTGCTTTGCCACATTTTTTGCAGGATTACTTTAGTGCCTTGTTGCTAACAGGATGCATGTTTTGGAATATTTCATTCTGTACAGGCTTCCTTCTTTTCACTCTGTCAATTAGGTTAGTATTGTGGAGTAACTATAATGTTGTTGATCCATCTTCAGATTTCTCCTATAACAGCCATTAAACTCTGCAATTGTTTTAATAACATCACCACGCTCAAAGGGATATTCAATGTTAGCTTTTTTTTTTACCCATCTACCAATAGGTGCCCTTCTTTGCGAGGCATTGGAAATCCTCCCTGGTCTTTGCGATTGAATCTGTGTTTGAAATGCACTGTTCGACTGAAGGACCTTACAAATAATCTTATGTGTCAGTTACAGAGATGAGGTAGCCATAAAACAATAATGTTACCCTTCTTATTGCACACAGAGTGAGTCCATGTACACAAAAAGTCAATTTGCACAAAAAACAAACATTTTAAAACATAATACCACTTAGATACTATTGGATATTGTGTGTAGGCCAGTAATAAAACGTCTCTATTTAATCCATAACACAACAAAATATGTGACTCACCACCTGGCTTTGGTCTTATGTAGCAAAATGTGAAATTGTGTTTTTTTTTTTACATTGGATGAAAGTAGAGACTCAGAGCTACAAAATGGTTTATCATACACCACATGAGGAAAAATGGAAAAGTAATTCTGCTTTGAAAATGTATCAACTTGTAAACTCACTTTTGATAAATTGGTCTATGAATGTTTTGGTATCTAGTGAAGAGCTCTTCTTTGTCTACACCCATTCAGCATCACTCTTAAGCTTTAGCCCCACCCATCTCGTTTTGCTCACTTGATGCTCTGGCCGAGGATTTGTTTACCTCTGGATAACATGAAGCTAGATTATTTGGATGTTTGCTCATTTTCTGATTTTATTCTGGAGTTTGGGACTGAATTGAATTAAACATTTATGAAAACATTTTCATTTGTGATTAAGAGACTGAGCCTATAAATTTGAGTGGATTTTGGGGAATTTTGGTTTGATTCTGTATGCCAGCTGATGCATTTGTGAATACACATCACTCTTCACATGACAATGAGGTTAGTGCTGACTGATGATTGTAGATATTTACAGCAAATGACAAGGCTTCACAAGGCTCTTTCCCTCTCTCAAACCATACTTTCCCTTCTCTGTCTATCTTCTGTATTGTTGTTTCTTTCTTTGAATATATTTGCCACTTTCTCGTTCTCCCCCTCCTCTGCGTCTGTGATCTTTGGAGAATAGGTTGTTGATTCTGGACTGGGACTTGGCTCCTGCTCCCTGGCCTTGGCCATGCTTTGATCAGCCTTTAAATTGGAACAGGGCTTTTGTGATGGCTGATGGGACAGATTTAAGCCAAGTGGCACACACTGAGCTGGCTCAGTAGCGGGCAGATGGACACCGAGTGAAAGCACTGTGATTTTTCATTGTGTTCCCTGTCTTTAGGGGTGTGTTCCCTAGCAGATCCAACGACCAAAAGCTGTATTCATAAATCAATGGTGAGTACTTTCCCAGTCCAAGGAAATGCCTCTCCAAGATCTCATCCCTAAATGTGTAATCAAGACTGGGCCATGAGGAGCGGAATATAGGAGAGCACATGCCTGCTCACAGTTATCATCAATAGGGTTGGGGTCAATTTAGGGAAATAATAAAAATCCAGATGAATAATAATAATGAAAACATTTATGCAATTTATATTGAATTATGATTTGTAAAAAAACATTTGGAATTTCCCTAAAGCCTAAATGGATTAGATTGTTGACACCAACCCTAGTGTACTAGCTCTTTTTCAATTACAAGCATCAGTTTAGTCATAGTTGTCTCCAGCTGTTCATGATGATGTCAGAAGTTAGGGACAAATGTGTACCAAAACAGCTGCACAAATGTCTTTTTTTTTCAACAGCCCAACACAATTAAAAAGGGTTAAACGACTGGGGGCTAAAAGTTCAAATTTCAAACATCTAAAATCACAACCTCTTCACTCTCTAGCAACCTTGTGTCCTCAGCCCCAACACTTGAATAGGATTTAGCCCATGGGTGAACATTACGCTACTACTGCTAGTCTGTGTGTATGTGTTTTGAGTGTGTCTATATATATGTATGTGTGTGTGTGTGTTTTGCCAATTACTGTAGATTACTTACACCCATGTAAAAACAGGAATTAGTTCCTAATAAGAAGGGGGAACATCTCCCTATGTTACGCAAGCCCTCGCCTGCATCACACATTTAAAAGTACCCCACCCCTCCATCTCCCAAAAACTCTAACTGAGCCACCCGTCCGTGGCTCTGCTTAACTGCTCCTCTGATCTGGACATTGGCAAGGGGGCTTTGCGGTTTTATTTAGGGGAAAAACCATGCGATAGGGTTTCAGCTCCAAAGCCCTGGTATGTGTGAGTATAGGGCCAGGAAGGGTGGTCGTTATCCCCAAATCTCCCGTCCTCTCCTCTTCCCTCCGTACCCTCCCTCCCCTGTCTAGGACCTATTTAGAGACAACCTCTCCAACGTTTTGTTTTCTGTGGTGAGGCATGGTGAGCCGAGCCACAGCCAGCCAGGAGGCCTCACTGCACAATGCTTCTATGCTGCAGTACCTAAATAAATGGATGACTGAATGCACACAAATAAATCATTTAAATAACGAATCCCAACTTCTTTGATGTTTTTCATTTATATTATTTCATTTATTTATTTCTGTATTTCTTCCTCCAATACGAAAATGAGGGGTGGTCAAGCAAACGTATGTGAGTGAAATCGAACACCATTGTTTGATCAATGCCACGGCACATTGCTCGATTGCATTTGCCTGGGCTGCATTCCGCATGACAGAACGGTGTTCAACAAAGGCCATGTTCCACCCCCCAAACAATAATATGTAGCGTATGTCACAGGAGGCTGGTGGCACCTTAATCGGGGAGGACGGGCTCATGGTAATGGTTGGAGCGGAAGAGGTGGAATGGCATCAAATACATTAAACACGTTCCAGACATTATTATGATCCGTCCTCCCCTCAGCAGCCTCCACTGGCGCATATAGCTGTGTGTCAATGTGTCAATCAATATATGTCACCTTTCTTTGTGGAAATTGGAGATAAAATAGATTATATACTGCTGTGCTGCAGAGTACAATAAATACACACAAAAATAACAAATGGAACATTGTCCTTGCTCTGCCATAGAAACAGATGAGTTTTGGAACGCTGAACCATTGATTGCCTGGTTGCACCAGGTGTCTGTGTTACAAGTGGGTTGCTTTTGACAATAAAGCACAAATGAAATGAAAAGCTTTTTTTTTTGCGTGTGAACGAGAATGCATGGAATTAGAATGCATGGTAGTGAATGAGAGAAAACAGATGGGCTGCGAGCGTCAACAGCTTCATGCGCTTCAAATTAGAAAGCAAGTCTATTTTTCTCATGTCGACGCTAAGCAATGCTGGTAAAGTGAGCGGATCAATTGCCAGATATAATAGACGGCATTGTTACATCTGGAATTGTGACATGTATATTTAAAAAGTGTTGATAAGTTTGGCTGCCGGTGCCAATATTACATATTTCAAAACAATTATATGCCTAAATTACATATTTGAAAGCAACCATATGCCTACCTTTGTTGATTTCTTGCACAGGCGTATACTGTAGCCTAGGCAGGCTACGGATGGGATACTTGAGGAACTTGTTCAACAGAGAATACTGTTATGTAGAAAGAATGTGACTAGCAACATTCTTTCTACACTGCTAGGGTGTATTAGCTACAACTCTCCTCATGTTCATAAGCGAACATAACAGGAAGCAGGTATGGTGGTTCCCATAGGACATAAGGCGAGTCAAGAGGAACACACAGCAATAATTCATAAGGGCTACACGGTGAACATAACACATTAAACTGTTTATGGATTTTCATGACAATTACGTTGGAATTCATTACACAGTGTGTTTGAATTGACGATCTCTACCCTCTCACGCAAATGTTTATGCTGTTGACACATCTCTCTGTGTGGTTTCACTTTAAGGCACCTGACTACAGCCATACAGATTGGAACCTAGAAGAAGACCAAGTGATGGGAGTAGGCAAGAAGGGAGGAATCTGGGAGAAAGAGAGCAGGCTTGTTTGAAATGGAGGAGCTTTATGGTAGCTATTGATAAAGAAGAACATCAAGACGAAGCAGCTGCTTTAAAAGTGGGATGCACTGTTGAGTGCTACATACCCAGGGGTTTGTGCTGATTGTATGTCGATTGTGACAGCCGGTTAAATGGTATCCCTTGACAAGTCAAGAACAAGATGAATGTCAGGAGAAGTGCAGTGTTATCATAAGGAGACTTATACTTGGCATACGGAGGAGGAATGTAGGGAAAAAGAGAGGCAGCGAGAGAGAGGAAGAGGGTGTGCTTGAGTCGGTTAAAAAGGGAGATGGTTTGTTAAAAGAAGAATAGTATAACGTGTAAGCAGAGTGAGTTGTAGACAGGAGGAGAAATGGAAGTGAATGAGCGCATAATGGTTTAAACAAATCAAATCAAAGTTTATTTGTCACGTGTCACGCTGAAAGTGGTACCAGAGCACCAAGTCTAGGTCCAAAAGGCTCCTTAAACAGCTTCTACCCCCAAGCCCTAAGACTGCTCAACGATGAATCAAATGGCCACGTGGACTAATTACATTGACACCCCACTCCCCCTTTTGTTTTTACACTGCTGCTACTCACTGTTTATTATCTATGCATAGTCACTTTACCCATACCTACATGTACAAATTCCCTCGACTAACCCGTACCCCCGCACATTGACTCGGTACCAGTTCCCCCTGTGTATATCCTTGTTATTGTTATTTTGTGTTACTTTAAAAAATATATATATTTCATAAATATTTTCTAAACTCTATTTCTTCAACTGCATTGTTGATTAATAAAGGGCTTGTAAGTAAGCAGAATGGTGTTCAATACCTGTTGAATTCGGCGCATGTGACATATTACATTTTATTTTATTTTATTTGATCACTTAGTGTGACAGTCCTTTGTAACACTATGCTCTAAAAAGTTTTTTTTTTTTTTAACATTTATTCATTTAACCACTAGAAGTGAGTATTTCCTTATCACTAATACTGTGGTTTGTTTTAGTCATGTTTCTTTTGAAGGGCATGATAATCACACACACTCTTTCTCCCTCCTTAGTAAGACAAGGTATGCCCTATCTTTCTAAAAGGTGCCCTACTCAAGGCTGACAGCATCTATATCACTCCAGGCCATGCCAGGGCTCCAAGGAACCTGTGTTTTCCCGCAAGAACCCCCTTGCGACCCCGCTAACCCCAACCTCCTGGCCTCAGACGCAACTCACCCCCACCTTAAACCCTCCCCTACTTATCGCCCTCCTCTTTTCTTTCTCTCTTATTCTGTCTCTCTCTGGAAGTCAAGGAGCCATGTCTCCGAGCCATGCCCATTGACAATGACACAGAGAGGGGGGAAGAAGCGCTAAACGGGGCCCGTAGCGGAGGCAGAAAGGAGAGAGACAGAGAGAGAGAGAGCAAGGGAGAGAGAGAGAGAGGAGATAAAGGAGGAGAGGAGGACTAACGAGCGGTGCTGCAGAGCCACAGATGTTGTGTGCATCAGAGCGTGAGGAAGCTGTTGAGACAGAGCCGAGCTATTGAGATGACTGGGAAGCAAATGCTATTTTACTGGGACGCTAACGGCATGCCTAAACACAATGAAGCCTGCTCCACTCTCGTTTGGGAGCAAGTTGAGACTTCCTTAACATCTGACCCGTTCCATATGACTCATCGCTGGAGATTAGTTTTGTATAAAGTACTCAGTCTGCATGAATAACAAACACTCGAAGAGAAAATAACCACCCTGTCTACATGAAGTAGTTTCACAGAAAGTACCCTGGTGTAATTCTGCTTGAACTGAGTTCAGATATCTCCTAGGGTTAGTTTCTCGCTTTTTCTCTATCTCTCTCATATGCACAAACACTGAAAAAGAAATTCTAGCCCTGTAGGGTGCACCCTGACAACCTGTAATACTTACGCAGACCTCTGGTTGACCTTGTGAAATCATCTCCGGGAGCATCCAGTGATCTAAGCCCACGAGGCTAACACACTGTCACAGGGTCACATTGTGCCCTATAGGTCCCTGGAACCAATGTAAGATGTTATCTGATTCCAGATCTTTGATTACAGCCAAATGCTACAGTCTTGACCCCCCCTCTGTCTTGTCATTGTTATAGGGGAATGTGACAGTCGAAAACCTGCTACTATATATATGGTCCCTAACCTCAACCCTATCTATTCTACTATAGTCCTATTGAGCTCCCTCCATTCTCCCCCATATCACTCTTATATTAGTGTAACATAACATATAACATATAGCTCAGGAAGTGGAGGTATGTGTGAGGGTGGATGGGAGTGGATGTAGTAAAGAGGCTCTTCATTATGACATCATGGCTCTGACAGAAGCTGGAGAAGATGCCCTGGGATCTGAAGCAGGGGCACTGTGTGTGTGTGTGTGTGTGTGTGGGGGGGGGGGGGGGGGGGGGGTGCATCCCACCGAGTCCTCCTGTGCTTTGTGGAGGAAAGTCAAACAAAACCTGATCACCAGCAATATGAAGCAGAGAGCAAATCAATTGGCTGCATGCATGTGTGAGAGAGAAGGGAGACAGGGGGAGAATACACCAGCAGGGAGGTACATGCAGAAAAGGTGAGAAGATGCCAGGGTGTACAGTAAAATGTTTAAATGTACACTATTGTCAGTGAACATACAGTTGTTGTGTCTATGCCGGATTAAGTGATATGACATGCTATTCTATAAAATAATTTCACTGTAATTAATATTACCTGATTGAGCTAATCGTGTAAATGTAATTAACTAGAAAGTCGGGGCACCACGATAAATATTTATAGAGCTGTTATCTTCCGAATAAACTCTTGAAGACCTAGGAATATTTTACATCAACAGCAGTCAATATTAATCGTCACCTTATTTCAGTCTCATCTGAAAGTTGTAAATTCTTGGTTATCTTCACGAAACCTGGCTAAGAAGTTGAATAAGCAATACAAAATTGGGTTTAATTATTTATTTACTAAATACCTAACTAATCACACAGAATTGCATATACACAGAATTAATCATACCTTGAATACAAATTCTGTCATAAACATGACTATTGTAGCTTGAAACAACAGATTTTTTAATGGAATATCTACAGAGGTGTACAGAGGCCCATTATCAGCAACCATCACTCCTCTGTTCCAATGGCATGTTTTTTTTGTGTTTTAAAAAAAATAGGCAAGTCAGTTAAGAACAAATTCTTATTTTCAATGACGGCCTAGGAACAGTGGGTTAACTGCCTGTTCAGGGGCAGAACGACAGATTTGTACCTTGTCAGCTCAGGGATTGTGTTAGCTAATCCAAGTTGATCATTTTAAAAGGCTAATTGAGCATTAGAAAAACCTTTTGCAATTATGTTAGCACAGCTGAAAAGTGTTGTGCTTAAAGAAGCATTACAACTGTTGATTACAGGCTCAAAATGGCCAGAAACAAGACTATTTTAGTCAGTCTATTCTTGTTCTGAAAAATTAAGGCTATTCAATGTGAGAAATTGGCAAGAAACTTAAGATCTCCTATAACGCTGTGTACTACTCCCTTCACAGAACAGCGCAAACTGGCTCTAACCAGATTAGAAAGAGGAGTGGGAGGCCCCGGTGCACAATTGAGAAAGAGGACAAGTACACTAGAGTGTCTAGTTTGAGAAACAGACGCCTCACAAGTCCTCAACTGGCAGCTTCATCAAGTAGTACCCGCAAAACACCAGTCTCAACGTTAACAGTGAAGAGATGACTCCCAGGATGCTGACCTTCTAGGCAGATTTGCAAAGAAAAAGTCATATCTCAGACTTGCCAATAAAAAGAAAAGGTTAAGATGGGAAAAAGAACCCCGCCACTGGACATAGGAACTCTGCCTAGAAGGCCATCATCCCGGAGTCGCCTCTTCACTGTTTGACTTTGAGACCTCCCTGCCCCAATTAATTGAGGTTGTTCTGAATGAAAAAGGTGGGAGTGAAACCCAGTGTTTGGTATACTCAGTGTACCTTGTCTGTGAACAGCTAAGAACAAGATGATTCTCAATGCCACCAAGAGAGAGAGAGAGAGATGGAAAAATAGTAGTTAACCTTAGGAATCAAATCCCAGTAACGGGATCGATTTGACAACATCCGGTGAAATGGCAGAGCGCCAAATTCACATTAAATTATTAGAAATATTTAACTTTCATACAATCACAAGTACAATACACCAAATTAAAGCTTTTCTTCTTGTTAATCCAGCCACCATGTCAGATTTCAAAAAGGCTATCCACTGGCACGATGTTATCTTTCTCGCTCATTTTTCAAAATAAAAGCCTGAAACTATGTCTAAAGACTGTTGACACCTTGAGGAAGCCATAGGATAGGAAAGGGAATCTGGTTGATATCCCTTTAAATGGAGGCAAGGCATCCAATGGATCAGAGAGCTTTCAGGAAAAACAGCACTTCCTTGTTTGATTTTCCTCAGGTTTTCGCCTGCAATATCAGTTCTATTATACTCACAGACAATATTTTGACAGTTTTGGAAACTTTAGAGTGTTTTCTATCCTAATCTGACATTATATGCATATTCTAGTTTCTGGGCCTGAGAAATAGGCAGTTTCAAAACGTACCGTTTTTTAGCCAAAAACGAAAATCCTGCCCCCTACACTCAACAAGTTAAGAGTTATCTGTGCTGCTTTGTATGGTCTTAGATGTACAGTGCCTTGCGAAAGTATTCGGCCCCCCTGAACTTTGCGACCTTTTGCCACATTTCAGGCTTCAAACATAAAGATATAAAACTGTATTTTTTTGTGAAGAATCAACAACAAGTGGGACACAATCATGAAGTGGAACGACATTTATTGGATATTTCTAACTTTTTTAACAAATCAAAAACTGAAAAATTGGGTGTGCAAAATTATTCAGCCCCTTTACTTTCAGTGCAGCAAACTCTCTCCAGAAGTTCAGTGAGGATCTCTGAATGATCCAATGTTGACCTAAATGACTAATGATGATAAATTCAATCCACCTGTGTGTAATCAAGTCTCCGTATAAATGCACCTGCACTGTGATAGTCTCAGAGGTCCGTTAAAAACGCAGAGAGCATCATGAAGAACAAGGAACACACCAGGCAGGTCCGAGATACTGTTGTGAAGAAGTTTAAAGCCGGATTTGGATACAAAAAGATTTCCCAAGCTTTAAACATCCCAAGGAGCACTGTGCAAGCGATAATATTGAAATGGAAGGAGTATCAGACCACTGCAAATCTACCAAGACCTGGCCGTCCCTCTAAACTTTCAGCTCATACAAGGAGAAGACTGATCAGAGATGCAGCCAAGAGGCCCATGATCACTCTGGATGAACTGCAGAGATCTACAGCTGAGGTGGGAGACTCTGTCCATAGGACAACAATCAGTTGTATATTACACAAATCTGTCCTTTATGGAAGAGTGGCAAGAAGAAAGCCATTTCTTAAAGATATCCATAAAAAGTGTCATTTAAAGTTTGCCACAAGCCACCTGGGAGACACACCAAACATGTGGAAGAAGGTGCTCTGGTCAGATGAAACCAAAATTGAACTTTTTGGCAACAATGCAAAACGTTATGTTTGGCGTAAAAGCAACACAGCTGAACACACCATCCCCACTGTCAAACATGGTGGTGGCAGCATCATGGTTTGGGCCTGCTTTTCTTCAGCAGGGACAGGGAAGCTGGTTAAAATTGATGGGAAGATGGATGGAGCCAAATACAGGACCATTCTGGAAGAAAACCTGATGGAGTCTGCAAAAGACCTGAGACTGGGACGGAGATTTGTCTTCCAACAAGACAATGATCCAAAACATAAAGCAAACTCTACAATGGAATGGTTCAAAAATAAACATATCCAGGTGTTAGAATGGCCAAGTCAAAATCCAGACCTGAATCCAATCGAGAATCTGTGGAAAGAACCGAAAACTGCTGTTCACAAATGCTCTCCATCCAACCTCACTGAGCTCGAGCTGTTTTGCAAGGAGGAATGGGAAAAAAATTCAGTCTCTCGATGTGCAAAACTGATAGAGACATACCCCAAGCGACTTACAGCTGTAATCGCAGCAAAAGGTGGCGCTACAAAGTATTAACTTAAGGGAGCTGAATAATTTTGCACGCCCAATTTTTCAGTTTTTGATTTGTTAAAAAAGTTTGAAATATCCAATAAATGTCGTTCCACTTCATGATTGTGTCCCACTTGTTGTTGATTCTTCACAAAAAAATACAGTTTTATATCTTTATGTTTGAAGCCTGAAATGTGGCAAAAGGTCGCAAAGTTCAAGGGGGCCGAATACTTTCGCAAGGCACTGTATATGTGCTTGTCTATGTAAACAGTAATCTTTCTCTCCTTTTTTATTTCACATCCCCTAGTCAATGCTACTATTTCGGCCTGTTGTGCCGAATAATTTCCGGGCAATGTTTCCGTAGTTAACACCTTAGTTCCTGAGACCAACTAAGCTTTCATTCCCCTTTTGTCTCCACTCAGTAACTGTTATCTACCCATTCTGTGTCACTCCTTTCTTGCTCATTTCCTGGCCCCCCTTCCCCACCTTCTCCTCTCTGCTCCCAAACCTTCAAGGTCTCAGCAGTGCGGGGAGGGCTCCTCCGTCTGCCCTTTCTCCTATCTTTCTGTAGCTCTTTCTTGTTGTTTCCAAATATTAACTAAGTGTCTCACTGTTTGGCTTTATCTGAACTCATGGATTTTTTGAAAAAACATGTTGGCAATCTCTAAAGTCCTTACATAGGTTAATTAAGGTTAATTAAGGTTATCTCGATCCTATCAATAATCCTAAATCAACACAGATTTCATATATCCTTATCGTTATGACCTGGATTAGGTTCTGAATACTTAACATAAATCTACCATTAATCCAGGGCTATGCCATTTCTTTCTTCTCATTGGTTCAAATTACAACTATGTCAAAGAACTATAAACTCATTCATAATTATCAATTACTCAATTTACCTTAAAATCAGTATCACAAATTACCTTAAAATCATTATCCAAATGGCCCTCCCATGAGGCTGATCAGACCACAACGGGAAGCCATGATAGAGGTCAAAGGTCATACCACCCTTTTACAGTCATGTTCCATACTATATTATACAACTTACAGAACTCTTTATCTAAAGAATTCACGTGTTTAAATAAAACTGAGAAAACAAAACTTCTAATATTCCATATGTGAGTGTACCCCTTTAAGATATCGTGTCTCTGGGAAAATGGAAATCTCCTTAACCCCAAAGGCTAGAAACAAACAAAACAACAAACAACAAAAGCCTTTTCAATTTTGGTAGCAACATGCCTCTCTCATTAGCTCCCTTCAAGATTACAGCCCCGGAGAACATTTCCAAAGAATGACAATGAAACACTCCTTTTCCCAGAAAAACCACTTTGTCAGACTACCCCGATTCAGAAATCCAAATGTTGACTACAAACAAAGCCCAATAATAATGATAATTCCATTGTGCTCCCTCCAATCATTAGTTTCAAACCAAAACTCAATAACCGGAAACCATAACAAAACTTTTACGATTCAACTATTCAGACCTGAGTCCCTTACAGCCAAATATAGCCCACCAGCACCACCAGCACCACCAACCAGTGATGCCCACCTAGCAATTGTGTTGCTAGATTTAGCATCTTTTCAGACTACCCTGACAAATTTAGCTACTTTTAAAAATGTATTTGGAACTTTTAGCAACTTTTGAAAAGTAACTCAAAGCTATAATACACGCATTTTCCCTCTAAATAACACAAACAATTTTCTTTGTCACACCCTCAGTCACAACATCATTGCCTGGCTGCAAAAGTGCATTGTGAGTGACGTCAGCAGCAGGAGCTCAGCCCGTGCCCAGGCAGCAGCAATTTCAACGAATTGCAAATCATTATTGGCTGACTGCAGCAGCAGTAGTACGGGTTCGACAAGCTAAACCCAATGAATATAGTTGGTCACGAAGGTTTGATCTTGAACAAAACTTACAACATCAATCAACATCTCTCAATCAAAATCTTACTGCCAGAAGTACAGAAAAGAGTGGGAGTCTGTACCTGAACAACTGTCAAATCAATTTAAGTAACGTTATTGTGTATTCTACATAATGACGCAGTTTTACGTTATCACGCAATGATATTACAACATCATTTAGCAACAAATCAACCTTCCTCTAGCAACTTTACCCTGAAAATGAGTTGGCAACACTGCAACCAACTCTCCTATTCCTGCCTCTAGGCAAAAATCTAACCCCTATTCAGACTGAGTTCTGCTTGAATTCTATCGTAAGAGTGAAACCAAACTTTCCAACTTTCTCTTCTCTTTCGGCTTCCCCTTTATGAAATGTCCAAAATTTTAAAGTACCATGTACTTCGCTAAATTTTTAGCGTATGTCAGTCAATCCATAGGAATGAAAAGACAATTCGATGGGCACAACTCTATCGCAATTATCTCTCCTCTATTATGTAGAATTCATTAGACTTGGGTAACTGTCTCTTCTATGATTCAGTAATTTAAATACGACTCCATTCCCAATACGTTATTCCAGCGGACCAATTAGGCAAGACAATGCATTCCATCGAAATTGACTCGCTATTATTTAGAATGAATTAGTCTTTCAATTTAACCCAAACAAGCTATTAAAACGTTCAGTTTATAACCTAAACAAACACTAACTAACCGTACCTCTCCCGGAAAAACATATCAGTATTTGAATTACAATCAGAATGAATTTTAGTCTATTGGTGCCAAGGCTGAGATACGAACCAAAGTCTCCCGCGTTGGGAGAAAATAGTCATACTTTAAAGATCCAAGCGTTTCCCCAGCGAGGCTTCTCCTTCTTACTCTCTCTCAATTGGTTCTCTCTCTTGACCCTTGTCACTCTCTCTATCTCCTACTCAGAATTCAGGAATAATTACTATTAGGTCTCACACTCACAGACTTTTTTCCCCTGCTGATATCCTTCTTGTAACTTTCTCAATAAGGTTGCCAAATCCTGTCCTCCTTTCTCCTTTCTCTGAATTCCGCTCATCTAGTCCTGCCTGTTCTTCCTCATCCTCGGACTCTTCTCGCTCTCTCATTCGCCTACGTTCCCTCTTCCGTCTCTCCTTAAACTGTCTCTGTCTACTGTTCCTTGGTGGGGCCTTACAATCCTCTGCCATGTGGCCTGTTTTATTTCAGTTGTAACACTTTCTGTCCTCGGTTCTTTCCACTTTCTACTCTCCCTGTTTTCCCCTTTCTTTTTAAAATCTTTCCTGCTCTTTCCTGCAATTTCCCCAAGAGTGGCGATCAAATGTTCTGTCCTATCTGTTCTTTCTTAGTTTTCTTTCCCTTGCCATTATGCTCATGGTGTATAGCATACCTTTTTACTTCGGCTAATGTGGCTGTTCCCCACCCTATCAGAGTCTCTTTTATCATTAGACAAATATCAGGCTTCATACCACTCAAGAAGGCTATTTTTAATTGTTGGTGGTAAGGTCCGTCCTCTCCCTGTCTAGGATCTACCAGTCCACTATTAGCATCGAACACGTCTCTCAGTCTCTCTAAATACTGGCTAACAGTTTCCTCATCCCCTTGTTTACCTTCATGTATCTTTGAAAAGTCTGCATGTCTATGGCAATAGTCCCTAAGATTATTACAGAGCTGTGTCAATTTGTCTGTATGATCCCCATCTCCTGCCCACAGTAAAACCGGTTCTCCTCCGTGCCTTGGAACCCAGGTTCCCCTCACTGCTGCCCGGTCTATCCCCACTATCTGTCGGACAGCCCTTTACAATTCTCATATATTTAGTTTAAAACTCTCGGTCAGTCCCTCCATATCTCTCCTAAACCCTTCTATTCCTGTTTTTGGATGTACTATTCCCTCAACGGCTCTTGCTACATCTCTCTGAGTCCAGGGTCGATACACTTGTAAGGTATCCGATTGGTCAGCTTCTCCTGCTCTAGGATTAGGAAGCTCTATGAGAGGACACTGATCCTCTTCCCAATCTGATTGAACCTCCCTCAGCTCTGGCTTATTATACGGTGCTAATCGCTTTTTAAGGTTAGACTGTCTTGGTTCTGGCTCTTCTTTCCTCTCCCTGGCTATGGCTTGCTCTCTCTGCTCATGTTCATAATACTCATTCCTCTTCTCATCAGACTGCATATACCTCTTGTCCCTGGTTAATTCCGGGACCTCCTTTGAGGATTTACCACCCATGACTGACACGCAGTCAGTCAGGAAAGCAAAGGCAAGCTTTTTCAAGCAGAAATTTGCATCCTGTAGCTCTAACTCAAAAAAGTTCTGGGACACTGTAAAGTCCATGGAGAACAAGAGCTCCTCCTCCCAGCTGCCCACTGCACTGAGGCTAGGTAACACGGTCACCACTGATAAATCCATGATAATCGATAATTTCAACAAGCATTTCCCAACGGCTGGTCATGCCTTCCTCCTGGCTACTCCTACCTCGGCCAACAGCTCCGCCCCCCCTGCAGCTACTCGCCCAAGCCTCCCCAGCTTCTCCTTTACCCAAATCCAGATAGCAGATGTTCTGAAAGAGCTGCAAAACCTGGACCCGTACAAATCAGCTGGTCTTGACAATCTGGACCCTCTATTTCTGAAACTATCCGCCGCCATTATCGCAACCCCTATTACCAGCCTGTTCAACCTCTCTTTCATATATTCTGAGATCCCCAAGGATTGGAAAGCTGCCGCAGCCATCCCCCTCTTCAAAGGGGGGGACACCCTGGACCCAAACTGCTACAGACCTATATCTATCCTGCCCTGCCTATCTAAGGTCTTCGAAAGCCTAGTCAACAAACAGATCACTGACCATCTCGAATCCCACCGTACCTTCTCCGCTGTGCAATCTGGTTTCCGAGCCGGTCACGGGTGCACCTCAGCCACGCTCAAGGTACAAAACGATATCATAACCGCCATCGATAAAAGACAGTACTGTGCAGCCATCGTCATTGACCTGGCCAAGGCTTTCGACTCTGTCAATCACCATATTCTTATCGGCAGACTCAGTAGCCTCGGTTTTTCTAATGACTGCCTTGCCTGGTTCACCAACTACTTTGCAGACAGAGTTCAGTGTGTCAAATCGGAGGGCATGTTGTACGGTCCTCTGGCAGTCTCTATGGGGGTACCACAGGGTTCAATTCTCGGGCCGACTCTTTTCTCTGTATATATATCAATGATGTTGCTCTTGCTGCGGGCGATTCCCTGATCCACCTCTATGCAGACGACACCATTCTGTATATTTCTGGCCCTTCCTTGGACACTGTGCTATCTAACCTCCAAACGAGCTTCAACGTCATACAACACTCCTTCCGTGGCCTGCAACTGCTCTTAAACGCTAGTAAAACCAAATGCATGCTTTTCAACCGTTCGCTGCCTGCACCCGCACAACCGACTAGCATCACCACCCTGGATGGTTCCGACCTAAAATATGTGGACATCTATAAGTACCTAGGTGTCTGGCTAGACTGTAAACTCTCCTCCCAGACTCATATCAAACATCTCCAATCTAAAATCAAATCTATAGTTTGCTTTCTATTCCGCAACAAAGCCTCCTTCACTAATGCTGCCAAACATACCATCGTAAAAACGGACTATCCTACCTGTCCTTGACTTCGGTGATGTCATTTACAAAATAGCCTAAAACACTACTCAGTAAATTGGATGCAGTCTATCACAGTGCCATTCGTTCGTTTTAGGCACCAGCTGTCAGATCAGCTCACTGATCACTGCACCTGTACATAGTCCATCTGTAAATAGCCCATCCAACAACCTCATCCCCATACTGTTATTCTTTTTTTTCCCCTCCTTTGCACCCCAGTATCTCTACTTGCACATGCAGCTTCTGCACATCTATCACTCCTGTCTCTATCACTCCAGTATTTCATTTCTAAATTGTAATTATTTCACCACTATGGCCTATTTATTGCCTTACCTCCCTTATCCTACCTCATTTGCACACACTAAAGTCAGTACTCCTGCTCTGAGATTCTTTGTTAATATGGGCCCTGGCCTATCAGCATGCTGACCTGTCAGCAATGAAACTCCACCTGAAATGCAACAAAAACATGAATACGAATTAGCTTAGTCACTCAGTAACTTAGCTAACTAGGTAATACAACACTCATGGAAATGTGCACGAGCCTAATAAGCCAAATTATATGGAGAAAAGAAACTGACTATTTGCAGTGAAATTAGGAGGGTCATTTTTCTTGCCAACTTTTAGTCACCAATAAATCAAAAAACAGGCAAACACTAAGCCTTTAAACAACTTGGAAAATTCCATACAATTATTTTATGGCTTTAGTAGCTTCTGATAGGCTAATCGACATCATTTGAGTCAATTGGAGTTGTACCTTTGGATGTATTTCAAGGCCTACCTTCAAACCCAGTGCCTCTTTGCTTGACATCATGGGAAAAAAACAAAAAGCAGCCAACACCTCAGAAAACATTTTTTTGCAGACCTCCATAAGTCTGGTTCATCATTGGGAGCAATTTTCAAACGCCTGAAGGTACCACGTTCATCTGTACAAACAATAGTACGCAAGTATAAACACCATAGGACGACACAGCCGTCATACCGGTCAGGAAGGAGACGCGTTCTGTCTCCTAGAGATTAACGTACCTTGGTACGAAAAGTGCAAATCAATACCAGAACAATAGCAAAGAACCTTGTGAAGATGCTGGAGGAAACAAGTACAAAAGTATCTATATCCACAGTAAAACGAGTCCTATATTGACATAACCTGAAAGGCCTCTCAGCAAGGAATAAACCACTGCTCCAAAACCGCTATAAAAAAGCCAGACTATGGTTTGCAACTGCACATAGGGACAAAGATTGCACTTTTTGGAGAAATGTCCTCTGGTCTGATGAAGCAAAAATATAACTGTTTGGCCATAATGACCATTGTTATGTTTGGAGGAAAAAGGGGAAGGCTTGCAAGCCGAACTGCTTTTTCTCTCATGTCGTTTCTCTCAGGGGTGTGACAGGAGTCCACTTGGAGTGATCATGGAGAGAGATCTGTTCCAAACTTCTCTTATGTTGCTGGTATACTCGTTGGCGAATGGACAAGACAGAGGGGGGGGGGGGGGGGGGGGGGACCACTTTTTAAACGTTAATAATCGATCAAACTGAAGACGGGTCTATCTGTTTTCAATAGAGGACGAGAGGAAACTAACGCTACTTATCAAGTCTTCCGCACTCTCAACAGCGTTACCGTTTTCCAAGATGGCCATATTTCTTCATTGCACAAAGGAATACCCTCAACCAAATTCCAAAGACTGGTGACATCCATTGGAAGCGGTAGGAACTGAAAACAAGTGCCTAAGAAATATTGTTTCCCAATGAGAACTCACTGAACAGACAGACCTAAAAAAATAAAGATTCTGAACGGTTAGTCCTCAGGGTTTTGCCTTCTACCTAAGTTCTGTTATACTCACAGACATGATTCAAACAGTTTTAGAAACTTCAGAGTGTTTTCTATCCAAATATACTAATAATATGCATATCTTATATTCTTGGCATGAGTAGCAGGAAGTTGAATTTGGGCACGCTATTTATCCAAAAGTGAAAATGCTGCCCACTATACCTTAAGAAGTTTAAAGAAGGCATCAAAGTCATTGCCCTCTATTCTCTGACCCATACAACTTGGAATAGAAGTGCCTAAAATATTGATTAATTCTGTTGGCATCACATTGAAGTACTCTCTCACTATCCCTAATGGCTTGAATAGACTGTTGGTTCTCTATCTGTTTAAATTTATCAGGTAAAAGGTATATTCCCATGAATCTGAATTAACCAGGAGCCTTGATTGAAATTCCACCATTGCTGCTGTGGCATGTGTCTGAGAGAAGGAGGGCACCAGAATGGTCTAGTAAAGGATTGCAAAGCAAATTAACGTCACCATCCATACTTCTGGGACCCTCAAGAGAGTTAGATATCACAGGCTCCAAGGTAGAGAGAACGGTGACATGTGAAATATTAGGGGCATATACATGTTTGAGGTTACGCTTCTCATTCTGTAACTATCCTGAGGCTATAACATACTGTACCTGTATGTAATTTTTGGGGACCACTTTTGGCTTGTGAGAACTGCTTTCAGAACTACTGGCTAAAAAGTATACAAAAGTTCCAGAGAATATCTTTCAAACAATTCTGGTCTGGGTTTCGCAGCTAGTGCCTAGTGTGCCATCTTCACCCGTCACCCCATGTGACTTCCACCCCGTGATGTTCTAAAATCACAGTGTAGTCTTACTCTGACTAAACGGCTCATCCATTGTTTATACTCTGTCCTTCTCCAGTGATACAAACCCACAACTGCACAAAGACCAAACTGGCCACAGTGAAGGGCTACAATAATTTTTTTTAATAGACCCTCCACTAATGACAAGGGTGCGGTGATGTGTTTTGGGGAGACAAGAGCTCGGTCTTTGTGCCAGGGTAATTTTCTTTCACAGCGTAAGTGGTCAAGGTCCAGGCTTTTAAATGGAGGTGAGTAATAAGGTGTTAAAGCTAATTTTGTTTCAGCCAATAGATGCTTGTTGATGCTCCAACATCAAAATGGGTACTTGAGGAACAATAGAACATACGTCAGAGACACTGTGTATGAAGGATGATATGAGTGTACTTCGACAAAAGGACAACATTACACAAGACGTGTTTCAGGATGAGAGAAAATACATGTGCTGAACCTCGACATTCACTGACAATTAAAACTAATTGACAGAGAGAGAGACTGATACACTTGTGATGTTTACGTTCTATTCACACATCATGAAAGGAACTGTGACGGCCATTTTGAAATAAAGAGTCAGAACGGAATTATGGACAAACGAATAAATAGTCAAATCAGTAGGGGTGATTTCGAGATGAAAGAGAATAACATATGGGCGCGGACCCATGTTGAGTTGGGTTTTTGTTGCAGCGAACAGCTTCAGAACGACTGTTGACCAGGAGCTATGCCAAGCAGGGTTGGGCTCAATTGAGCATTTTGGAATTGACTCCCATTAAACTCATGAATTGAAATTCTAATTGAATTGGCCACACCCCAAAGAGTGTAGAACTAGAATTTTTGTTTGAGTGACAGGAAGTCAAATTTAATTCAGTGCAATTCAAATAAATTTCACTCAGTCATAGCTGTTGGTAACAAAGTGACACACCCTTCCTCCTTTCGTCTTATCCCAGTGTGCCGTCCGGTCTTGAAGATGCTTAGAATAGAAACACCTTTTGCACAACCCATGTCTTCATCACTGGTATTCCCATTTTAGGACATTTATCAGTTAACCTCTGTTAACCAAAAATGCATCAACTCAAATTATTTTCATATTCACATATGTTGTACTTTAGACCCTATTTTTCATCGTCTTAGGTTTTTGCGCTGTGCCCGCAATCGGATGAGACACATCATGCTATTGAATACAGGGTGGGAGTCATGTTTTGGCTGATAAATGTCCTAAAATGGGAATACATTTCACATTTCAAATGGTACCACAAAGATAGTTGGAGGTCCAGACATCAGAGAATGTTGACTTGAATGGGAACATCTGTTGTTTTTGATTATACTGTTAATCCTCATTGGAAAACCTATTGAAATCATATAAATATAGAATATAAGTTACAATTTCCATTCAATTTCAACGGTATAGCAGATCAATTCCAGTGGTCTGAAGGGATAGGTCCATTCTATGAATTATGTTTCTATGACTGAAAAGACACCCATCCCCTATTCAATAACATGTTAATAGTTAGTTAATAAGTTAACCAATAGCTACAAAGAAATATCTGCATTGACCCTTTTTGCACTAATCTCTTTTGACTCATCACATACTTTATCCCTACCTCATCACTTTATCCCTACCTACACGACATGACCAAAAGTATGTGGACATCTACTCATCGAACATGTAATTCCAAAATCATGGCCACTAATATGGAGTTGGTCCCACCTTTGCTACCACAGCAGCCTCCACTCTTCTGGGAAGGCTTTCCGCTCGATGGTGGAACATTGCTGTGGGGACTTGCTTCCATTCAGCCACAAGAGCAATAGTGAGGTTGGGCACGGATGTTGGGCGATTAGGCCTGTCTTGCAGTCAGCGTTCCAATTCATCCCAAAGGTGTTTGATAGGGTTGAGGTCAGGGCTCTGTGCAGGCCAATCTAGTTTTTCCACGCTGACCTCGACGAACCATTTCTCTATGGAACTCGCTTTGTGCATGGGTACATTGTCATGCTGAAAAGTTGGAAGCACAGAATAGTCTAGAATGTTATTGTATGCTGTAGCGTTAAGATTTCCATTGAATGAAAGATTTCCCTTCTACATCTGCATTGCTTGCTGTTTGGGGTTTTAGGCTTGGTTTCTGTATAGCACTTTGTGACATCTGATGATGTAAAAAGGGCTTTATAAATACATTTGATTGATTGATTGAAACTAAGGGGACTAGCCCGAACCATGAAAAACAGCCCAAAACCATTATTCCTCCTCCACCAAACTTTTCAGTTGGCACTATGCATTAAGGCATGTAGCTTTCTCCTGGCATCTGCCAAACCAGAAAAATCAGTTGGTCTGCCAAATGGTGAAGCGTGATTCATCACTCCAGAGAGTGTGTTTCAACTGCTCCACAGTCTAATGGCTGCAAGCTTTACACAACTTCAGCTGACGCTTGGCATTGCGCATGGTGATTTTAGACTTGTGTGTCACTACTCGGACATGTAAACTAATTTCATGATGTGCCCGATGAATGGTTCTTGTGCTGACATTGCTCCCAGAGGCAGTTTGGAACTCGGTAGTGAGTGTTGCAACCGAGGAAAGACGATTCGGCGGTCCCAATCTGTGAGCTTGTGGGGCCTACCACTTCACAGCTGAGCCGTTGTTGCTCCTAGACGTTTCCACTACACCATAACAGCACTTACAGTTGACTGGGGCAGCTCTAGCAGGGCAGAAGTTTGACAAACTGACTTGTTGGAAAAATAGCAGCCACATTGAAAGTCACCGAGCTCTACTGCCAATGTTCTATGAAGATTGCATGGCTGTGTGCTCAATTTTATAAACATGTCTATATGTACATATCTACCTCAATTACCTCGCTCCCCTGCACACGGCAGCAAGAACAAAATGCCTTTGGTTATGTCAGAGTGTCTTCTAATGACCCAATTTACTAACAACACAGCCTGGAACCAGGCAGGCTGTGTTGTAGGCAAACACACAGCACAACAAGACAGCCTTCATCCCAGTGTGACAGAGAGAGGGGTGGAGGTGGAGGGAGAGAGCGGATGGAGAGGGAGTGAGGGGGAGGGAGGGAGAGAGCGAGAGAAATCGGGGTGGGAAGGAGAGAGAGAAAAGAGAAAGGAAGAGAAAGGTTAGTGAGAGAGAGAGAGAAACTGGGAGGGAGAGGGAGAGAAAGAGGGAGAGAAAAGAGAGAGAAACACAGACAGAGGGAGAGAGTGTCTTTCAGAGCTACAATCACACAACACAAACCAAGTGACTGTGTGCTCAACCTTGCCAAAGAAAATAAGTTACCTCTGTTCCTCCACCCGCTCAGGGGACTGGGCACTAACTGGCAGGCGCTGTGCCCACGCTCCCTCCTGTAAACATTTAAAGGTATACTTTGTAGTGTTGGACATGTGGCGCAATGTCGACACTAGTGGCACTAGTGGCAGTGAGAATAATTGCTTGACTGCACTCCAAATTGCTTCATCTCGTGCCCCATACTCTAGGAGACAGGGCTGTCTTACAGAGTGCCCGCTTAGAATTGAAGGTCAAGGAGAAAAATGTTTGGACTCTCCTGGAGCATAATTGATAGCAGTGACAAAAAAAAAATTGCATCTGTGTCACACTTTCCCAACAACTTTGATATTTTTCACTTTGGAGTTGTAGTCATGTAAACATTAACCCTAGCAACCAGCTCCTTTACATCCACTGGAGTACACATAACAATACATGGGAAAATGCTTATAATTCAATGATGGAAATGTATATCTCAAACGAATTAGCTAGTAAACCAAGGGTAGTTGGTAGCTTTGGTCCAAACTACTTTCAGTTGAGGCAGCCTGGGATGTCCCATGCCTCGATTAGTAATTTGTCGTTGATGAAAGAGTTAATTTTTACATGACTCAGATGTTGGCTAAATTAAAGCACAAACGTCAACATGCATTTGAAACATGAAATAAATATATCGACATATTACACGTGAACCCAAGCTAATACAAAACATATATACTTTAGCAATTAAATCCTTTTTTTAGCAAATTACAAGTTGTAAATTCATTATGAGGAATATGGGCCTATATTGCATAAAAAACATTGAATAATAACTAAACCATGGATACACAACAACATATCATCAAACCCATTCACCCATAACTCAGCATCCTGGTATTTCTGACCATTTAGAAATGTTACATTACAGTCTTCCCAACCTATTGTCACGTCCTGACCTTAGTTCCTTTTGTATGTCTCTATTTTAGGTTGGTCAGGGCGTGAGTTGGGGTGGGCATTCTATGTTTTGTTCTTGTGTTTATATTTCAATGTGTTTGGCCTGGTATGGTTCCCAATCAGAGGCAGCTGTGAATCGTTGTCTCTGATTGAGAACCATACTTAGGTAGCCTGTTTTCCCACTCTTGTTTGTGGGTGGTTATTTTCCATTTCAGTGTTTTTCACCATACGGGACTGTTTCGGTTTTTATTGATTAGTTTGTTCTCTGTGTTTAGTGTAATAAATATGACGAACACTTACCAAGCTGCATATTGGTCCAATATTTCCTACTCCTCGTCAGAAGAGGAAGACGACAACCGTTACACCTATCCTCTGAATGACATTTACTGTATGTTGTGCAATGTGACAGTCGTTCTCCAGTCTTTGACATAAGTTAGGTTAGGCCTAGGCTTCTTCTTGCTATACCCCGGTCAGATGTTAGTCAGCTCTTTGGAGATCTGGGGAGTAGATTTAGTGCCTTTGTCTTCAATGCATAGACCCTCTTGTCTTCTGGATTGAAAGAAGGTAACATATATTTTGGTGAAATATTTATTGAATCAACAAAATTGTCACAACTTCTACCGAAGGTGGCTCCTCTCCCTGTTCCGGCGGTGCCCGGCGGTCGGCGTCGCCAGTCTACTAGCCATCACCAATCCCTTTTTCCTTTTCTGTTTGTTTTGTCTTTGGTTCTTTTTCACACCTGGTTTCATTTGCGTTAATTTCTGTGTGCATAATTGTAACCTGTTGCCTGCCTAAGTTTGTGCGGGATTAGTCTTTTATTGTGATGTGTTCGGTTGGATTTACCGTTATTTGTTTTCTCGGTTCAGTAAAGTGTATGAGTGTCGGAACTCTGTTTGTTCCTTCGTGCGTTTGCACGGGTTCTCTGTTTAACGAGGGCATTGTCCATTTCGATTGTGCCATTCCTGTGTTGGTGGACTGTCTTATTAAAACACGCTTCTCAGACATCCCTGCTCTCCTTCGCCTGACTCCTACACCTACCACCTAGACGCACCTTATCACAGAAATGGCAATAACTTACAGCTAGTGCATTCATCTCAAGAAGCTAGATGGAACAACCACATATCACTGTTATAGTAAGTACATGTTTGCTCTAAAGTAGCTAGTTACAGGTAGTAAGGGAAGGGAGGGGGAATCAAGTACAAGTGTTGGTTCACAAAACATATTATTTAGTATACTCTTTGAAGAGGTAGGGTTTTAGATGTTTTCGGAAGATTGGCAGGGATTCTGTTGTCCTAGCTTCAGGGGTAGCTTGCTCCACCATTGGGGTGCCAGGACAGAGAAGAACTTGGACTGGGCTGAGTGGGAGCTTCCGTCCTGTAGGACTGTGTGGGCCAAGAGACCAGTGGTAGAACAGAGTGCTCGGTTTGTAACGTTTGAGCATAGCCTGAAGGTAGGGAAGGTAAGTTCCTCTTGACGCTCCCGTGGGCAAGTGCCATGGTCTTGTAGTGGATACAAGCTTTAACGAGTAGACAGTGGAGTGTTTGTTGGAGCTGGTGACAGAGGGGAACTTGGGAAGGTTGAAAACCAGGTGGGCTGCAGCGTTCTAAACAACTTGGTTTGATGGCACAAGCGGTGAGCCCAGCCTACAGAGAGTTGCAGTAGTCCAGAGTAGGTAGGGTTTGTGGCAAAGAAGGGGGTCGAGTGATAAATGGCAGATATGTGAGAGCAGAACTAATAAACGGGCTCTGCCCGATCACTAAAATGGCCACCCCTGTCAGAACTACAGATCACAAAATGGCCGACCGCCAAAACTACAAGTCCTAGAAGCAAGGGGAACCCTCAGAAGGTGGAGCCGACCCACAGATAAAGGGTCAAGAAAAACCAGGAAGAGGAAGAGAGAGTGCTGGAAGGATCTATGAACAATAGAGAAAGAGACAATAGAGATTGGCTGGATTTACCGTGTATGAGCTGGATTGTTTTGGACTTACCTGTTGGCGTTTGGACCTGGACCTACCGAGAACCCGATTTGTGTACCGAACCCTGCTATCCTTGACCTCGCCTACGGCCTGGGTGGACCAGGACGGCGAAACAAACAAACAGGTACTGTCCTGTTCGAAAGAACTCTCATTGATTTGGTGACAGTTTACCACTTCATTTGTGACAAACGCTCCTAACCTTGAAGAGGTTTGCCACAGGTTGTACACTACGGATGTTGTAGAGCACGAACCTGCAGGAGCGAGTCACTGCTTTGGTGTTTGCAGAGAACAACAGGGTGTTGTCCAGGGACATGCCAAGGTTCCTTGCCCTCTGGGAGGGGGACCCCGTGGAGTTGTCAACCGTGATGGAGAGTTATTTGAATGTTCAGGCCTTCCCCAGGAGGAAGAGCAGCTCTGGCTTGTCAAGGTTGAGATTGTGGTGGTGGGACAACATCTAAGCTGAGACATCTGCCTGGCACACAGATGCGTGTCACCACCTGGTTGTCAGAAGGGGGGAAGGAGAAAAGTAGTTGCCGAGTGACTTGATGTATAGAGAGAAGAGGTCCTAAACCGAGCCCTGGGGTGCACCAGCCATAAGAGTATGTGGCGCAGACACAGTTCCTCTCAACGACACCTGGTAGGAGCAGTCTGCCAGGTAGGATGCAATCCAAGAGTGTGCAGAGCCTGAGATGCCCAGCCCTGAGAGAGTGGAGAGGAGGTTCTGATGGTTCACGGTGCCAAAGACAGCGGGTAGATCTAAGAGGATGAGAACAGAGAGAGAGTCAGCTTTGGCAGTCTGTTACACAGAAAAGAGCGGTCTTGGTTGAGTGACCATTCTTGAAGCCTGACTGGTTAGGGTCAAGAAAATTGTTCTTAGTGTGATAACGAGATACTTTAACAGTGACAGCACGCTCAAGTGTTTTGGAAAGAAAATAAAAAAGTCAGATGTCAGAGGAGTCCAGTGATGTTTTCTTGAGCAGGGGAGTGATTTGGGCCATTTTTGCTGAGCTGCCTGCATCCCTGTTCTGTAAGCTCGCAATGAGTCACTCAGCCACGGAGCAGGAGTTGAGGGCCAAGCCGGTCGGGGGGAATGGTGACAGTGCGAGTCATAGTATGTGGAAAGGAAGGTGTATTAAGTGAAGGTTGTGACAACGCATGACCATCTGGGTAGTGGCTGAGTGTCCAAGGTTGGAGGAAAGAAAATAAAGTCAGAGACCTGGAGGGAGGTTGCAGTGAGATTAGTAGGTGAACAGCCTCTAGTAAAGATGAGCTCAAGCATATTGCTTGCCTTATGAGTGGGAGGGGACTGGGAAAGGTCAAAAGAGGCAAGGAGGGGAAGGCGAGTTAGAGCATTTTTTTACCAAAGGCAGATGTCAGGAGATTGAAGACGGCAAGTACGAAGAGAGGTGAGCCATCGTCAGGAAATGATCTTATCAAGGTGTCAGGCTCATTGAGGAACTCTCTAAGGGCACCTGGTGGGTGATAGATGACAACAATCTTAAGCTTGAGTGGACAAGTGACAGTAAAGGAATGGAATTCAAATGAGGAGTTGGACAGGTGAGAGGGAGAAAATAGAAAATCTCCACCTAGGAGAAATGAGTAGCCCTGTGCCACCACCACGACGACCAGATGCTCTCGGACTACGAGAGAAAACATAGTCAGATGAAGAGAGAGCGGCTGGAGTAGCAGTGTTCTCTGGGGTTATACATGTCTCTGTCAGGGCCAAAACGTCAAGGGACTGAAGGGCAGCATAGGCTGAGATGAACAAGCCTTCTCGACCACAGATCGATCGGCAGTTCCAAATGCTGCCAGAGACGAGGAATTCCATGTGTTGTGCAAACAGGGTACACTAAATTAGAAGGGGTTGCAGCCAAGGGGTGGAGAGTATCTGTAAAGCCTACAGGGAGAGGAGCGAACTGGGATAGAAAACACACACATAGGTGCTAAAGCTACAAAAGCAAAAATAGATCATCTGAAAAGAACTAGGTGAGAAAGTGGTGTGTAGTCTTCCTCTCTTTCCTTCCTCGAACAACTCCACAGAACAATTAGACAAAACCGTCCTAGAAAGCCGCTGACACGGTCGCTGCTGAGAAAACAGCGGAGACTAAATTACTAATAGTAATTGCTAATTGCCTTGCAAGGGTTAAGAGCACACCTACCGGTGCTAATTGCTTATGAGAGGATAAACCACTCCCCCTCCAATACAGCCACTGAATACCAAAACCACAAAAGTCACAAATTGTCCCTTAATCCTGGTTGATCTGTCAATGTGTGACTGGAAGTCAGCAATTCACAGCAATCAAATTGTATTGGTCGCGTACACATATTTAGCAGATGTTATTGCGGGTGTAGTGAAATGCTTGTGTTCCTAGCTCCAACAGTGCAGTAGCATCTAACATTTCACAACAATACACACAAGTATAAAAGTAAAATAATGGAATTAAGAAATATCTAAATATTAGGATGAGCAATGCCTGAGTGGCATTGACTAAAATACGGTAGAATACAGTATATACATATGAAATTAGAAAAACAGTATGTAAACATTATTAAAGTGACTGGTGTTCCATTTAAAGTGACCAGTGAATCCATGTCTATGCACATAGAGCAGCAGCCTCTACGGTGCAGGGTTGTAGCCAGCTAGTGATGGCTATTTAACAGTCTGATGGCCTTGAGATAGAGGCTGTTTTTCAGTCTCTTGATACCAGCTTTGATGCACCTATATTGACCTCGCCTTCTGGATAACGGGCTGAACAGGCCATGACTCGGGTGGTTGATGTCCTTGATGATCTTTTTGGCCTTCTTGTGACATTGGGTGCTTTAAGTGTCCTGGAGTGCATGCAGTGTGCCGCCAGTGATGCTGTATCTATCCTCTGTGTAACATCAAAGATCCCGGAGAGAGTTGAACATGAGCAAATGTATGAATATGTTAACAAATTAAGTCTCATGTATGATTTTCAGTCGGGTTTTAGAAAAGATACTCCACTGATTCATGTCTACTTTCATTGACTGACTTCGTCAGGAAAGAGCTTGATGAGAGAAACTGCTTGACCTACAGAAGGCCTTTGATACAGTTAACCACTGTCTCCTAATCTCCAAACTGGAGGCACTGGGGTTAAGCAGTATCCCTCTAGGCTGGGTAAAGTCATATTTATCAGGAAGGGAGCAAGAAGTAGAATGACCTAACCCTAACCCAACTGCCAGAGAGGCAAAACTAGGGTCTGAAGATAGCATATAATCTAAAAAGCATTTTATTCTTTAATCCTTGCCATTTATTATGGCCATTTACCGCTATTTGAATGAACAATTCTTGCATATTGCACCTTCAACTACCCTGCACCTACAACTGCAAAACTCTACAGACAACACTCCACTCCCCTCATATTCTGTTAAACACTACAGAAAACACTCCTGTTCCCCCACCCACATATGTGACAATGTCAGCAGACAAATCCCCAACCTGCTACAATAGCTCACATTCAAACATTTCATTGAAGCAAAACACCTTCCAACGGATAATGTTGCCATACTGTACATATGTCATAACAATTTATGCATTTTAGATACATGTCAGAGATATGGTTTATTATAGTATTCATTTCAATGTAAAAATTAGATAAAAATAAAGATGGGAGATAGGGGGCAATGAATACAATGTTACTGAAAATATCTCTGTCACTGTATCCATGTCATCGTTCAGCCACAAATCGATATTTCAGTTTTTAATGTCCCGTTGGTAGGATTGTCTTGAATGGAGCTCATCCAGTTTATTCTCCAATGATTTCATTTTGACCAGTCGGGTTACCCACTTGTTGACAAATTCTAACAAGGCACCCGGACCTGCGTCCCTTGCATTAGCATATTTTCTTCATGCAAATTACAGGGATTTGGGCCTGGTCTGGTATATGGAGTAAATCCTTCGTGTCCGACTCGTTAAAGAAAAAAACATTTTCCAATTCGAGGTGAGTAATCACCATTCTGATATCCAGAAACTCTTTTCGGTCATAAGTGACGGTGGCAGAAACATTATGTACAAAATAAGTTACAAACAAGCCATCTCCATCAGCCATCTCCTCAGGCGCCATTATGACGTTGAATCATTATGGAAACTGATTGGATTTGCAAAATGTCATCAACGTAAGGCCGTTCTGTCATTTTTTTACCCAACTTTTACCCTATATCTAATGACATGGTGAAATTTTTGGTTGAATTAACGTTAGTTGAAAACTGAACCAAATGTAAATCAAAACAAGACGTTGAACTGACGTCTGTGCCAAGTGGGATTCCTCCATCCCTCCATCTGAGCAGCACTAAAGTCGTCTTAATCTTCTCTTCCACAATCAAGGAACAAAGAACAGAGTGTTGGCAGAGCACTTAACTTTCTTTTAGAACTAATAACGATTAAATATTTAGTAAACATGCATTTGCATTAGCCATTGTCAGGATTAGCACGTTTCATCCTCAAACTGTTCTGTTCTGTCTCTATGCTCTCTGTTTGTTGATCTTTTTCTAGGGTGTTTATGGCCATCTCAAATCCTAAAAAGCACACAACTCAACATTAGCTACGGTGCCGGAGCAAACATTTGAAAGGGTGATAAAAAATTGTTTGAAAACAGATTGACAGTTCTTTTTAAATCAATCTGTAAACATAAACAGAATGATTTAAGGAGCCAAAAACGGTAAAAAAATGGATACATGTTAACAACTTTGGTAATGTTTACATTATTTCCAGGTGTCATGAAAACCTTTCATCGCTTGTTACTGTAGTCAAATATTTGTAACACACACACACACACACACACGAAAACAGCTTTGTAGTTAAACTTCTAATTGCTGGAGGGCAGTATTGAGTAGCTTGGATGAATAAGGTGTTATAATTATTATTAGTATTGGAAAGAAAACACTCTATAGTTTCTAAAACTGTTTGAATGATGTCTGTGAGTATAACAGAACTCATATGGCAGGCAAAATCAAAAGGACAAATCAAAACAGGAAGTGAGAAATCTGAGCTTGGTATGTATTCACCACCGTTCCTATTGAAATCCCCTTGCGATATTAATGATGTTGCACTTCCTAGGGCTTCCACTAGATGTCAACCGTCTATAGAAATTTAATGAGACTTCTACTGTGTTGTGGGACTGAATGAGAGCAGAATGTATCAGGCGTCTGGCAGTCAGCCATTTTCTGATCATGCGCATTTTTCATGGTATCCACTTGCGTTCCATTGCTCATGAAGACACAAAGGAATACTACGGTTGGAACTTTATTGAAGCTATATGTTAAAAACATCCTAATGATTGATTCTGTACTTAGTTTGAAATGTTTCTTCGACCTGTAATATAACTTTTTGAAGATTTTGTCTGATGTAACGCTGAGCAGAATGAGCGTTTGGATATGTATACCAAACGCTCTAACAAAAGGAGGTATTTGGACATAAATAACGGACAAAACAAACATTTATTGTGGACCTGGGATTCCTGGGAGTGCTATCTGATGAAGATCATCAAAGGTAAGGGAATATGTATCATGTAATTTCTTGTTTATGTTGACGCCAACATGGTGGCTATTTTGACTATTGTTCTGAGCGCCGTCTCAGATTATTGCATGGTTTGCTTATTCCGTAAAGTTTTTTTGAAATCAGATACAGCGGTTGTGTTAAGGAGAGGTATATCTATAATTCCATGTGTATAACTTGTATTATCATCTACATTTATGATGAGTATTTCTGTTGAATGATGTGGCTATGCAAAATCACTGGATGTTTTTGGAACTAGTGAATGTAAACTCATATTTTGATATAAATATGAACTTTATCAAACAATAAATACATGTATTGTGTAACATGAAGTCCTATGAGTGTCATCTGATGAAGATCATCAAAGGTTAGTGATTCATTTTCTCTATTTGTGATTTTTGTGATTGCTATCTTTGGCTGGAAAAAATGGCAGTGTTTATATAGTTTTTTGGTGGTGACCTATCATAATCATTTGTGGTGCTTTTGCTGTAAAGCATTTTTGAAATTGGACACTGTGGTGGGATTAACAACAAGATTACCTTTTAAAATGGTATAAAATACATGTATGTTTGAGGAATTTTAATTATGAGATTTTTGATGTTTTGAATTTGGCTTCCTGCACTTTCACTGGCTGTTGTAATATCATCAAGTTAACCCAAAGCGGTTTTTAACCTGTTGAATCTATGGGGGCGCTATTTCATTATTGGATAATAAAAACGTTCCCGTTTTAAGCGCAATATTTTGTCACGAAAAGATGCTCGACTATGCATATATTTGACAGCTTTGGAAAGAAAACAGTCTAACGTTTCCAAAACTGCAAAGATATTATCTGTGAGTGCCACAGAACTCATGCTACAGGCGAAACCAAGATGAAACTTCAAACAGGAAATGAGCAGAATTTCTGAAGAATTTTCCAATGTCTCCTTGTATGGCTGTGAATGCAGCAGGAACGAGCCTGCGCTTTCTGTCGTTTCTTCAAGATGTCTGCAGCATTGTGACGTATTTGTAGGCATATCATTGGAAGATTGGCCATAAGAGACTACATTTTCCAGGGGTCCGCCCGGTGTCCTTTGTCTAAATTGGTGCGTAATCTTCAATTGCGGGCATTTTCTCCTGGGATTCAGGACAGAAAGCACACTTCCACGAAGGATATATCACCGAAGAGATATGTGAAAAACACCTTGAGGATTGGTTCTAAACAACGTTTGCCATGTTTCAGTCGATATTATGGAGTTAATTTGGAAAAAAGTTTGGCGTATTGATGACTGGATTTTCGTTTTTTTTTTGGTAGCCAAACGTGACGCACCAAACAGAGCGATTTCTCCTAAACAAATAATCTTTCAGGAAAAAATGAACATTTGCTATCTAACAGTCTCCTCATTGAAAACATCTGAAGTTCTTCAAAGGTAAATTATTTTATTTGAATGCTTTTCTTGTTTTTGTGAAAATGTTGAATGCTGAATGCTACGCTAAATGCTACGCTAAATGCTACGCTAGATATCAATACTCTTACACAAATGCTTGTTTTTGAAAATCTGAGTTGACAGTGTTGTTAACAAAAGGCTAAGCTTGAGAGCTAGCATATTTATTTCATTTCATTTGTGATTTTCATGAATAGTTAACGTTGCTTATGGTAATGAGCTTAGGATCCCATTTGCTGACGCTTATCACTGTTTCCCAGTGAAATATTTGAAAGCAAGAATGAGTTTACTCCTGAGACGATGGCAGACGGCAGCCCAGGAAAAGTTTCAAGTGCCTCTGTTGACCGCACACAAAGTAACTGATCTACTTAACAGCTTTAAAACTATTTTATTTCTCTTCTTCTTCCCCCCTTCTTTCACATTATTTCTCACTCTCTCTCTCTTCCTAAAACCCCCTTAATCCCGTACACACTCTACCATCCATCTCCTGAGCAACAGAGCCTAAGGAGCCGTTAGACAATGGCCCAAATCATTAGTGGTCCTGATCATTAAGGAGGATCTTAAAGACCAGCCTATTAAACAGCTTACAGCCTAGTAGTTATTGGCACTACTTTTATTGATCTCACATTTTATTCTGTATTTTCCAGAGGTACGTGTCGTCGAGCTGTTTTCCTTCAGGAATTTGTAGAGAAAATTGCTGCCCCACATCTCAAGCACTAAGGCCAGGACAGACCTGTGCTGGCAGTGCCAGAGAACTATCAGATCTGCCAATCTGCCAGAAGCTGTTAAGGCAAGAGGCAAGAGCAGCATCTCCTGCTTGTTCAGAGTGAGCGGTCTGTCTACCAGAAGATGGTTAATGACCTGTCAGGACCTGGAGTTGTCTCTGGGGGCCCATACTGAACCAGCAAGCAAAGACATTTGGATGCATTACAGCTTTGATTTTGCTCAACAAGTAAGCAACATTTCCTCCTTTATACTGATTAAGGACATAGATGGATATATATACACTCAAATAATATATATATATATATATATATATATATATATATATATATATATATGAGGCCTTTTACATACATGGGTGTAAAGCCAGATGGACAGTGTTGAGACAGTTAATTGTAATTTATCTCAATGTTCTTTTGTTGTTTGCAGGTGTACTATCCTTCTGATCCTATGCAGCCAGGTCCAATCTACTTTTTAACTCTTCGCAAGCATGGCTTGTTTGGTGTCTGCTGTGAAATACCACAACAAATCAACTACTTGATTGATTAAGGCATGTCATCCAGCAATGGCAGCAGCACAATCATCAACTACATGCACCATTTCTTCACCAAATAGTTGGTTGGGGAAAGACATGTGGAACTGAATTGTGATAACTGCATTAGCCAAAACAAGAACAAGTTCGTGCTCTGATATTGTGCCTGGCAGACCATGCACAAGCTCCACCACAGTCTGGACCTTCACTTCCTGATCACACCCCACACCAAGTTTTCCCCCGACTGGTGCTTCGGCCTCATCAAGCAGCACTTCAGAAAGACCAGAGTGAACACTTTGTCTGAGATTGCTGGTGTTGTGAAGAACAGCACTGTAACAGGGGTCAACATCCCACAGCTAGTTGGACTGGAGGATGGTACGGTGCTGGTGGAAAGCAATGGCTGACAACAACACCTGACTCCGTACTTCAGGCCACTTCCACAGATCAAGCAGTACCAGCACTTCAGGTGAATATCATTTCCATTGCATTGTATGAGCTTATTCATCTTATCTAAACATTGGAGGTGAATTGATGTTGTGCAATGTTGTAATGTCTTCAATTTTGGGGGGATATTTCCTGTTTTATAGCTTCGATACTCTGGAGCCTGGTGTCGTCCCCGCCAAGGAGCGTCCGGGCTGTCGGGACCAGGTTTCATCTGCTGCGCAACACTGACATCCTTCCTCCCATAGATAGTCTGCCAGCACAACATGGCCTTGACACAGCTAGACAAACTTATGTTTTTGAGAAGATCAAGGAGTTTTGCGTCGAAGAGGCTATGGACATCACATGCCCTGCCCCAAAGTCAAAGGCAGGACAGAAACAGGCTGTCCGAATATAGATTCCCTTGTTCATGCGTGGTTCAGATGGACCAGTCATCAGCACTATCTGCAGTGCCTTCTATTTTTTTTATCCTGCTGCTCAGCCACTATATCCCTGATTGTATGCATACAACTACCTCGTCTATCACTACCGTTGTTGATATTGTTAATGTACATACTGTATATTGTTTTATTTATATTGACACTATCTGTTTCTGGTATTGCTAATATGCAAGTAACCATTTGGCTGTACCATTTACACCTTCTGTAGAGACCCATCAACTTAGCAAGACTTAGCTAAATATTGATAAATAAAATGAATATTGATATGTGCGGTCATAACATGATTTTGTTAGAGAGAGTCACTAAACACAAATGCTTCGTTTGTCAATTATGTCTGAGTGTTGGAGTGTGCCCCTGGCTATCCGTCAATAATAAATAAAATAAGAACCGGTCCGTCCGGTTTACGGAATTTGAAATTATTTATGCTTTTACTTTTGATACTTACGTACATTCGGGCAATTCCATTTACATTTGATACTTAAGTATTTTTTAAAACCAAATACTTCTACTTCCGTCATTTTCTATTACGGTATCTTTACATCTGGATACTTTCTGTTTACCTGGAATGTTTCCTTATTGTAGGCTACTACCACTTTTAGTCTTAAACTTTCCTACACTACTCACATGTACTCACATGTGAATCTTTAAGGAGATGGGTGGGGCTGGCATAAGACGGTGTGAACAATGCTGAATGGGTGTAGAAAATATCTCTCCCGTAGGTACCAAAACATTCAAAGGCCCTTTTCTCCAAAGTGAGTTTACAAGTGTATCAACTTTCAAAGCAGAATTACTTTCCCATTGTTCCTCAAAAATGCAGAGTATGATATACCATTTTGTAGCACTGAGTCTCTCTTTCTAAAAATGTAAAAAGCCCAATTTCAAATTTTGCTACATAAGACCGAATCCAGGTGGTGAGTCACATTTAACCTTCTGCTAATCAAGGAGTTCATGCGCATTGGTATTAAACATCCATTATTATTGTCCTTCATGCTCGTTCATGGATCACAAAAGGGATTAGTCAGCGACCCTGTCCAACTGCACATCCACTTGTCCATGTCTTAATTGGAGAGATGACAAAACACTGCTCTGGATGGAAGTCGTTGCTCATTGGAAGATGATTTAAAGGACCGAGTCGTAGGAAGGGAACAGAGAAGTAACAAGGCATTCTCTCTTTAATTAACATTAGTCTCCTTGCTTCCCTGACTGGGTCCATTAGCGTACTACCAACCCATTAGTCTTATCAACGCAGGTAGCAAAGTTTTCCCAAGAGACCTCTAAGCTACAAGGTGGGGCCATGAGAGGGTTTGACCCGTGAGCCTTTTGACCCGTGGACCGACTGAGTATGTTCTATGTGCCACTCCACCCGAGCTTGTAATCATGTCTCCTTTTTTGGGAGAAATAGAGCGTTGTATGATTTGTATGAGTTGAGCTCTTGGTGACGTTGGTTGTAGCCTCTCGCAGCTGCGTCAGGAGTGTCCCCCGTGTCTGTACTCACCCGGGAGACAAAACATACAATTAGAGCTGGTACCGGCCAACAAATGAAGTCACACTCAGATGCTGGAAATAAACACTTTCCTTTAGTAGTGCTATTGATAGTGTTGTAATGTGTCTTCCCACAGCTGGTGAACAGCGGAGAGGAGCAGCGAGCAGCAGCAACGAGGTGGACGTCCATTGGTCAAGAGGTACCTGTCTGAAATGCGCAATGAAGGTGAGTTCCTTTTAACTCTAGTTCTGTGTGTTTAGCAATTGGTTTGAGGCGATAGGGAATAGGAAACATCTGTCTCAATGTAACTGAAAAAATTCAGAATTTACTTAATAAAAAATTGCAAAACACTCACTTTTACACAACACATGGCATAAATAGAATACAGGACACTTAAAAACATTACAGGAAATGTTTTCATGATGGAAACTGAAATGTTAAAATGTAATTGGTAAAAAAAAACATTTTAGAGTTGTTGTACAGCCTGACAGTAGTTGGTAGAGTCGTGTTTCTCAGGCAGTTCATATGGCAGAGGACCATTCGTGTCTGTTCCTCAGGAGCCTGGTGGCGCAGTCACCACTTTTTGGAGGGAGCAGGTCATGGAGTGGGTGTTCAAGCGTGTGCATGACCTTAACTAGGTGCACTGCAGCTTGCTCTTGCCTGCTCTGCTCCACCTCTGGAGATGATCCTCAGAGCCCTCCTCTGCACCCTGTTGGGTAGGGCCTGCTGCTTTTTGTTGCATCCAACTAACAGCACTCCACGGTATTCCAGACAAGACCTGACCAGTGTAGTGTAAACTGTGACCAGATTTTCAGTGAGTAGGCCATTTCTGGCAAGAATAATCGTTTTGAGGCCATTTTGACTGCTCCACATGTGTGTCAACACTAAGGTTAGAGTCTAGATGAAAACCAAGGTACTTGGTCGTTGCTACAACTGGTACTTCCTGTCCCTCTAGGATGAGTAGTGCAGGTTGTGGAGTGTCTCTTGAAAAACATATCCGAATGTCCAGACTTTTTCCCCATTCAGGAGCATGTTGTTGGATGTGGCCCACTCATCCAGCTGCTTTGCCTCCCAGCCCAAGGAAGTGTCCTTCAGGATGCTGGTAATGGTATGGCTCAGGACAGCCCCACATCATCAGCGTACCCAGTGTCCAAAGTGTCACTGAAGACAACTTTTTGAGTGGACATGTGAAGGAGAAGCAGATATGGTGAGACCACACCCCATTGTGGCACACCAGAAGTCGCCGTTGATCGACGGCTGAATGTGCCATTCACCATCACCCTCTGCCTTCTTCTGGTCCGTCTGTCTGTCCCTGATGTTTTTCCTGGAGAGAAGTGACTTCTTTGCTGCCCTTCTTGACACCAGGCCACCAAAAGTCTTCGCCTCACTGTGCGTGCAGATGCACTCACACCTGCCTGCTGCCATTCCTGAGCAAGCTCTGTACTGGTGGTGCCCCGATCCAGCAGCTGAATCAACTTTAGGAGACGTTCCTGGCACTTGCTGGACTTTCTAGGGCGCCCTGAAGCCTTCTTCACAACAATTGAAGCGCTCTCCTTGTAATTCTTGATGATCCGATAAATGCTTGATTTAGGTACAATCTTACCGGTAGCAATATCCTTGCCTGTGAAGCCCTTTATGTGCAAAGCAATGATGACGGCATGTGTTTCCTTGCAGGTAACTATCGTTGACAGAGGAAGAACAATGATTCCAAGCACCACCCTCCTTTTGAAGCTTGGTTAAGGGCTTGTTGAATGTCCTTCCCTATAATATTGTATCTGGTCAAGAACAATTTCTTTCAAAAGTTTACTAAGGGTTGGTAACAGGCTGATTGGTTGGATTTTTGAGCCAGTGAAGGGTTAAATACTATTCTTAGGTAGCGGAATGACTTTTGCCTCCCTCCAAGCCCGGGGACACACTTTCTAGTAGGCTTAAATTAAAAATTATGGAATATAGGAGTGGCAATATCATCCATTATTATCCTCAGTATTTTTCCATCCAAGTTGTCAGACCCCGGTGGCTTTTCATTGTTGATAGACAACAGTAATTTGTTCACCTCTTCCACAATCACTTTACGGAATTCAAAATTACAATGCTTGTCTTTCCTAATTTGGTCAGATATACTTGGATGTGTAGTGTCAGTGTTTGTTGCTGGCATGTCATGCCTACATTTTCTATTCTTGCCTATGAAAAAGTTGTTCAAGTAGTTGGCAATGTCCGTTGGTTTTGTGATGAAGGAGCCATCTGATTCAATGGAAGATAGAGCTCAGTCCACCTTTTTCCCCCAAATGTCATTTAAGTTCCTCCAAAGCTTTTAACTATGATTCTTTAGTTCGTTTAATCTTTGTTTCATTGTGCAGTTTCTTCTTTTCAGTTTAGTCACATGATTTCTCAACTTGCATTATGTTTGCAGCCAGACTTATTTTCAATTCCTTTTGCCTCATCCAACTCAACCATACAATGTTTCAATTCCTCATCAATCCACAGGGATTTAATATTCTTTACAGTCATTTTCTTAATGGGTGCATGCTCAACAGTAACTGGAAAAAGCAATTTCATAAATCTGCCAAGTGCAGCGTCTGTTTGCTCCACATTATGCACCACAGACCAACACATAGTCTTTAGATCAACCATATAGGAATCACAACAAAACTTATTGAGTGACCTTTTATACACTATATTTGGCCCAGGTTTTGGAAAATTGGTTTTCCTAGATATGGCTACTATATTGTGATCACTACATCTGATGGTTCAGGATACAGATTTAAAGTAAATTTCTTCAGCATTAGTAAAGACGTGATCAATACATGTTGATGATTTCATTCCTGTGCTGTTTTTAACTACCCTGGTAGGCCGGCTGATAACCTGAACCAGGTTGCAGGCACTGGGTTACAGCTTGAAGCTTTTTCTTGAGTGGCAGCTTGATGAGAGCCAGTTAATATTTAAATCACCCAGAAAATATATATCCCTGTTTATAACACACAATTATTAACAAACATTTCACAAGTTATCCAGATACTGGGCAGTTTCCTACCAGAATGGGCTTTAGGCGAGGCAGATTAACCTGTAACCTTTTTTTTTACACAATGTTTTCTACACAATGTTTCTGAATATAAACAGCAACACCTCCACCATTGGCATTTCTACAATGCCTTGCAAAAATATTCATACTCCTTGGTGTTATCCCTATTTTCTTGCATTACAGCCTGTAATTTAAATGGATTTTTATTTGGAGTTCATGTAATGGACATACACAAAATATTAGAAATTAGTGAATTGAAATGGAAAAAAAAATTACATGTAAAAAAAACTTTTTAAAAACTGAAGTGGTGAGTGTATATGTATTCACCCCCTTTGCTATGAAGCCCCTAAATAAAATCTGGTGCAACCAATTACCTTCAGAAGTCACATAATTAGTTAAATAAAGTCCACCTGTGTGCAATCTAAGCGTCACATGATATCAGTCTATATACACCTGTTCTGAAAGGCCCCAGAGTCTGCAACACCACTAAGCAAGGGGCACCACTAAGCAAGGGGCACCACCAAGCAAGGGGCACCACCAAGCAAGGGGCACCATGAAGACCACAGGTCAGGGTTGAGTTATGAAAAAAATATCAGAAACTTTTAACATACCACGGAGCACCATTAAATGCATTATAAAAAATGGAAAGAATATGGCACCACAACAAACCTGCCAAGAGAGGGCCACCCACCAAAACTCAAGGACCAGGCAAGGAGGGCATTAATCAGAGAGGTAACAAAGAGACCAAAGATAACCTTGAAGGAACTGCAAAGCTCCACAGCAGAGATTGGATTATCTGACCATGGGACCACTTTAAGCCACACACTCCACAGAACTGGGCTTTACGGAAGAGTGACCAGAAAAAAGCAATTTCTTAAAGAACAAAATAAGCAAACACATTTGGTGGGAGACTCTCCAAACATTTGTAGGAAGGTACACTGGTCAGATGATACAAAAATTGAGCGTTTTGGCCATCAAGGAAAACTTTGTCTGGCGCAAACCCAACACCTCTCATCACCCAGAGAACACCATACCCACAGTGAAGCATTGTGGTGGCAGCATAATGCTGTGGGGATGTTTTTCATCGGCAGGGACTGGGTAACTGGTCAGAATTGAAGGAATGATGGATGGTGCTAAATACAGGGAAATTCTTTAGGGTAACCTGTTTGTCATCCAGAGATTTGAGACTGGGACAGAGGTTCACCTTCCAGCAGGACAATGACCCTAAGCATACTGCTAAAGCAACACTTGAGTGGTTTAAGGGGAAACATTTAAATGTCTTGGAATGGCCTAGTCAAAGCCCAGACCTCAATCCAATTGAGAATCTGTGGTATGATTTGAAGGAGCAGGAGCGGTTTTGCCTTGAGGACTGGGCAAAAATCCCAGTGGCAAGATCTGTCAAGCTGATAGAAACATACCCCAAGAGACTTGCAGCTGTTATTTCTGCAAAAGGTGGCTCTACAAAGGATTGACTTTGGGGGATGAATAGTTATGCATGCAAGATTTCAGTTTTTTGTCTTATTTCTTGTTTGCTTCACAATAAAAAATACTAAACAACATCTTCAAAGTGGTTGGCATGTTGTGTAAATCAAATGATACAAAACCCACCAATTAATCCATTTTAATTCCAGGTTGTAAAGCAAAAAAATAGGAAAAATGCCAAGGGGGTGAATAATTTCGCAAGCCACTGTATATTTTCTGTATATGGTATGAACTTGTATTTCTACCACTGTATCATCAAAGGTATTATCTAAGTGAATTTCAGAGATAAGTCCAAATATGAATGTCATCTGTTACTAGCAAATTATTAATTTCATTAATATTTTTTCTGAAACTACATGTCCGTGGGCTAGTTTGAGCACTTTTCTTCTGGGATGCTTATCGCTTTACTGGGAAGCTTAGCAGAAGTAGATATGCTCATGTCATATGTTAGTACAGGGTGAGCTGCACACACTTCCTCCCCGGGCACACTGGCTCAGTGCTAACATTATACATGTGGTTCATAGGCATATGATTACTGCATACAATAGTTGAATCAGCAGAGGTATTCAGGGCAGTTAGAGGGACATACATTAGGTTACTTACATTGTGTCTAACAATGCCCCTGATGTAAATCAAATCAAAATCAAATCAATCTTTATTTGTTGCATGCACCAAATACAACAAATGTAGACCTTACCATGAAATGCTTTCTTACAAGCTCTTAACCAACAGTGCAGTTCAAGAACTGTTAAGAAAATATTTACAAATAAACTCAAGTAAAAAAATGTATGTAATAAAAAGTAACACAATAACGTAACAATAATGAGGCTATATACTGGGGGTACCGGTACCGAGTCAGTGTGCGGGGGTACAGGTTAATAGAGGTAATTTGTATATGTAGGTAGGGGTGAAGTGACTATGCATAGATAATAAAGAGCAAGTAGCAGCATTGTACAAAACAAATGGAGGCAGGGAGGGGGGTCAGCCTCCTTGCTGTCTCATCGTTATCGGTGGTCAGGCTTGCTGCTGTTGTGTTGTCAGCAAACTTAATGATGATGTTGGAGTCGTGTTTGGCCACGCAGTCGTGGTTGAACAGGCAGTACAGGAGGGTCTCAGTACACACCGCTGAGGGGCCCCAGTGTTGATGGTCAGCGTGGCAGATGTGTTGTTGCCAACCCTTACCACCTGGGGGCGGCCCGTTAGGAAGTCCAGGATCCAGTTGCAGAGGGAGGTGTTTAGTCCCTGGATCCTTAGCTTAGTTATGAGATTTGTGGGCACTATGCTGTTTACACTCTGAGCTGTAGTCAATGAACAGCATTCTCACATATGGGTCCTTTTGTCCAGGAGGGAAAGGGCAGTGTGGAGTGCGATTGAGATTGCGTCATCTGTGTATCTCTTGGGGTGGTATGCGAATTGGAGTGGGTCTAGGGTATCCGGGAGGATGCTGTTGATGTCAGCCATGACCAGCCTTTGAAAGCACTTCATGGCTACCGACGTGAGTGGTACGGGCTGGTAATCATTTAGGCAGGTTACCTTCATTATTCGTTATTTTTTCGTTTCGTCTTCGTTATTTATCTTCCCTATTGAACATACTATTCTCCGTCTTAAATATTATCATTTATTTTGATATTAGAGTAGCTGAGGATTAATTAGAAACATAGTTTGACTTGTTTGGACGAACTTTACTGGTAACCTTTTGGATTTGTTTGTATGCATGTTGAAAGAGTGGATTACTGAGATCATTGGTGCCAACTAAACTGACATAAAGAAGGACTTTATCGAACAAAACAACCATTCATTCTGTAGCTGGGACCCTTGGAATTGCAAACAGAGGAAGGTCTTCAAAGGTAAGTGATTTATTTAATCGCTATTTGTGATTTTGGGATGCCTGTGCTGGTTGAACAAGTATTGTGATGTGGGGCACTGTCCTCAGATAATCACATGGTATGCTTTTGCCTTAAAGCCTTTTTGAAATCTGACAATGCAGTTGGATTAACAAGAAGTTAAGCTTTTAAATGATTTAAGACACTTGTATTTTCATGAATGTTTAATATAAAATTTTTGTATTTTGAATTTCATGCTCTGCAATTTCACCGGTTGTCGTAGGTGTCCCGCTAGCGGTTCATGTGCCCTAAGAGGTTTTAAAGTCCCTGGCCACTAGGAGTGCCATTTCTTGATGAGCATTTTCTTGTTTGCTTTATGGCCTTATAGAGTTGGTTGAGTGCGGTCTTAAATAGTAAATAGGTGGTAACGAATAATATGGATGAGAACTCTCTTGGTAGATACTGTAGTGTGGTCTACAGTTCATCATAAGATACTCTAATTCAGGCGAGCAATACCTCAAGACTTCTTTAATATTAGACATCACACACCAGCTGTTATTAACAATTTGACACACACCCCCACCCCTCGTTGTACCATCTCTGTTCTACCGGTTCATGGAAAATCCCGCCAGCTCTTTATTATCTGTGTTGTCGTTCAGCCACGATTCTGTGAAATATAAGATATTACAGTTCATAATTACAGTTCTTACGATTAATATCTTATAAGATATTAATGGTAATCGTAGGTTAGCAAGAAGTACGGAATGCAGTGGGAGTTTACTCGCTCGCCTACGGATTCTCAGAAGGTCTACGTCCTCTTTTCCTTCGTCTTTTCTTCACACAAATGACTGGCATTTGGGCCTGTTCCTGGGAGAGCAGTATATCCTTCTCGTCGGACAAGTTAAAGGAAAAAGGGTTTTCCAGTTCGTGGGGAGTAATCGCTGTTCTGATGTCCAGAAGTTATTTTCGGTCATAAGAGACATCATAAGAGATGGTAGCAGCAACATTATGTACAAAATAAGTTTAAAAAGTTACAAAATCTCGCAATTGGTCAGGGGTATGTAAAACGTCAGCGATCCTCTTCGGCATCATCTTAACTTTTAAATACATTTGCTGAAGGATTATGACCACTCTGCGTCGCAATGGTAGGCAATAGCTGATCTGCCTTTGGGTCATTGATAAGTCAGTTTCCCAACGCAGCCTTATAATGCTGTGAAAGGTTCCAGGAACATGGGTCATTATACAACGTGTTTTGTTTCCAAAAGGTATCAACATAGTCAACAAAAGTTACATCCATTGAGCTGAAATAATCACATAGCCAGTTGTGGAGAGAATCCTGCTAAAGCGTTCAATGCCACGATTCAGAGAGGGAACAGGGCCCGATACAATGGGTCTAAATAGCAATCACTAACTCAGAGGCTGCTGCCTACATTGAGACCCAATCACTGGTCACTTTAATAAATGGAACACATGTCACTTTATACAATGCCACTCTAAATAATGCCACTTTAATAATGTTTACATGTCTTACATTACTCATATCACATGTACAGTATATACTGTATTTTATTTATAATGTTTACATATCTTACTTTACTCATACCACATGTATATACTGTATTTAATATCATCTATCGCACCTTGCCTAATCCAGTTTCAACTGTTCAGAGCTACCCTTCAATATGTAATTAAAACCCACATGGACTACGATAGATTGATTTCCATGTCTTGACGTTGTACATTCGGGAAGCAGCTTAGGATTGTCATTTACTCGAGCTCTAGAATGGTCACATTTCTTACCATGGAGCTAACCAAAATCACAGCTGGCGAGAAAGACGAGGAAATCCGCTCACTCCCACGCTTCACAGGATTCGGAGAACCCTTTATGGCGGCCGAGAGGCAGGATAACTTGAGCCCGTTGCTCCCGGCACCTGTTTCAGGCCTCCAACAGATGGAGAAGCCCCGCGCGATCCAGAGCCAGGATGGAAGGTTGCCGACATTGACTTCACAGCAGACACAGGCACCCCGAGCAACAAAGGTGCAGGAAGATCAGGCTCCAAAATTATTTGTTGTTTGTATCCGCTCCAGGCCTTTCGTTGGTAGTGTTGACTGCTTTGCAGGAGTTGGCTGTCTTTGGCTTCCACGGCTCGTGACATGAGACCATCATTGATTGCCTTGCTCCTCTTGCTGTGCTCCTTCAACTCCTCTTTCAGATGGGGGAGTTCCGGACAACACCGGCCAGTCAGATAATGACAAGGCAGAGATGCAGCCAACAGGCGCGAACGCCATCCAGCCACTGGCGTAGAAAAGGTAAACATACCACTCTGCTTTTCCCCCAGTTTCTTATGTAGGCTGTTGACCTGCATGATCAAGGAAGCCATCTCAAGCCTATAATCCTCTGCAAGCAAACAATTGTTGCATTGGAACTCTGAGTGAAACGCTTTGTCCCGAAACAAAGCTTAGTAGAAACAGCTCCTACAGCGCTGGAACCATTAATTGATTTATCCAGACAACGAGGGCTCCATTGCAAAATTCATCTGGTACCAACTTCGTTAGCTTGATAGCTATCAGATTAGTGTATCTGTCAAGCAGGCTTCAAACTGTCTGTTATTAAGCGGGGTTCTGGGACAAGAAATTGTGGTCCGAGCTGTTAAAAGCTAATCCATGCAAAACGAAGTTTGGTATTTGTATTTAATGTTTTAATCAAAAATAACAAACCAAGTGTTTCAAATATAAAGTGTTCAGCTGTGCACTCTGATTATGTATGTAGTAGTTGTCTTTTGTGAGAGAGACCTGGTAAGATGACGGACGGCTGCATGAGACAACTCTGAACCCAACTGGAAAGTAGGAATTGAAAAACGTGGCCTAGATCAGGCAGTCAAGTGGGGAAATGATTAACAATGATAACTTGGGAGACATATTTTCAGTTACATAAAACAAGTACACCTCAACTACTGTATTTCTGTCACAGAGGGACTTAAACCAAATAAAGTGAGTTGAGAGATTTTCAATTGTTCAATTAGCTCTCATTAAATATGAGTGATTGGTCGAAATGAAATCCTGTCTCTCCCATTGGGTCTCCTGGGCTCAGGTCAAGGGCTTTGAGAGAATGTGATTGGCTGTCTTTCACCCCAAAACTCTTCCAATGGCTGGTCCTGATGGTGAACTCTACACCTGCATCCTCCTCATCCTCCAAACTCCACGGCTCCATTTGCAAACAGGAGCTGGTAAAGGACTGCTAAATTGTACTTCACCAGTCCTCCAGTCCATTCACTCATTTACCTCAAGTGATTTTTATCACTCTAAACATAATCATAGAGGGTAGAACCACAAAGTGGTGGGTTGTTGCATCAGGACGATCAATTAACAGGTTATGGGACCTTGTCCTGCTATTGTTGTTATGTTATATCACGTTAATAAGGCATTAACAAAACATTTTGGCCAGAAACGTGCTGTATTTAGATTATGTTGTGTAAATAAATACTGTTTGATTAAAACTACACATTAGACTCAAGGAAATGGACAGTGAATATCCCGTCCAGATGTATTTTCCCAGTCAAGTGGCTCTAAAATATTTTGCGATTTGTGGAATGGGGTGGCTAGTCGCTTTGCGGTTCATTTTGGGTCCTGCTCTCACAGTGGTTTGTCTGAGGGGAGATTTTAGGAGAGGAATTATCAGAATTGGAGAGGGTAAAAGTGAAGGGGATCTGGGTGTTTGGTGTGTGTGTGCGTGCGTGCGTGCGTGCGTCCGTCCGTGTGTGTGCGTGCGTCCATGGGCACGTGCAGCAAAGCGTGCATTCCTGTGTGCATGCTTCAGTGGTCCATATAGTGGCAGATGTTTAGGCTGTCAAAAACCTACCCAGCCCCAAGTAACAGGGCCTTCTGCAAAGCATGCCTGCATCAGTTTTGGTCTGATCTGCTCTAATCCATCCCTACTTGAACCTTAGTCCACCACAATCTGCATGCCAACAGCTTAACACAATACAAACAAATTATTCAGTTGGCCCTCCCTTGGACAGACAGTGATCTCGCAAATCTCTGAAAGGCCGGGAGAAGATGCGTCCCAAAACCCGGATTAAGTCCATGGATCTGGAGATAGAGATAGCGATAGAGAGAACCAGGGAATTATTTAAGAAGGTCTTTGTTTCTTTCAGAAACAGTGATTTGGGGAGGAGATGAAGGCGGGCGCTTCCATTCTGTAAATATTTTGTGATTTCTCAAAACTTTTGGCCACGACTGTACATCACTGGGGTCAAGCTTCCAGCCATCCAGGACATCTATACCAAGCAGTGTCAGCAGAAGGCCCTAAAAATTGGCAAAGACTCCAGCCACCCTAGTCATTGACTGTTCTCTCTGCTTCCGCACGGCAAGCGGTACCAGAGCGCAAAGTCTAGGTCCAAGAGGCTTCTTAACAGCTTCTACCCCCAAGCCATAAAACTCCTGAACAGCTAATTAAATGTCTGTAATGGAATTTTAATGTCTGTGCTTTTCTTATAACTAATTTCTGTGTTCTATTCATGTGCTGTTCTTTACACCAATTTCTATAAACCATTCATGCAAGTGGCTGACAGTACAAATCCTCACTATCAGTAGCTGCAATTTGGCAGCACGCCCAGATCTTGTTTTGAGAATGAACTAAAGATATATCAGCTTCAAGGTCTCAGCTTAGAGAGAAGATGCCTTGTGAGATATTTGTCTGTCACATGTTATGAACCAACATTAGTCTGTCACATGAATGAAACAAAATGGTACTGATTCATTAATTATGCTAAATCATGCAAATATAATTTGTCTCTGTATACCCGTATATTAGACAACTGCTGGTACTGCCCAGGCAGAGCTTCTGATTAACTTGTGTATTATGGTGCATTGAGTTAGTTGGAACCTCTCCAGCACACTGTCAAATAAACAATGATTAAAAACAATGATTCAATTAAGATTCACTTCGAGTGTCCCTGTGTAAGGGTTTCCATGACAGCTACCCAGACTATTTGCATTGTTCCCCCCCACCCCAATTTTTACGCTGCTGCTACTCACCGCTTATTATCTATGCACAGTCACTTTACATTTGACCTGAATTACCTCAACTAACCTGTGCCCCTGCATATTGTCTCTGTACCGGTACTCCCTGTATATAGCCTCTCTACTGTAATTTCATATTAATTTATTTTTACTTCAGTTTATTTTAGTAAATATTTGAACACTTATTTAATTAAATATGCATTGCTGGTTAAGGGCTTGTAAGTAAGCATTTCACTGGAAGGTTGACACCTGTTGTATTCGGCGCATGTGACATATACAATTGGATTTGATGAAGAATGTAATTTGAAGTTAAAAAAGTTTAGCCGAGAATTTGACAGTGATTCTAATATTTTTGCAAGGCCGCCGCCTTACAGATCTTAGGGATGGCACCAGAAGCGATTGTTAAATAAAAAATGTGGGTCATAGGTGCTACATTGAGGGGGGCAGAAAGCTGTAGGAGAAAGGGATCAAGCAAATCAACTCCTGTGGATTGTTTTACACACATTTTTTGCAAGGCTCTGACATAACATTCAAATGAAGAAATAAAATGAGGGCCTGGAAGTGTATCATTCTCTGCTATTTGTTTAGAAGTGAATAAAGGTATTTACCTAAACCATTCTTTCAAATTGATGCCCAGCTGAGGCAAAATGGTTGTCATTTGTGTCTTATGGAAGCAGAGGCTTTCATAACCTACTGGGGTACTGAGAGGGAGGATATTTCTTTCTTCAAAGATTTGACCACTTTCCTATAAGGGCACAAGGCGAGACCCAAATGCAGACACAGGAGGCAGATGGTTGAGCTCCAATATTTATTATAACAAAAGGGGTAGGCAAAAGGCAGGTCAGGTACAGGCGAGAGTTCATGAACCAGGTCAGAGTCCAAACAGTACCAGAAGATAGGAAGGCTTGAAGTCAGGACAGGCATGGGTTCAGTAACCAGGTCAGAGTCCAAACTGTACAAGACGATAGGCAGGCTCGAGGTCAGGGGCAGGCAGAGGGGTCAGGCAGGCGGGCTCAGAGTCAGGGCAGGCAAGGGTCAAAACCAGGAGGGCGAGAAAAGAAAGACTGGGAAAGCAGTAGCTGAGACACAAAAACTCTGGTTGACTTCACAGATTGGCACAGAGAGACAGGAAACACCGGGGAAAATAAGAGACACCTGGAGGAGGTGGAGACAAGCACAAGGACAGGTGAAACAGATCAGGGCGTAGTTGTATTTCCACCCCTCTCAGATACACATTTCAAGAAGTATGTGTAAAAAAGATAAAGGGGAAAAGAGAGAGGGGGAAATGCTGAAAAGGATAGGGATGCAGCAAAATAGAGAGAGAGAAAAAAGAGAAGGAAATTGAGCAAATAAGAGAGTTAGAGTGCTAAAGGGAGAAAACAGAACACAAGACAGCAGACAACAGTAAACAGCATTGGGAAGATGAGAGACCGGCAGAGAAAAACAGATACTGCACACAGAATGAAATCCCAATCTCTCATCAACAGTCCATAAGTACCAAACTCCAATTGGGCGCTGAAGTTGCCAAACTCCTTCTACCATTTTTTTTCTGGGGTGGCACTGTAGCTGCTGAAATTGTTTGATAGCTCGTGGTGTTCCTGCGGCGACAGACTGCTGCCCCTCTCTGCTGCGCTCGAGGGCCCTTGAGGCAGCCATTATCTGGACGTCCTCCTCGCTGAGGCATATGGGTAATTACTGAGCTAATAGAGTGATGGAGGGGAGGCAGAGGCAAGAGCCTTGGTCAATTAGATGACACATTAGTGCTCTGTCTTTTGTAAGCACTTAATGTGTGGGTACGGTGGGGGGACATGTCATTTTGGAAGGGTTGGGATCCTTGAGCGAATACAAACAGTTGCGCTCGTGTTGATAGACACACACACACACACAATTCTGCCCAATATACACACATGGATGCCCACACACACACTCACACAAACACACTTACAGTATAGGCTTATGAAAATCCACAGATGCATCCCTCCCACACGCATACTCCGATTACCGTGCTTTGTTTTGCTCTTTTCTCTAAGTGTGTAAATAGTGTGAAATCTAATTATCACAGTCACACACACACACAGAGTGAATACAGATGAGTCCAAACAAGCAGGGGGAACCTGCCCAGTCTATTGAGGTCTGATATGAGAATCCACTCCATCAATTACGTTAAAGAGGCTCGCTCTAATGATGGCTACAGCTGTAATCACACAGAACAGGCTTTTGTCGTCACACTGAACCATTTCAGCTAGTATTGTCCATGCCACAAAACAAAGAAATGCTAGCTAAAGCCTCAGCAGAATGTTTTGAGGTAAGAATTAGCTTTGTTCATTCGAGTTTTAGTTGCTGAATTCACATGCTGAGATTGTTGGAGTCTTGGAGATACAAGTTGTCTGTTGGACAGTCAATTTCAAGACTGCACATACTGTAGTCAAAGTCATACAAAAAACTGCAAGATTTATTGTATTTCCCTTAATCTTAGACAAAAAAACAATAGCAAATTCCTGATTAGCGTCCTGACCTCCTAACCCCAGACAAACAGCGAGGACTAAGTGATTCAATAAAAACACATCTATCCCTAAATAGCACCGTAAACACATTTACCTAAAATACATCTAAAGCTCTGTATCATTACCCTAATTATTATTTCACTGTACCATTAGCATAAAAACAGACTTGTCAAAAGATTGATTCAAAAGAATAAGACCACATAGCGGGAGTTTACCTGCCTGCGCAGTAAAGCGTATCATTAACTGTCCAAATGGACTTCATTGTTACAGTGTCCATAACAATAGGAAGTAAAGGCATGTAGGTTCCCCTCAATATAACCTGACCCTGACCCCTGTCTACTTACACACAGCCCCCACAATTAGCAACGTGTCTTTTATTCTAATAGTGACTATTGCATAGAAACCTATTATTCATTCAGTCCCAACATATGAAACTGTGTAACAGCTAATTGTATTTTTTCCTGTCAGAAGTAGAATCCTTCATTATCAAACAAAAGACTATTACTGATATCATTATCAAAGTTTTTTGTTGTTGTTGCTTTCAACGCTTAAATTACTTTATTTCGCATGGTCCCTCCGTGGTATGTTTCAGTTGTCGTGGAAGCCATGTAACTTTTTCCCCAAAGGTCGACTCACAGGCCGTGTGCTATTGAGTGACAATCTGTGGAGTTATAATTAGGATTATATGGGTAATGGTAATACCATACCTTTTTTATCTCACAGCTTTTGTTGTCAGAAACTAGAAACAGCTTAATTGTATCTAATTCGGGTGTACCTTTGAAGAAGAGGGATTTTCAACAGCGCTCGCATGTCGGCCTGTCTTTTCTGCAGACGGCACTTGCTTCGGGGCGGTTCAAAGATATCTCCGATCTCTGGATCACCTTGAGGAGGTTGCTCTAGGCGTTCCTCCCCTGACTGCCAAATGAGGGGGGTTGGCACCAAAATATGGTGGAAAGAACCTATAATTGGAAAAAACTCAGTGACCACTACTAGAGCAACCCCCACTAAGTCTCCACATAAATATATTGAACAGCATATTGTATGTGTATTGAATAGAGTTCAATTCGACCACAGAGTGCCCAGAGGTAGTGAACATGACTGACAGAGTAACAGACTCCCAAAATGACTGACAGCAAAACAAAACAAATGCAAATTGTGAGGCCAGGCTGGGTAAGACAGCACTTGGGTTAAACAGGGACGTGCGGCTCTCAAGTGCTGGCAACCTGGTCCTTACTGGGGGGCAGAGCACTCTCTATGCCATCTCCTCACATTCATACAGTGATCCATCTATCCTTCCATCCTCCAGACAGGGACCCCCTCCTCTCTTCCTGGCACTCCACCGTGGCCCCTGCCCCGGGGAGGCCAGACCTAGTCTCCCCAACTCTCCACGGCCCTTCAGACATCTACTAAGAAGAGCAGAGAGGCTGGGAAAAAGAGAAGAGAGAAGAGAAAGAAAAGCTGGAAAGAATGTGCAGAGATGCAGAGATGAGAGAAGTGAAAAGAAGATAAAAAAATGTTGAGTGAGCGAGAGGAGGATGGAGGAGAGGCATATTTTATTGTGCCCTTGAGGGCGGTGGTTGGTTGGGGTTCACATGATGTATTAATGTGTGAAGCTCAAGCATTCTCTGTCATGCTAATCTCCCTGTGTATGTTTGTTGTGTTGGCTGATATCTGTTAGTGTCACACACACACTTGTCTTTCCTCGCTTACTTCTCTTTCATGTGCCCCCCTCTCTTTTGGATTGGACGATCAGAGGGAGTAAGAGGGTAAACACTGCTGTTGTCTAAAAGGATCGCATTTGAATAACTAATACATTGTTAGCATTAGCATACATACATAATTCAGAATGGAAAAGGTTTAGTCGTTTTCCAACTCAATGTTACATTAACTGGCACAGCGATACAGTATAGTAACTAAAAACTGCTTCCAGGAATTCTTGCACAATATTGACCATTTGAAAATTAATTTGTTTTAATACTCAAAGGGAATTGACTTGGAGATTCATTCATTCTGCGCACTCCGGGGCAACTACAGTGGTAAGGGAAGATACATCTTTTAACTGATTATTTTATAATAACATTAAAATAAAATGTACTAGATGATACAGTAAGCTGTCTACGTTCTTATCTGGATTCAACTCTATCTGGCTGAAATCTTTGACAAAAGGAAAAAATGGAGAGAGAAAAGGGAACAACAACAGCCAGGATATCTTAGAGGTGCTGTGGCTCTATGGACTCTGTTGGTATGGAGAGATGGAGGAAACAGGAGGGAATCTCTTCCTGCATGTTTGTCCACAATGATTAGGCTGTGAGGCTGGGTCTGGAGAGGCAGGGTTGGGCTTGGCAGTAGGAGGCCACTGCCACATTAGAGAGGAATGAATATGGATGCACCCGTCAAGCCTGGCCAGAGTTCGAGCACATCACCACCCCAACACTGGAGACAGCAAGCATCCTTTCTGATTTCGTCTACCTTTAGAGAGCGGGAGCGAGAAAGACAGAGGGCAACACCGAGGGAGGGAAAGGGAGAAAGAGGGGAGGGGAGAAAGAAGTTGAGACTGTTATATACTCTTGTGTTACCTGGAAAAACATTTGTTATTTTTCTTCCTCTCTATAAACTTTAGCATGAATACAAAGGGGAAGAAAAAAAGGAGCCAGGCTGGGTTGACAAAGACGAGAATGGATGGTATGTGAACGCCGAGCCGCCATCTGCTCTGGAGGACAACCAAAATCATGACACACTTCAGCAATCCCACAATCCTCTGCTCCAGAGCGTTCCAGCTAGGCGCCCCATTCATACACTTCTCAGCTCCCAGAGTCGGTGTGATTTTTCCTTTTTCTCTTCCTTAATTAAGTCATTAATTCCTTTCTTCTCCCCTCTCTTAATCACCGCAGAGGCTCAAACAAGCCCTGGTCGCTTCCTATTGAGGCCCGGTGATTGGCCATAATTGCAGCGAGGGCCTAAGTATGGGGGAGTGGGATTGGGGGATGTGGGACACCTTTTTTTGGGGGGTGGGTTAGGTAAAGCCCCTCCTCTCTTGCACTGTACTACATTAGTGTCACTGATCATTTGCCAGAACCTCAATGGAGCCCATGATGAAGATGAATTGAACAAGTCCAACCACAAAACATTTTTTAAGAGAAAGTGCTAGAATTTGGCCTTCTCTGAAAATACTGGGGGCCGCATAAATATGCATGTTAAACAGTGGGTCCTTTCATCCAGCGGCCCTCCTAATTTTATTATCAGCCCAGTCTTGTTCAGAACCCTCATCTGGTCAAATGCTTGTTGATACTACAGGAATACCTTTAACACTCTTACTTTTTGTATGAAAATGGAAGATAATTGGGGCAAATAGCTACTTAATATGCTCTATGATTATTAAATATGATAAATCACACAGGTAAGACACAAAGTGTTTTATGTTGAATTCAAGGTGGGTTTCACCATCAACTACAATATGCTAGATCCACCAGAGGAATGCACGGCAGCCATTTTAAATTTCGTTCTTGTCCACTACCTTGTTTTGAAACACCTAAGAAAACGCTCTCCCTCCCGTTCTTTGGGCTGGGCCTCGTTATACATTTATAGCATAGTCTACTACAGTATGAGTTACAATACCCATAAAGCCTAGCGGTCAAACACAGAAATTCTTTCAATCGTTTTTCCACCATTCATTTTATCCATTGTGTATTTTAAAAACACTTCAAATAAGGGCTGTGTTTCGTGTAGGCTTACCCTGCCATGGCGTTTTGATAACAGTGTAAATCTCTCTCGACAAGGTGACTTTTATCAATATATCCGCCTGTATTTACACCCCCAAAATGAAATGCTAATTAGCTGCTAATGTGGCTATCATACAGAAGTGGAAATGCCTGTCTTAAGCTACACATCACTCACCAGAGCCATGATGATCTGGACAAGACAGCCAAATCAAGGCAAAGGTAATCATCTCAGAATTAACTATCTAATGTTAGCAAAACTGTACTGGAACCCCTTGTATGTAACCTTTCTACTGATATTTTATTGTTGCTCCTCAAATATTTGTTATATTTCAATAATGTTTTTTTCTGAAAACTGCATTGTTAAGGGCTTGTACAGTGCCTTGCAGAAGTATTCATCCTCCCTGGCGTTTTTCTAATTTTGTTGTATTACAACCTGTAATTTAAATGGATTTTTGTTTGGATTTCACGTAATGGACATACACAAAATAGTCAAAATTGGTGAAGTGTAGTGAAAAAATGGCACCACAACAAACCTGCCAAGAGAGGGCCGCCCACCAAAATTCACAGAGCAGGCAATGAGGGCATTAATCAGAGAGGCAACAAAGAGACCAAAGATAACCCTGAAGGAGCTGCAAAGCTCCACAGCAGAGATTGGAGTATCTGTACATAGGAACACTTTAAGCCAAAGAGCTGGGCTTTAAGGAATAGTGGCCAGAAAAAAGCCATTGCTTAAAGAAAAAAATAAGCAAACATGTTTGGTGTTCGCCACAAGGCATGTGGGAGACTCTCCAAACATATAGAAGGTGCTCTGGTCAGATGAGACTAAAATGTAGCCTTTTGGCCATCAAGGAAAACGCTATGTCTGGCGCAAACCCAACACCTCCCATCACCCCAAGAACACCATCCCACAGTGAAGCATGGTAGTGGCAGCATCATGCTGTGGGGATGTTTTTCATTGGCAGGGACTGAGAAACTAGTCAGAATTGAAGGAATGACGGATGGTGCTAAATACAGGGAAATTCTTGAGGGAAACCTGTTTCAGTCTTCCAGAGGTTTGAGAATGCGACTTAGGTTCACCTTCCAGCAGGACAATGGGCCTAAGCATACTGCTAAAGCAACACTTGCGTGGTTTAAGGGGAAACATTTAAATGTCTTGGAATGGCCTAGTCAAAGCCCAGACTCAATCCAATTGAGAATCTGTGGTATGACATAAAGATTGCTGTACCACCAGCGGAACCCATCCAACTTGAAGGAGCTGGAGCAGTTTAGCCTTGGAGAATGGGCAAAAACCCCAGTGACTATATGTGCCAAGCTTATAGAGACATACCCCAAGAGACTTGCAGCTGCAATTGCTGCAAAATCTGTCTCTACATACTATTGACTTTGGGGGATCAATAGTTATGCACGCTCAAGTTTCCTTATTTTTTTGTCTTATTTCATGTTTGTTTCTCAATAAAAAATATTTAGCATCTTCAAAGTCGTAGGCATGTTGTGTAAATCAAATGATACAACACCCCCAAAATATATATTTTAATTCCAGGTTGTAAAGCATTAAAATAGGAAAAATGCCAAGGGGATGAATACTTTCGCACGTAAGCATTTCACTGTAAGGTCTACTGTTGTATTTGGTGCATGTGACAATTTTTTTTATATGATTTGAATTGAGTAATTAATAAATTGGTTAAAGTTATTTAAATTGACAATTCTGTGAACTGTCTTGGGCAAGGTTTACATTGAAAATTCCTGTTATTTAACTATCTAGCTCATGGTTAGCTAATTACCAACATTAGCCTGGCTAGATGGCTTCAATAGCTGTCTATTTGTCTAGCCATTTAAATGCGTGAGGAATTCATGAAAACAAGTTTAGATTTCTCTGTTTTTTTTAAATAAATCAACAGTCTGGCTTGCTAGTTTTTGTATTTGTGTTTATTATGGATTCCCAAGCTGCCAAGGCAATAGCTACTCTGCCTGGGGTCCAGCCAAATTAAGGCAGTTTATACAATTTCTGAAACATTACAATACATTCACATAATTCACAACACACTGTGTGCCCTCAGTCCCCTAATCCACCACTACCACATATCTACAGTACTAAATACATGTGTATGTATGTGTATGGTGCATATGTTACCGTGTGTGTGTGTGTGTGTGTGTATGCATGTGTCTGTGCCTACGTGTGTGTCTCTTCAAGGTGTGTTTTTCATCTGTTTTTTAAATCTTATTCTACTGCTTGCATCGGTTACCTGATGTGGAATAGAGTTCCGTGTAGCCATGGCTCTATGTAGTACTGTGTGCCTCCCATTGTCTGTTCTGGATTTGGGAATTGTGAAGAGATCTCTGGTGGCATGTCTTGTGGGGTCTTGTGGGGTATGTGTATCCCGAGCTAGGGCTGTGGCAGTCATGAAATTTCGTCAGCCGGTGATTGTCAAGCAAATATCTGTCGGTCTCACGATAATTTACTGTTCTTAAAAAAACACATTTAGCATGTCTTGGCTTCCACACATAGCCTACAAGTCATTTTAAAAAGTCTAATAAATCCATGTAATATAGCCTACACCTTCACAATAAATCCATTATTCATTTTAGACAGGTCGAAAGAAGCATGATATGAAGAAAAGGTAGTTTCAGAAAACAATTATGCACTCTGACATTTCCTTATGTTAGGTCCTGATGTGGCTATGCCAAATGGCTGTGGGCTACACTAGTTCATTTAAGAGACAAGATTTGCTTATAATTCCATGGCATTATTTAATAATATTTTATAGTATGAAGAATACAATTGAATTGAATAAAATATAAATATTTTCTCCAAGCGATTTGAAGCTATTCTGTGTTGAGCTGTTAACAAAGAAATTGGTACTCCTATGTGCTTAATTTAAAATGATTAATGTATCTTTAGTTGTTCTACAAACATGGGCTGTAATGTTTTGATTTTTAATACGTTGTAAGGCTGCATGATGAGACTCTAATAATGATTTGAAAAAAGTTGCTTAAAAGGCAGGAGCTCTGCTTTGTTATTTTTGCACAGGCTGTACACACTCCAACAGTCTCTCATTCACAATTTGACAAGCACTTGATAATGCCAAAAATTTCACGGTGGCATCCCCTTTGTGTCCGGAAAGCACCCCAAAAAAATCTAGCCCTTTTGTCGGCAGGAGTGCTGCCTTGTGCCCTTCTCCTTGAGTGTGATGCTCAATCTGAAGCGTCTCTCACTCACATGGCTCTTAGTCATATGATCTGGTGCTTCTCACAGGCTACAAGTTAAGGCATACATATCAGGGACACAACTGCGCGCGTCCTTATCGAATTTCGAGGTGCATATTAAAGATATTGGATGAACTGTCCACATTTACTTTTCGTCAGCCAACAAATGAGTAGGGAGGATGAGTAGTAACGAACAGCAAAAGCACTAGCCTGTGAATCTACTATCCCCCATAGAACAAAAGTCGACCTATTCTATTCTGTGCACTAAATTCATATTCCTAACAGTCTGGGACAGTTGAGGGATGCGATAGATCCCAACTTAATACAACCACTAGCATAAAAAAATGTGAATGTTTATACAATGTGGCTGAGGCAACAGATCAGAACGTTTAGCTTAAAATGTTGATATACTATTAGGCTATTTCTTCACATTATAAGCGCAGCAATGCGCACATGGTCGTAGTCTATAAGCGGGAATGTTCCATTAGCAGAAAACACCATTATCAAAAGTGACCGCAAATGCAATTATACATTAAATGCTTTTATTATAAAAGGTGCATTTTTATGGTGAAAATCATCTTCCCCAAATTTGAAACTCAAGCGTTACTTATATACAGTATGCCAGTTAGGCTCTACACCCCTTGTAAGGCCGGTTGATGTGCTTAACTTCTTAAAATTATTTGGCCACTTTGTTGTGATACAAACCTTATTAAAACATATACCTGTATGCCTATGGGCTAGGCTTCCTGAGGAGTGTGACTATTATTTGAATAAGTCGCAAAAAAACGTATTGTTTCTTATGCTGGTCATCATTCACAAGTGATAATATATCATTCACAGGTGATAGGCTAATATTGTCACCCATCAGACAATTCTTGATTTAATCTTGTCCTTAGATATACTAAATAATATATGTATGACACTTATTTTGATTTAGAATGGACCATTATCATGCACCTGTATCGAAACAGGGGCAGTTGGAAAAATACATGTCATCTATGCACTGAAATAGCGAATGGAGGACGCTTTTCCCCATGGTTTATTTTCATGCCATCCAGGCAGGCTATACTCCTGTTGTAATTATAAGAAATGTGCTTAATATTAGGAAGGTAAGAAGGTAATAGAAAGCTGATGAGATCCTCCTCTTTTTATTAGTAGACATCACTCTGTATAGCCTATAGAAATGTTTCGCAACATGAGCTCATGGGTTCACATGAAGTGTTTGATAGATTTTTGAATAAATTTGCATTGATGTCAGAGTGATTAGAGGGACAATAGAGTGCTGAGTACCAGGCAGTGACCAGCAGCAGCATCAGAGTTTGGAGGAGCCTAATTGCCGTGACTACACGGTCATGTGGAATTTGACTGCCTTCATGACTCTTGACTGCAGGTTTGGCAGCCATAGCCCTAGTCCGAGCTGTGTGCTAGTAGTTTAAACAGACAGCTCGATGCATTCAGGAAGTTAATACTTCTTACAAAAAAAGTAGTGATGAAGTCAATCTCTCCTCTACTTTGAGCCATGAGAGATTGATGTACATATTATTAATGTTAGCTCTCTGTGTACATCCAAGGGCTAGCCTTGCTGCCTTGTTCTGAGCCAATTGCAATTTTCCTAAGTCCCTATTTGTGGCACCAGACCACACGACTAGACAGTAGTCCAGGTGCAACAAAACTAGGGTCTATTATCAGGTTTCAGGTAAGACCCAAATGCAGACTGTGTAGAAGTAACAATGTTTATTCTAACAACAGGGGCAGGCAAACGACAGGTCATAGGCAGGCAGTGGTCGATAATCTAGAGCAGTGGGGCCAAGGTACAGGACGGCAGACAGGTCCAGGTCAGGCAGAGGTCAGTAATCCAGAGTAGGGGCAAAGGTACAGGACAGCAGGCAGGCTCAGTCAGAGCGGTCAGGCAGGTGGGCTCAGATTCAGGACAGGCAGGGGTCAAAACCAGGAGGGCAAGAAAAGAGAGCCTGGAAAAAGCAAAAGCTAAAACCTTATAAAGCCCTTTTTACATCAGCCGATGTCACAAAGTGCTGTACAGAAACCCAGCCTAAAACCCCAAACAGCAAGCATTGCAGAAATATAAGCACGGTGGCTAGCAAAAACTCCCTAGGAAGGCAGGAACCTAGTGAGAAATCTAGAGAGGAACCAGGTTCTGAGGGGTGGCCAGTCCTCTTCTGGCTGTGCCAGGTGGAGATTATAACAGTACATGGCCAAGATGTTCAAATGTTCATAGATGACCAGCAGGGTCAAATAATAATAATCACAGTGGTTGTAGAGGGTGCAACAGGTCAGCACCTCAGGAGTAAATGTCAACTGGCTTTTCATAGCCAATCATTTAGAGTTAGAGACAACAGGTGCGGTAGAGAGAGAGTCGAAAACAACAGGTCCGTGACAAGGTACCACATCTGGTGAACAGGTCAGGGTTCCATAGCTGCAGGCAGAATAGTTGAAACTGGAGCAGCTGCACGACTAGGTGGACTGGTGACAGCAAGGAGTCATCTGGCCAAGTAGCCCAGAGGCATGGTCCTAGGGCTCAGGTCCTCTGAGAGAAGAGAGAAAAGAGAGAGAGAGCTTATTTAAATTTACACAGGACACCGGATAGACAGGAGAAATACTCCTGATATAACAGACTGATCCTAACCCCCCGACCCTGAGACAAGGCCGAGTATAGCCCACGAAGTTCTGCTCCACGGCACGAACCCAATGGGGTGCAAAACCGGACAGGAAGATCACATCAGTGACTCAACCCACTCAAGTGATGCACCCCTCCTAGACACGGCATGGAAGAGCACTAGCAAGCCAGTGACTCAGCCACCGTAATAGGGTCAGATGCAAAGAATCCCAGTGGAGAGAGGGGAGCCGGCCAGGCAGAGACATCAATGGCGGTTCGTCGCTCCAGGCACCGCTGGGCCAGACTACACTCAATCATAGGACCTACAGAATAGATTTGTTTTCAGTCTGTGTGTCTCACATGGATAGGCAGACCATTTCATAAAAAATGGAGCTCTATAGGACAAAGCCCTGCCTCCAGCGGTTTGCTTAGTCATTCTAGGGACAATAATGATGGGAGAGGTGGTCATAATGAAATTGCCATTCACAAAAAAAACATAGTAAGAAAATAATATATGATCAGTGTAGTACAGTTCAGGGAATACTTGTACAGCTGTGGGAGTAGTGCGTACAGCCAGGTACATCATAGGAAATTAATGGTCAAAGACTCCAGCCAACCTAGTCATAGACTGTTCTCTCCCAGCTCTTGCATGGCAAGCGGTACTGGACCACCTAGTCTTGGTCCAAAAGGCTTTATAACTATCAAGGCACAAGGTGAGACCCAAATGCAGGTACAGGGGGCAGATGGTTGGAGTCTTACAATGTTTATTAATCCAAAAAGGTCAAAACCAGATCAGAGTCCAGGAGGTACAGAGTAGCAGAGAGGCTCGTGGTCAAGAACAGGCAGAATGGTCAGGCAGGTGGGTACAAAGTCCAGAAACAGGCAAGGGTCAAAACCGGGAGGACTACAAAAAGGAGAATGCAAAAAGCAGAACGGTAAAACCGCTGTTGACTTGGAAACATACAAGAAAAACTGGCACAGAGAGACCGGAAACACAGGGATAAGTACACTGGGGAAAGAAGTGACACCTGGAGGGGATGGAGACAATAATGAGGACAGGTGAAACTGATCAGGGTGTGACAATAACAGCTTCTACCCCCAAGCCATAAGACTCCTGAACATAATCAAATGGCGACCCAGACTATTTACTCGGCTGCTACTCTCTGTTTATTATCTATGAATAGTCACTTTAACTCTACCTACATGTCCATAATACCTAAATTACCTAGACTAACCTGTGCCCCCGCACAATGACTCTGTACTGGTACCCCCTCTATATAGCCTCGCTACTGTTATTTTACTTCTGCTCTTTAAAACCTCTTAAGGCTCGGGGGAAGTGTTCGGAAGTTCGGATGAATGACATGCCCAAAGTAAACTGACAGTTACTCAGGCCCAGAAGCTAGGAAATGCATATAATTGGTAGCATTGGATAGAAACCACTGAGGTTTCTAAAACTGTTAAAATAATGTCTGTGAGTATAACAGAACTGATATGGCAGGCGAAACCCAGAGGAAAATCCATCCGGAAAATGTGTTTTTGAGGTCACAGGCCATTTTAATGCTAACCTATGGGAAAAAACAAATAGATAGGACCCAGATTGTAGTTCCTATGGCTTCCACTAGATGTCAACAGTCTTTTGAAAAATGAACAAGTAGTTGTAGTTTTTCTAAGGTGTCCCTCATTAGAAAAGTAGTATTGTTGGCGCGTGAACGAGGTGCACGGTCTTCATTATTTATCTTCCCTATTGAACATACTATTCTCCATCTTAAATTGAATTGTTTATTTAGATATTAGTGTAGCTAAGGATGAATTATAAACATAATTTGACTTGTTTGGACAAACTTTACCGGTAACTTTTTGGATTTGTTTGTATGCATGTTGAATGAGGGGATTACTGAAATCAATGTTGCCAACTAAACATACTTTTTTGGATATAAAGAGGGAATTTACCGAACAAAACTACCATTTATTGTGTAGCTGGGACCCTTGGGATTGCAAACAGAGGAAGATCTTCAAAGGTAAGTGATATATTTTATCGCTTTTGGGGATTTTGTGAAGCCTGTGCTGGTTTGAAAAGGTATTTTGATGTGGTGCGCTGTCAGATAATCACATGGTATGCTTTCGCCGTAAAGCCTTTTTGAAATCTGACAATGTGGTTGGATTAACAAGAAGTTAAGCTTTTAAACAATGTAAGACAATTGTATTTTCATGAATGTTTAATAATACGATTTTTGTATTTGGAATTTCGCGCACTGCAATTTCAACGGATGTTGTCGTAGTGGACACCAATCCCAAAGTTAACAATTTTTTGGATACTATTTGATTCCCTATCTGTTATTTCAAAGTTTTGATGTCTTCACTATTATTCTACAATGTAGAAAATAGTAAAAAATAAAGAAAAACCCTTAAATGAGGTAGGTGTCCAACTTTTGATGGTACTGTACATACACATACAGTTGTAGTCGGGAGTTAACATACACCTTAGCCAAATACAGTTTTTAAAATCCAGACATTTAATCCAAGTAAATATTCTATGTCCCTGTCAATTAGGATCACCACTTTATTTTAAGTATGTGAAATGTCCTCAATAATAGTAGAGTGAATTATTTATTGCAGCTTTTATTTCTTTCATCACATTCCCAGTGGGTCAGAAGTTTACATACACTCAATTAGTATTTGGTAGCATTGCCTTTAAGTTGTTTAACCTCTCTAGGGTATGTGGAACGCTAGCGTCCCATCTGGCCAACATCCAGTGAGGTTGCAGAGCGCCAAATTCAATTACAGAAATGCTCATTATAAAAATTCAGAAAACAAAACATATCTTACATAGGTTTAAAGATTAACTTCTTGTTAAACCAATCACAGTGTCATATTTATAAAATGCTTTTCGGCAAAAGCATACCTAGCCCAGAACATGCAGTACCTAGCCCAGAACATAGCCAGTTGACAAATTATTACAAACAGTAACCAGCCAAGCAGAAGCGTTACAAAACTCAGAAATAGAGATAAAATTAATCCCATACCTTTGATGATCTTCATATGGTGGCAATCAGAAGACATTAATTTACTCAATAAATGTTCCTTTTGTTCGATGAAGTCTCTTTATATCCAAAAACCTCCGTTTTGTTAGCGCGTTTTCTTCAGTAATCCACAGGCTCAAACTCAATCAGACAAAAAAATCCAAATTGTATCTGTAAAGTTCATAGGAACATGTCAAACGATGTTTATATTCAATCCCCAGGTTGTTTTTTAGCCTAAATGATCTATAATATTTCAACCTGACAATAACGTCGTCAATATAAAAGGTAAACAAGAAATGCATATGCGCCTGAAAAAACTCTGTGTCACGTTAGGATCCACTCGTTCAGACTGGTCTTACTCCCTCATAAGAATACAAGCCTGAAGCGATTTCTAAAGACTGTTGACATCTAGTGGAAGGCATAGGAACTGCAAATGGAGTCCTAAGTCAATGGATACTGTAATGGCATTGAATAGAAAAAAAGAAAATAAAAAAAAACTACTTCCTGAATGGATTCTTCTCAGGTTTTCGCCTGCTAAATCATTTTTTTCTATCCAAATCTACCAGTTATATGCATATCATATCTTCTGGGCCCGAGAAGCAGGCCGTTTAATTTGGGCATGCTTTTCATCCAAAATTCCAAATGCTGCCCCCTACCCTAGAGAGGTTAAAACCTGTTACGGCTAGACGTTCCGCTAGCGTTTCGACAACATCCGGTGAAATTGCAGAGCGCGGAATTCAAAATAAATTATTAGAAATATTTAACTTTCATCATTAACTTCTTGTTAATCCAGTCACCGTGTCAGATTTCAAAAAGGCTTCATGGCAAAAGCAAACCATGCTATTATCTGAGGACAGCACCCCATCAAACAAACACAGACAATCATATTTCAACCCGCCAGGTGCGACACAAAACTCAGAAATAATGATATAATTCATGCATTCATTACCTTTGAAGATCTTATTCTGTTGACACTCCAATATGTCCCATAAACATCACAAATTGTCCTTTTGTTCGATTAATTCCGTCATTATATCCCCAAATGTCCATTTATTTGGCGCGTTTGATTCAGAAAAACACCGGTTCCAACTCGCCCAACATGACAACACATTATCTAATAAATTACCTGTAATCTTGGTCTAAACATTTCAAACAACTTTCCTATTCCAACTTTAGGTATTTTAAAACTTAAATCGATCAAATTTAAGAAGGAATAAACTGTGCTCAGTAGCGGATAAAATGAAAGTGGAGCGAGCGCCAGGTTGTGCGCCCCAAACACAGTACAGTAGACTCGACACTCAGTCTGAACAGCCATACTTCTTCATTACTCAAAAGAAAAACATCTACCAATTTCTAAAGACTGTTGACATCTAGTGGAAGCCCTAGGAACTGCAAACAGATGCCTCATAAATCTAGATTCCCATAGAAATCATATTGAAAACAGTCACCTCAACAACAACAAAAAAAATCTGTATGGTTTGTCCTCTGGGTTTTGCCTGCCAAATAAGTTCTGTTATACTCACAGACATTTTGATAGTTTTAGAAACTTTAGAGTGTTTTCTGTCCAAATCTACCAATTAAATGCATATCCTAGCTTCTGGGCCTAAGTAGCAGGCAGTTTACTTTGGGCATGCTTTTCACCCGGACGTGAAAATACCGCCCCCTATCCCAAACAGGTTAACTTGAGTCAAACGTTTCGGGTAGCCTTCCACATTTTGGCCCATTCCTCCTGACAGAGCTGGTGTTACTGAGTCAGGTTTGTAGGCCTCCTTGCTCGCACACGCTTTTTCAGTTCTGCCCACAAGTTTTATAGGATTGATGTCAGGGCTTTGTGATGGCCACTCCATTACCTTGACTTTCTTGTCCTTAAGCCATGTTGCCACACTTTGGAAGTATGCTTGGGGAAATTGTCCATTTGAAAGATCCATTTGCGACCAAGCTTTAACTTCCTGACTGATGTCTTCAGATGTTGCTTCAATATATCCACATAATTTTACTTCCTCATGAAGCCATCTATTTTGTGAAGTGCACCAGTCCCTCCTGCAGCAAAGCACCCCTACAACATGATGCTGCCACCCCAGTGCTTCACGGTTGGGAGTGTTCATCGGCTTGCAAGGCTCCCTAGTTTTCCTTCAAATATAACAATTATTCATTATGGCCAAACAGCTCTATTTTTGTTTCATCAGACCAGAGGACATTTCTCCAAAAAGTACGATCTTTGTCCCCATGTGCAGTTGCAAACCGTAGTCTGGCTCTTTTTTGGAGCTTTTGGAGCAGTGGCTTCTTCCTTGCTGAGCGGCCTTTCAGGTTATGTCGATGTAGGAATCTTTTTACTGTGGATATAGATACTTTTGTACCTGTTTCCTCCAGCATCTTCACAAGGTCATTTGCTGTTCTGGGATTGATTTGCACTTTTCACACCAAAGTAAGTTAATCTCTAGGAGACAGAATGCGTCTCCTTCCTGAGCGGAATGACTGCTGCGTGGTCCCATGGTATTTATACTTGCGTACTATTGTTTGTACAGATGAACGTGGCTCCTTCAGGCATTTGGAAATTGCTCCCAAGGATGGACTGGACTTGTGGAGGTCCATCATTTTTTTTCGGAGGTCTTGGCTGATTTCTTTAGATTTTTCCATGATGTCAAGAAAAGAAGCACTGAGTTCGAAGGTAGGCCTTGAAATACATCCACATCCAATCGACTCAAATTATGTCAATTAGACTATCAGAAGCTTCTAAAGCCATGACATAATTTTCGCACAGTCAACTTAGTGTAAGTAAAGTGCTGACCCACTGGAATTGTGATACAGTGAATTATAAGTGAAATAATCTGTCTGTAAACAATTCTTGGAAAAATTGCTTGTGTCATGCACAAAGTAGAAGTCCTAACGGACTTTCCAAAACTATAGTTTGTTAACAAGAAATTTGTGTAGTGGTTGAAAAACAAGTTTTAATGATTCCAACCTAAGTGTATGTAAACATCCGACTTCAACTGTATGCCGCAAAAAGGGATATAGGAAAATTACAGTTGGCCCAGAACAGAGCAGCATGGTTGCCCCTTAAATGTATACGAAGAGCTAACATCATTAACATGCATGTCTATCTCTCCTGGCTCAAAGTAGAGAAGAGATTGATTGCATCACTACTTGTCTTTGTGAGACATGTTGAAAGCACATACACAGCTCAGACACTCATGCATACCCCACAAGACATGCCACAAGAGGTCTCTACAGTCCCCATGTCCAGAACAGACTGTGTGAAACGCACAGTACTCCATAGAGCCATGACTACATGGAACTCTATTCCACATCATGTAACTCATGCAAGCAGTAAAATCTGATTTAAAAACACAAAACTACACCTTATGGAATATTTCGGACTGTGAAGAGACACACACACGCTAACATTGGCCCTCTACACACATGTACATCGTAATATTGTTATATTGCTGTATTATGGATTTTGTATGTATAGATATGTTGTTGTAGAGTACTGTGTTATGTGTTATATACTTGCCTTAATATTGGCAGCAGCTAATGGGGATTTGTAATAAAATACCCCCACCACAAAATAAAAGTTAACAAGCCATCTGATTCGATTAAAGATTGGTCTTTTTGGCCATCATTTCATTGAAAGTACTCCTAAGAAAATATCTGTCATTCTTTATATCATTGATCTTGGCTTCAAAATGTCTTATTTTCTGTTGAGTTAATCACGTCATTTCTCAATTTGCAGTAAGTCAGCAAGTGAGATGTGCAGCCAGGCTTTTTTGCCACTCCTTTTCCCCCCATCTCTTCCTCATCAATCGTCAGAGACTTTACAGTACTAACAGTCAGTTTCTTAACAGGTGCATGCTTATCAATACTTAGAAGAAGCAATTTCATCAATTGCGGTTTCTGGATGCTCCTTAATTAATAATCACAACAGACCAACAAATAGGACGAAAATACATTGCTTGGTCATCATCACAATGCAAGCAATTCAGTTTGTCCTTCTCTTAGCAACCTAATGCTTTAACCCAACTGTCCTTGAATTGTCCAGCTCTATGAGGGCTATCCCTATGGTGCAATTCTACAATCTCAAAACTTGGACGGAGAAATGGGCTAGGAACTAGCCTAACAAAGTAATACATTGCATGGCTGTCTTGTGTTTTTAATTTTTTTTAAATCAGGAACCATTAAACACAACCCAATACCATTACCATTGCAAAACACAATACAGTGTTTTGTCTTTTAAAAGTTGCAGCGTACTGCAGCACAGCTTGTGTGGTGCCACAGAAATCTATGTCACGTTATTTAAATGCCAACCACTGGTACCATTAATGCTAGTTAGTGCTAGTTTGGTAGCCGTCAATAGTTGCTGTACTAGAACATTTAAAATCTTATTTTGTAAAAACTTTTATTGGACTGATTTTAAGAAATGTTGCTTAATTTCTTTGATTAATATTATGGTGTTTCTATTCCAAGAAAAAGGAGAAACCCTCTGGGTTTCCATCAGGAAACTGTCAAACAATTAATCAAATGTCCACCCGGACTATTTACGTTGACCCCCACTCACATTACAAATAGCTTTGACTAACCTGTACATTGACTCATTGATTCTACATTGCAGGTACCCCCTGCATATAGCCTCGTTATTGTTATGTAATTTTCTTGTGTTACTTTTTGATTTTGTATTTTCTTTTACCTTCGCTTATTTAGTAAATATTTTCTTAACTCTATTTCTTGAACTGCATTGTTAGTTAAAGGCTTGTAAGTAAGCATTTCACTGTCTGTACAATGCCTGTTGAATTCGGTGCACGTAACAAATGTGATTTTATTTGAAACAACTTCTCAGAATGTTATTTAATTACCTTCAAATAACCTTTAATTTCCGTTAATAAATCCTCCCAGGAAAACTTTCAGGGAACCATAGCAAACCGTTCTCAGAATCTCCCTGCAACCTAAAAATGTACATTCCCAGAACAGGCATTTTCACTTGCGTTCTCAGAACATTTAAAAAAACGTTCAGTTTAACCGGTGAGGAAACTTATTAAGGTGGGTACCATGGCTTTGTAGAGGCTGTCCAAATCCAGGGTGGGGTGATGAGCCAGGTAAACATTGAGTTTCGAGCCACAGTCATGGGAGATGCTTGTATGGTGGCGGGGTAAAAGTATTTTTGTAGTACAAGAGTAGAGATGGCCACTCTTGAGTTAGGGAATGTGGAAGAAGCTTTTACAATTACTACCTTGAGTGCTGTGGCCACCGATTCCTGCTGGGCCCTCAAGGCGTTTGTGGCTGTGTTAATTATTATGTGGCTGGGGGACCCTAGTCAGTCCTCTGACAGCAGCTCCAGGGCGCTGGCTGTTTGGACACCAGTTTTCAGCCACTTCGTGAAAGAGGAAAGAGTTTCTTTTCATGTATGTCTTTCCCATGTGAGTCTATTAGGAACACAATCTCTGGCTTTTGTGTCCTCAGTGGGTATGGGGAGGTTGTCAGGAGCGCTCTGCCTCTCTCCTGCAGTTGTCTCACCTCCTCCTTCAGCTGGGCCATTTGTTCCTCTGTCTCCTGCAGCTTTCCTACCTCAGTCCAGAGTGCAGACAGCCCTCCCTCTCCCCCGTCAGCTCGCTGGGTCTGGTCGAAGGGGTGTTGTTGTGCCGTTTGACCTCTCCCAGCTTGGTGCCTGTATTCTTCGTATATTTTTTTTAATCCCATTTCGTTGTATTTAATTAAAGACCAAGCATAGCCTCCCGTCCGCTCAAGAAAGGGTTTTTTTTGTAAATTGTTGGTCTACTATGGTACTCAACCAAACATGAAAGTACTATTTCCACAGTGTTGGGAAGGGATCACAGCTGTGATTGAATGAGGGTATGAGGTATGCGTTGAGGTGTTCAGAGGCTTGGCTTCAGTGCTGGATAGGCTAATTATGGATGTACTGTATTGTGTTGGAGAACAGCTCAACTCTTCCACTGAGGGCAGGACAGGATTTGACAAGGAAGACAAAAAACAACAATAATAAAACACAGACAAAAGAGCTAAGAATTAGTTAGTCCAAGGAGTAAAGTAATTTTATGTGCCATAATTATATTGTGTTAGTTGCTGTTATACTATGGTATAGTGTTGCACAGTATACAGAAACGTCTGTACTTTTTCAATACATAAAGAAAACGTTGTTTCGTTCGGTACTTCTGTCAAATGGGTCTCACGTGATTGAGAGGATCTGTCTATCAGCACACCCCCAGAATCTGTCTGTCTATCAGCTCAGCCCCTTTATAGCGTGAAGAGCCAAGTGCCTGCTCCACTTACTCATTCATTGCTAAAGCTGTCTGGGCTGCATTGTTCACCCCCCACCCATGCTGCACAGAATATAATGTCACGAGATGGATTGGTAGATAAGTGGATAAGTGGGTTGCGGGGCTTGTGGGATCAGATGCACCTGCAACGAGTTAGCTAATCAGACTGCTGAAGAAGGACCCAACTGGTGGAGGACCCAACAGGAGGCTATATATCCCTGGGCCAGCCCTTACCTACTTGTCATGACAGATCTATTTTCCAGATATGGGTGGCCTGTTCCCTCAAAAGACCAGACTGCAGAGACCACTGTAAAAGCACTCTGGTCAGCTGTAGTGCAACACTGGGATATGTCCTGAGCAGCTTTAGAATCCACACTTAGCCCAGTCCTGCCAACTATATGGGTGTGCCGAGATCCGAACCATTCCCTACCGCCCTTAGGGCAACAGGGCCTGTCAAATATTGTTACCTCTCCTTGGGTCTGTCTGACGTATTATCGTTAATGTGATGACATGCTATTTATTGACTAATTAACTATGTTTATAATTACGTGATTAGATTTACCAGGTAACCAGTAACTCACTAACCTGGGGCACCACAGGAAAAGTTTGTTTATTGAGTTACCGTTCCCCGATTTAACTCAAGGAATATCAATTTCATAGTAGTCACTAATTAATTAATTTCATTACTCTCATTCTGAACGTCGCATAATTTGTAAATCTGCACAAATCCGGGTCTCCCACACAAACTGAGTTGATTATTTATTTACTAACAAGCTAAATGATAATATAAGATACACATGCACAAACAGTCTAGGTTATTGGTCAGAAATGAATACAATAGCAACAGGTCCCTAGCGGATCAACACAATATGACATGAGTTACACAAGATGGAGATTTAAAGAGAGAGCAAGAGAGAAATTCAACACTTGAATACATTTGTAAACTTGCTTAGGTTTAGCCCTAACACCTTGTCCAAAATTGTCGCTTTTATAAGTAAAAAGTGTAATGCCTGTATTTACGTGTTGAAGGTCTCCGTTGGCTATCTATTCGTGGGCTATCTATCGTGGGCTATCTATTCGTGAGTTCCACTGGGAAACCAGTGGGAAAGGTTTGGCCGGCGCCTTGTTCTTTCATCTTCAGGTGTAAGTCTCTGATTGTCCACACGATGTCACAATGTCCTTTCACTTAGTCATCTGTTTCCTTGCACTCGTTCTGTGAGACTGGTCTTCTCAGGATGGCTAATGAGCTGTGTCGACGCTCCCAGTGTGGATAGGAGGGCTGTGTAGACACCGGTGAATCATTTTTTAAACCTGACAACGCAGGTGGATTAGCAAGATTCTAGGTTTTCGAAACATGTGAGACACTTGTATTTTCATGAATGTTTAATATGACTATTTATGTAGCGATCACCGTATGTTGTCGAATTTCATCCCTCTAACGGGTTCTGTGCGCAGAGAGGTTAAGAAAACTGTTCATTGACTACAAGTCAGCATTTAATACCATAGCACCCTCCAAATTCGTCATTAAGCTTGAGACCCTGGGTCTCGACCCCGCCTTGTGCAACTGGGTCCTGGACTTTCTGACGGGCCGCCCCCCAGGTGGTGAAGTTAGGAAACAACATCTCCACCCCACTGCTCCACATGGGTGCATTCTCAGCCCTCTCCTGTACTCCTGGTTCACCCATGACTGCATGGCCATGCATGCTTCCAACTCAATCATCAAGTTTGCAGACGACACTATAGTGATAACCAACAACGATGAGATGGCCTACAGGGAGGAGAGGATCCTCAGAGTGTGGTGTCAGGAAAATAACCTCTCACTCAATGTCGACATAACAAAGGAGATGGTCGTGGACTTCAGGAAGCAGCAGAGGGTGTTTTGGTGCGAAGTGGAAAATCAGTTTGTTTGCGTACGACAAAGGGGATGCGCATTTGCTAATTTTACTTTTCCACTGAACATACTCCTTATGAAATATTATAGTTTATTTATTTTAGGGTACGGTAGCTTTTTGGATTCCTTTGTCTGGAAGTTGAACGAGTGGATAACTGAAATCGATGGCGCCAACAAAACATACTTTTTGGGATATAAAGAATGATTTTATCTAACAAAGCGATCATTCATGTTGTAGATGGGACACTTGGGATTGCAAACAGAGGAAGATTTTAAAAAGTAAGTGATTCATTTAATCGCTATTTGTGATTTTATGAAGCCTGTGCTGGTTGAAAAATATGTTGATGTGGGGCACCATCCTCAAACAATCGCATGGTATGCTTTCGTGTAAAGCCTATTTGAAATCGGACAATGCAGTTAGATTAACAAGAATGTAACCTTTTAACCGAATATAAGATACTTGTATGTTCATAAATGTTTATTAATATGACTATTATTTATTTGAATTGTGCGCCCTCCAATTTCCCTGGATGTTTTCGACAGGTGTCCCGCTGATGGGACGCCTATCCCTAAATTAAGTTCCTCGGCATACACATTGCAAACAAACTGAAATGGTCCCTCCACAAAGACAGCGTGGTGAAAAAGGCACAACAGCGCCTCTTCAACCTTCACCTAAAACACTCACAAACTTTTACAGATGAACAATCGAGAGCATGCTGTCGGGCTGTATCACCGCCTGGTATAGCAACTGCACCACCCTCAACTGCAAGGCTCTCCAGAGGGTAGCGCCGTCTGCACAATGCATCACCGGGGGCAAACTACCTGCCCTCCAGGACACCTACAGCACCCGATGTCACAGGAAGGCCAAAAAGATCATCAAGGACAATAACCACCCAAGCCACTGCCTGTTCACCCTGCTATCATCCAGAAGGCGAGGTCAGTACAGGTGCATCAAAGCTGGGACAGAGAGACTGAAAAAAGCTTCTATCTCAAGGCCATCAAACTGTTAACTTCCAATCCCTGTAGTGGGATAATTTTCGTCTGCAACCGCTGAATAGCATAGCGTAACAGTCAAATAATATTACTAGAAAATATTCATATTCATGAAATCACAAGTGCAATATTTTGAAACACAGCTTAGCCTTTTGTTAATCACCCTGTCGTCTCAGATTTTGAAATTATGCTTTACAGTGAAAGCAATCCAAGCGTTTGTGTAAGTTTATCGATAGCATAGCATTATGTACACTTAGCATCAGGAAGCTTGGTCAAGAAAATCAGAAAAGCAATCAAATTAACCGTTTACCTTTGATGGTCTTCGGATGTTTTCACTCACGAGACTCCCAGTTACACAGCAAATGTTCCTTTTGTTCCATAAGGATTATTTTTATACCCAAAATACCGACGTTTCTTTGTCGCGTTATGTTCAGAAATCCACAGAAAAGAGCGGTCACGACAACGCAGACGGAAATTCCAAATAGTCTTCATAATGTCCACAGAAACATGTCAAACATTTTTTATAATCATTCCTCAGGTACTTTTTAAAATACAGTGCCTTGCGAAAGTATTCGGCCCCCTTGAACTTTGCAACCTTTTGCCACATTTCAGGCTTCAAACATAAAGATATAAAACTGTATTTTTTTGTGAAGAATCAACAACAAGTGGGACACAATCATGAAGTAGGAACGACATTTATTGGATATTTCAAACTTTTTTAACAAATCAAAAACTGAAAAATTGGGCGTGCAAAATTATTCAGCCTCCTTAAGTTAATACTTTGTAGCGCCACCTTTTGCTGCGATTACAGCTGTAAGTCGCTTGGGGTATGTCTCTATCAGTTTTGCACATCGAGAGACTGACATTTTTTCCCATTCCTCCTTGCAAAACAGCTCGAGCTCAGTGAGGTTGGATGGAGAGCATTTGTGAACAGCAGTTTTCAGTTCTTTCCACAGATTCTCGATTGGATTCAGGTCTGGACTTTGACTTGGCCATTCTAACACCTGGATATGTTTATTTTTGAACCATTCCATTGTAGATTTTGCTTTATGTTTTGGATCATTGTCTTGTTGGAAGACAAATCTCCGTCCCAGTCTCAGGTCTTTTGCAGACTCCATCAGGTTTTCTTCCAGAATGGTCCTGTATTTGGCTCCATCCATCTTCCCATCAATTTTAACCATCTTCCCTGTCCCTGCTGAAGAAAAGCAGGCCCAAACCATGATGCTGCCACCACCATGTTTGACAGTTGGGATGGTGTGTTCAGCTGTGTTGCTTTTACGCCAAACATAACGTTTTGCATTGTTGCCAAAAAGTTCAATTTTGGTTTCATCTGACCAGAGCACCTTCTTCCACATGTTTGGTGTGTCTCCCAGGTGGCTTGTGGCAAACTTTAAACGACACTTTTTATGGATATCTTTAAGAAATGGCTTTCTTCTTGCCACTCTTCCATAAAGGCCAGATTTGTGCAATATACGACTGACTGTTGTCCTATGGACAGTCTCCCACCTCAGCTGTAGATCTCTGCAGTTCATCCAGAGTGATCATGGGCCTCTTGGCTGCATCTCTGATCAGTCTTCTCCTTGTATGACCTGAAAGTTTAGAGGGACGGCCAGGTCTTGGTAGATTTGCAGTGGTCTGATACTCCTTCCATTTCAAAATGATCGCTTGCACAGTGCTCCTTGGGATGTTTAAAGCTTGGGAAATCTTTTTGTATCCAAATCCGGCTTTAAACTTCTTCACGACAGTATCTCGGACCTGCCTGGTGTGTTCCTTGTTCTTCATGATGCTCTCTGCGCTTTTAACGGACCTCTGAGACTATCACAGTGCAGGTGCATTTATACGGAGACTTGATTACACACAGTTGGATTGTATTTATCATCATTAGTAATTTAGGTCAACATTGGATCATTCAGAGATCCTCACTGAACTTCTGGAGAGAGTTTGCTGCACTGAAAGTAAAGGGGCTGAATAATTTTGCACGCCCAATTTTTCAGTTTTTGATTTGTTAAAAAAGTTTGAAATATCCAATAAATGTCGTTCCACTTCATGATTGTGTCCCACTTGTTGTTGATTCGTCACAAAAAAATACAGTTTTATATCTTTATGTTTGAAGCCTGAAATGTGGCAAAAGGTCGCAAAGTTCAAGGTGGCCGAATACTTTCGCAAGGCACTGTATATATTCGATAATATATCAACCGAGTGTCTAGCTTTTTCCATAACAGCGGGAGGAACAATGGCTGCTTCACTCAATTGCGCACCATCTCACTCTGAGAGCCCCGACCTCTCCACTTACGCAATGTGATCCGTCACGCTCATTTTTCAAAATAAAAGCCTGAAACTATGTCTAAAGACGATTAACGTTATTTTTCCAAACATAAAATAGTGTCCCCTAGCTTCAAGAGGTTTTTAAACAGCCATCACTAACTTAGAGGCTGCTGCCAACATACAGACTCAAATCTCAACTTCTCTAGGATAGGGGGCAACATTTGGAATTTTGGATGAAAAGCATGCCCAATATCAACTGCCTGCTACTCATCCCCAGAAGATAAGATATGAATATTATTAGTAGATTTGGATAGAAAACACTGAAGTTTCTAAAACTGTTTGAATCATGTCTGTGAGTATAACAGAACTAATGTAGCAGGCGAAACCCCAAGGACAAACCATTCTGATTTTTTTTTGAGGTCACCCTCTTTTTCCAAAAAATTGACTTACTTGCAGTTCCTACCACTTCCACTGGATGTCACCAGTCTTTAGAAATTGGTTGAGGTTATTCCTTTGTGTATTGAAGAAGTACGGCCATCTTGAACGAGTGTCACTTCATGTGTACTGTTTGATAGACGCGCGTGACCAGAAAGCATGCTTGAGTTTGTTTTCTTCCTGTATTGAACACAGATCATCCCGTCTTCAATTTGATCGATTATTTACTTTAAAAAAAATACCTAAAGTTGTATTACAAAAGTAGTTTGAAATGTTTTGGCAAAGTTTACAGGTAACTTTTGAGATATTTTGTCGTCACGTCTCGCAAGTTGGAACCTGTGTTTTTCTGGATCAAATAAATGGACATTTTGGATATATATGGACAGAATTAATAGAACAAAAGGACCATTAGTGACATATTGGAGTGCCAACAGAAGAAGATCGTCAACGGTAAGGCATGAATTATATTTTTATTTCTGCGTTTTGTGTCGCGCCTGCAGGGTTGAAATGTTTTCTCTATTTTGTTTACTATGTTGCTATGCTCAGAAAATAGCATTGTTTGCTTTCACCGAAAAGCCTTTTTGAAATCTGACATGTTGCCTGGATTCACAACACGTGTAGCTTTAATTTGGTATCTTGCATGTGTGATTTCATTATTTTTATAGGAATTTATTTGAATTACGCTACTGTCCCACATATCCCAGAGAGGTTAATAAATGGACTTAATAATGGTATCACTAGTCACTTTAAATAATGGCACTAGTAGGGGGCAGCATTTTCACTTTTGAATGAATAGCCTGCCCAGAGTGAACTGCCTCCTACTTAGTCCCAGATGCTAATATATGCATATTAGTATTAGTATTGGACAGAAAACACTGAAGTTTCTAAAACTGTTTGAATGATGTCTGTGATTATAACAGAACTCTTTTGGCTGGCAAAAACCTTAACTCAGCCCCTATCGAATTCCCAGTGGGATATGGGTTATTTTGTACTTCCTAAGGCTTCCACTAGATGTCAACCTTCTTTAGAACGTTGTTTCAGGCTGATCCTGTGAAGGGGTGCCGGATGGGAGCTGTTTGACTAAGGGGTCTGCCAGCAGCCTCGTAATATAAAAAGTAATATAACCTTTAGTCCGACTGGACCTGAACACGCTTTTGGATTTGTTTACCAAACGCCCTAACAAAAGAAGGTATTTGGATATAAATGGACATAAATGATGGACATTATCGAACAAAACAAGCATTTATTGTGGAACTGCATTCTGATGAAGATCATCAAAGGTAAGTGAGTATTTATAATGCTATTTATGACTAATGTTGACTGCGCAATATGGCGGATATATCTTTTGGCTGGTTTGGGCTCTGAGCGCAATTTCCATAAAGTTTTTTTGAAATCTGACACAGCGGTTGCATTAATGAGAAGTGTATCTAAAGTTCCATGTATAACACTTGAATTTTCAGCAACATTTATAATTAGTATTTCTGTGACTTCATGTGGCTCTCTGCAATATCACTGCATGTTTTGGAACTACTGAACATAACACGCCAATGTAAAATAAGATTTTTGGATATAAATATGAACTTTACCGAACAAAACATACATGTATTGTGTAATATGATGTCCTATGAGTGTCATCTGATGAAGATCATGAAAGGTTAGTGATTAATTTTATCTCTGTTTGTGATTCCTCCCTTTGGCTGGGTTTTTCTGTGAGTTGGTGGTGACCTAACATAATCATTTGTGGAGCTTTCACTGGAAAGCATTTTTTAAATCAGACACTGTGGCTGGACTAACGAGAATTTTATCTTTAAAATGGTTTCTAATACTTGTATGTTTGAGAAATTTGATTTATGAGATTCATGTTGATTTGTATTTGGCACCCTGCAATTTCATTGGCTGATGGTGAGGGGTTCCGCTAACGGAACATAGCGGAACCCCAGTCCTAGACAGGTTAATAATGTTTACATATCCTACATTACTCATCTCATATGTATACACTGTATTCTATACCATCTACTGCATCTTGCCTATGCCGCCATTGCTCATCAATATATTTATATGTACATATTCTTATTCATCCCTTCACATTTGTGTGTATTTAAGGTAGTTGTTGTGAATTTGTTAGATTACTTGTTAGATATTACTGCAGTCGGAACTAGGAGCACAAGCATTTTGCTACACTCGCATTAACATCTGCTAACCATGTGTATGTGACCAATAAAATGTGATTTGATTTGATGTGATTCACTCAGTAATGAGAGAAAATTGACAGGGCTACTCATAGTGCTTGGGGAGTGGATGAGAGTGCACATAAGACATGGCTTCAGTTCATGTCAGGAGAAAGTTGACACTGGTTTTGGAGTGGAGTGGTCATCACCTATTAACAGGGAACAGGAGGAGACTTCGCAGTAAATACAAATAGCAGACACTGCTCATTGAGTTACACATGAATCACTGTTTTGAAAATGTAATTCACCCTACTTACAGTTTTGAGAGAAAATTGACTGGGCTACTCAAAGTGCTTGGAGAGGAAACATGCAATGCACTAGTGGATGAGAGGACAAATGGGACATGGGGAATAACAGACAGCAGGAGGGCTTTAGTTCTTCAGCGGGCACTAGGCTGTTCAGTTCTTCAGAGGTCAGAGAGCCTTAGGTGGGGCAGGAGGGCAGAGGACCAAAGGCTTCAGTTCTTCAGAGGGCACATGGCTCTTCAGTTCTTCAGGGGTGGGTCAGGGGTGGGGCTGTGGAACAGAGGGAAATTACTGTTGAAAACAAAATTATAATTAATATCAATTACATAAAAAGAATCTGTACTATAATTTAAATAACAATTAAACTAATGTAAATGTAATTATAATTGAGAAAAAAGCATGTTGAAGCCTTAATAAAAAAAATAAAGTCCATTCATCTCAGGGTAGATCATCAAAGGTAAGGGAATATTTATCATGTCATTTCTTGTTTATGTTGACCTCAACATGGCAGCTATTGTGACAAGTTTTTCTGAGCATTGTCTCAGATTATTGCATGGCTGGTTTATTCCGTAAAGTTTTTTTGAAATCAGACACAGCGGTTGCATTAAGGAGAGGTATATCTATAATTCCATGTGTATAACTTGTATTATCATCTACATTTATGATGAGTATTTCTGTTGAATGATGTGGCCATGCAAAATCACTGGATGTTTTTGGAACTGGTGAATGTAACGCAACATACATGTATTGTGTAACATGAAGTCCTATTAGTGTCATCTGATGAAGATCATCAAAGGTTAGTGATTCATTTTATCTCTATTTGTGCTTTTTGAAACTCCTCTCTTTGGCTGGAAAAAAATCGCTGTGTTTTTCTGTGGCTATGTGGTGACCTAACATAATCATTTGTGGTGCTTTTGCTGTAAAGCATATTTGAAATCAGACACTGTGGTGGGATTAACATTGAGATTAGCTTTAAAATGGTATGGAATACATGTATGTTTGAGGAATGTTAATTATGAGATTTTTGATGTTTTTAAAATGGCGCCCCACACTTTGACTGGCTGTTGTCATATCGCTCCCGTTAAAGGGATTGCAGCCATAAGAAGAAGACTGTAGACTTTCATTGCAAAACATTGTTATTTTATCAGGTATTTGATGAAGTTAATATATTTAGTATAGTTTTATCAAAAAATGTTTTTTTAATGTTTCATTATTTTAAACAAATCTTAGTAGGATAGTCCTTCCCTTCACTGGTGTGTATGCGTTTATGCATGTGTGTGCGTTGTTTTATGTGTGTGTGTGTGTGTGTGTGAGTGCCAGGCGGATTAATTGTGTTTTCCCATCCCTGAGGCTGTGCTTTTGTCTCTGTGAGATGGTTGGTAATGTCTGCTGTACAGTCAACCGTCTGAATAGGAAGCTTGTATACATTGATCCTGGTATAGGCCCTTTCTTCATCTTTACTTACTATTAGGTGTTGTATGCTCAGCGATTTAGTGTGTGTGCCTGTGTGTATGGCATGCACAATAAGGACAGGTGTTCTTGGGTTAATTATGGCTTATATCCAGCTAACGGGATTGATATGATAACAGCCAGTGAAAGAGCAGGGCGCCAAATTCAAAACAACAGAAATCTCATAATTAAAATTCCTCAGACATATAAGTATTTTACACAATTTTAAAGATAAACTTGTTGTTAATCCCACCACAGTGTCCAATTTCAAAAAGTTTTTAACAAAAAAGCACACCAAACAATTATGTTAGGTCTGCACATGAAACTCATAGGACTTCATGTTACACAATACATGTATGTTTTAAAGTTAAATGTATAAATGTATAAATGTATATCCAAAAATCTCAGTTTACTTTGGTGCATTACATTCAGTAATGTTTTGCTTCCAAATCATCCGGTGATTTTGCAGAGAGCCACATCAATTTACAGAAATACTCATCATAAATGTTGATGAAAATACAAGTGTTATGCATGGAACTTTAGAAAAAACTTATCCTTAATACAACTGCTGTGTCACATTTTAAAAAAGCCTTACTGAAAAAGCACACCATGCAATAATTTCAGTACAGCGCTCAGACAACAAAATAAGCCATACAGATATACGCCATGTTGTGGAGTATACAGAAGTCAGAAATAGCATTATAAATATTCACTTACCTTTGATGATCTTCATCAGAATGCACTCCCAGGAATCCCAGTTCCACAATAAATGTTTGATTTTTTAAAAAAAGTCCATAATTTATGTCCAAATACCTCCTTTTTGTTTGCGCGTTTAGTACACATTCTAAAATCATGACGCGTGGGCAAGTCCAGGCGAAAGTTCAGACGAAAAGTCATATTACAGTTCGTAGAAACATGTTAAACTATGTATAGAATCAATTTTCAGGATGTTTTTATCATAAATCTTCAATAATGTTCCAACCGGAGAATTCCTTTGTCTGTAGAAAGGCAATGGAATGCAAGCTAACTCTCACAGACTTCTGACTCATTCAGCTCCCATTCCCCCCTCCTTCACAGTAGAAGCATCAAACAAGGTTCTAAATAATGTTGACATCTAGTGGAAGCCCTAGGAAGTGCAATATGACCTCATAGACACTGTATATTCGATAGGCAATGACTTGAAAAACTACAAACCTCAGATTTCCCACTTCCTAGTTGGATTTTTTCTCAGGTTTTTGCCTGCCATATGAGTTCTGTTATACTCACAGACATCATTCAAACACCTTTAGAAACTTCAATCCAAATCTACTAATAATATGCATATATTAGCAACTGAGCCTGAGGAGCAGGCAGTTTACTCTGGGCACCTTATTCATTCAAGCTACTCAATACTGCCCCCAGCCATAAGAAGTTAACCTACACAGACAGCTGTCCGGAAGAGAGAGAAACACACACCCGTGACATTGTTAATCTCCTCCACCCTTTTTCTCTCTCTCCTGGTCTCTATTTTTCTCTGAAATATTTTATTTGTTTCCTTGCCAGTTCTTTGAAATGTTGTCTTTTTTCTCCACATTGAGTCATTTTTTGGCAGCAACAGAACACCTCACAAGCACAGAGAGACAGAGACAAAGTGAAATCGCGCTCCCGTCGCAAATCCTTCAAAAGTGTCATTTTTTTTCAGCCCTCCCTCCTTCTCTCCCTTTCCTTCTCTCTGTCACTTAATCCGCATTTACTTACAATTTAAGCACTTAGCTCTAATCCCCATGAAAAGTGATAGCCCAGCACAAGTCACTCTCCTACCATTAAAGAGACACAATCAGGGCATGTTCGGGACTCACTTAACTGGATTGAGAACAAAGCTTGCAGTTGATAAGTTCTGAGCAGGGAAGAAGCCTTTGTTTACCCCCATCTCTTCGTGTATTCACTTGCATTGACTGGTCTCCTTTTGCGCTTTTAATTCATGTGACACTAAGAGGCTTTAAATTATGTCCAATTTCTTTCTCTCTTTTTTCAAACAAATGCCATAATACAAGATTTACAGTGGGGCAAAAAAGTATTTAGTCAGCCACCAATTGTGCAAGTTCTCCCATTTAAAAAGATGAGAGAGGCCTATTTTCATCATAGGTACACTTCAACTATGACAGACAAAATGAGAAAAGAAAATCCAGAAAATCATATTGTAGGATTTTTAATTAATTTATTTGCAAATTATGGTGGAAAATAAGTATTTGGTCACCTACAAACAAGCAAGATTTCTGGCTCTCACAGACCTGTAACTTCTTCTTTAAGAGGCTCCTCTGTCCTCCACTCGTTACCTGTATTAATAGCACATGTTTGAACTTGTTATAGGTATAAAAGACACCTGTCCACAACCTCAAACAGTCACACTCCAAACTCCACTATGGCCAAGACCAAAGAGCTGTCAAAGGAGACCAGAAACAAAATTGTAGACCTGCACCAGGCTGGGAAGACTGAATTTGCAATAGGTAAGCAGCTTGGTTTGAAGAAATCAGCTGTGGGAGCAATTATTAGGAAATGGAAGACATACAAGACCACTGATAATCTCCCTCGATCTGGCGCTCCACGCAAGATCTCACCCCGTGGGGTCAAAATGATCACAAGAACGGTGAGCAAAAATCCCAGAACCACACGGGGGACCAAGTGAATGACCTGCAGAGAGCTGGGACCAAAGTAACAAAGCCTACCATCAGTAACACACTATGCCGCCAGGGACTCAAATCCTGCAGTGCCAGACGTATCCCCCTGCTTAAGCCAGTACATGTCCAGGCCCATCTGAAGTTTGCTAGAGAGCATTTGCATGATCCAGAAGAAGATTGGGAGAATGTCATATGGTCAGATGAAACCAAAATATATATTTTTTGGTAAAAACTCAACTCGTCGTGTTTGGAGGAGTTGCATCCAAAGAACACCATACCTACTGTGAAGCATGGGGGTGGAAACATCATGCTTTGGTGCTGTTTTTCTGCAAAGTGACCAGGACAACTGATCCGTGTAAAGGAAAGAATGAATGGGGCTATGTATTGTGAGATTTTGAGTGAAAACCTCCTTCCATCAGCAAGGGCATTGAAGATGAAACGTGGCTGGGTCTTTCAGCATGACAATGATCCCAAACACACCGCCCGGGCAACGAAGGAGTGGCTTCGTAAGAAGCATTTCAAGGTCCTGGAGTGGCCTAGCCAGTCTCCAGATCTCAACCCCATAGAAAATCTTTGGAGGGAGTTGAAAGTCTGTGTTGCCCAGCAACAGCCCCAAAACATCACTGCTCTAGAGGAGATCTGCATGGAGGAATGGGCCAAAATACCAGCAACAGTGTGTGAAAACCTTGTGAAAACTTACAGAAAACGTTTGACCTCTGTCATTGCCAACAAAGGGTATATAACAAGGTATTGAGAAACTTTTGTTCTTGACCAAATACTTATTTTCCACCATAATTTGCAAATAAAATCATTAAAAATCCTACAATGTGATTTTCTGGATGTTTTTTCTCGTTTTGTCTGTCATAGTTGAAGTGTACCTATAATGAAAATTACAGGCCTTTCTCATCTTTTTAAGTGGGAGAACTTGCACAGTTGGTGGCCGACTAAATACTTTTTTTGCCCCACTGTAGACTGGAAATATGTATATCTATTTCCTGCAAACAAAACACAGGGGATGGATGGTATGTTATATATATATACATTTTTTCTCCATCTAAGCTCTCCCTTAGAATTTAACCATTTGTTCTGATCTCCTGACATGGAGAATTAAATAGAGAATTGGACTTGTGTTCACTGTGTTATGATATTGTTGTCTCTGAGACTGAGGCAGTGGAGGCTATACATGGTTCATTGGGCTCTGAAGAATGAAATCAATGCATCAGCAGCCAAGACAAGAGATGAGGGACATACGTACATTGTCCTACATTGTCCTAGCCAGACTGTCCAAGTAGCATCTCAGAGAAACAAATCCTTCTATTGCGAGTCAGTCCATAGATGTGAAATCAATTAACAACATAGTCATGGTCAAGCCTTTTAAATTGTCTTGTTGTGGTTCTCTCTGTGGGAGACAGACTATGTGTATCAAAATATACATAAACAAGAGAAAATGTGGTCATATTCATAATATTCAATGACATATGGATGATTTTGGATATATGGAGGCTGTTTCAATATGATAATTCCATACTCCCCCTCTATGGTTTGGATGGGTCTTATTATGAGTCATGTAGCCTACTCCTATCACCAGCTATCGTGACCAGGGCTCTAAAGTGCAAACAATTTTAAATATTTTGCTGTGCGACCAGGAGTTTTTTTGGGGGAGCACAGTGCGACTATGAAAAACTTTGTAAAATGTATTTATTTATTTCACCTTTATTTAACCAGGTAAACCAGTTGAGAACATGTTCTCATTTATAACTGCGACCTGGCCAAGATAAATCAAAGCAGTGTGACACAAACAACAACACAGAGTTACATATGGAATAAACAAACGTACAGTCAATAAAACAACAAAAAAATCTATGTACAGTATGTGCAAATGAAGTAAGATTAGGGAGGTAGGCAATAAATAGGACATAGTGGCGAAATAATTACAATTTCACAAATAACACTGGAGTGATAGACGTGCAGAAGATAAATGTTTCAAGTAGAGATACTGGGGTGCAAAGGAGCAAAAAAACATATATATAAATAAAATAAATAAATAAATAACAATATGGGGATTAGGTAGTTGGATGGGCTATGTACAGGTGCAATGGTCTGTTAGCTGCTCTGATAGCTGATGCTTAAAGTTAGTGAGGGAGATATGAGTCTCCAGCTTCAGTGATTTTTGCAGTTCGTCCCAGTCATTGGCAGCAGAGAACTGGAAGGAAAGGTGGCCAAATGAGGAATTCGCTTTGGGGGTGACCAGTGAAATATACCTGCTGGAGTGCATGCTACGGGTGGGTGATGCTATGGTGACCAGTGAGGTGAGATAAGGCGGGGCTTTACCTAGCAAGGACTTACAGATGACCTGAAGCCAGTGGGTTTGGCAACGAATATGAAGAGAGGGCCAGCCAACGAGAGCATGCAGGTCGCAGTGATGGGTAGTATATGGGGCTTTGGTGACAAAATGGATGGCACTGTGATAGACTGCATGCAATTTACTGAGTAGAGTGTTGGAGGCTATTTTGTAAATGACATTGCCGAAATCGAGGATCGGTAGGATGGTCAGTTTTACGAGGGTATTTTGGCAGCATGAGTGAAGGATGCTTTGTTGCGAAATAGGAAGCCGATTCTAGATTTAATTTTGGATTGGAGATGCTTAATATGAGTCTGGAAGGAGAGTTTACAGTCTAACCAGACACCTAGGTATTTGTAGTTGTCCACATATTCTAAGTCAGAACCGTCCAGAGTAGTGATGCTAGGCGGGCCAGTAGGTGCGGGCAGTGATCGGTTGAAGAGCATGCATTTAGTTGCCTTTGGAGGCCACGGAAGGAGAGTTGTATGGCATTGAAGCTAGTCTGGAGGTTAGTTAACACAGTGTCCAAAGAAGGTCCAGAAGTATACAGAATGGTGTCGTCTGCATAGAGGTGGATCAGAGAATTACCAGCCGCAAGAGCAACATCATTGATGTATACAGAGAAAAGAGTCGGCCTGAGAATTTAATCTTGTGGCACCCCCATAGAGACTGCCAGAGGTCGGACAACAGGCCCTCCGATTTGACACACTGAATTAACTCTATCTGAGAAGTAGTTGGTGAACCAGGAATTACGGCTTGTCAAGGAATTAAGGCTTAATGTCTTCCCATCTGTGCAACACACTCAAAATAACGATGACCTTGAATGTGTACCTTTGTTTAACATTTTGACAAAGGTAGTCCACTCTGTTCGTAAAATGTTATAGTTATGGGAACAGAAAACTGGATTGAGATCAAATGTTGCATTGATGAGAAAATCATCAGAATGTTTGCCCAGTTTTATCTCACTCCATGCTCTCCCACTGAGCTTCCTCTATCATATTTGGTGGGGAGAGGAAACTGCAACCGCGTGTGTCACATTTACACTTCAGGTGAAACATCTGGGCCATTGTTCTATCTGTACTAACTCTAATAAGTTAGCAAGTGTTTAGCTACATTGAAAAGGAACTAATCTTACTCATTGTGTGTGTTGACACACATAGCTTGCTAACGTTAACGTGCTGAGTGTGCTCTGTTTGCATCACTTTCAATGGGGGACTTTTGAAAGCGAATCGTAAATTCCACTGTTGTAGCTAATCGTACTATTTTATTGAATAAGTTGTCCTTGATAGGCCTGAGCTCTGACACCTGTTTATGGTTTCATGATTATCATAGTGACAGAACTCTGAATGTGTCTGAATTTCTTAATGAGAGGTTCCTCCACTAAAAGTTTTGCGATTATGCTGCGGTACTTAGAGGTAATTTGTGGTTTAGTACTGTACCCTGCGTCACCACTTCATTGCTCCAGACCAGCGCAAGGGGGAGGTAGAACATTATGCTTATGCTTTTGGGTCCTACTGTGTCTCTAACTGACAATGAATGGGCGACATAAACCTAAATAGAAACTGATAATTGTGCACGACTTAAGTATTACTTACTAAAACCGTTTGGTTTTTATTATTTTATTTTGTTAGGATTATTTTGCTCTTACTGCAGTAGCGTAGCCCACTCCCAACCTGTCACTGAGTGACCTGAGTGGCGCAACGGTCTAAGACACTGCAAAGCAATGCAAGTTATGTTGTTACAGATGCTGGTTCAATACTCACCTGGGAGACCCATGAGATGACTGTAGGTATTTGGTTTCTATCCCTCTAAAAACAGAAATAAATAACAAACTGGCTTTATTTACAAATGATTAACAATGGTACTCAATGGTACTCACCCCATGTTCAAAATTGCCTTTTTCTTGCTCATTTTACATTATTTGAAAATGAAATCAGCTCCAGAATATTGTTATTTTTTTAACAAAGTGATTATTATAATTATTAATTTAGAATTAGATTAAAAACATTTGAAAGCATTTAAAAAGCCCTTATATTGTTAACCCTGTTATTAGCAGGACAAAATATATATATATTGGTCATATTGGTCATGGCTCCCGAGTGGCACACAATGGGATTGCCTTGCAGTTCTCCAGCTGTATTCAAGGCACGAGGGCAGGGGTAACGGGATGGGCTGCAGAGTCGCGCACAGAAGACGGACCTAGCTCATGGAGAAGGGAGTAAGAGGAAGGGAGAGGAGGGGTGGACCCTGACCCCACCACACTGGGTAGCACAGAGCAACACTTTAAGGGGCATTGCACTAATAATAGCACTGACTAGGGAAATGTTCCCGCTGTTCTAAGTGTCAGTCTGCACGTTCAAACTAAAACAATGTAACTAATAGTGGCATCTTTATGCATTCGTTAATAAAATAATTATAAAAATACTCTTTCAAAATGCCGATGTTGATGTAGTTAAACTTCTTAGGGCTGCAATCCCGTTAACGGGATCGACATGACAACAGCCAGTGAAAGTGCAGGGCGCCAAATTCAAAACAACAGAAATCTCATAATTGAAATTCCTCAAACATAATTGTATCTTATACCGTTTTAAAGGTAATATTGTTGTTAAACCCACCACAGTGTCCAATTTCAAATAGGCTTTACAGCGAAAGCACCACAAATGATTATGTTAGGTCAGCACCAACTCACAGAAAAAAACAGCCATTTTTCTTGCCAAAGAGTGGAGTCACAAAAAGCACAAATAGAGATAAAATCACAAAAAATCACTAAAATCACAAATATAGATAACATCAATTATAGAGATAAAATCACTAACCTTTGATGATCTTCATCAGATGACACTCATAGGACTTCATGTTACACAATACATGTATGTTTTGTTCGATAAAGTACATATTTACATTAAAAAATCTCAGTATACATTGGTTCACTAATTCCAAAAACATCCAGTGATATTGCAGAGAGCCACATCATTTTACAGAAATACTCATTATAAATGTCGATGAAAATGTAATTCTTAGACATGGAAATATAGATATACATCTCCTTAATGCAACCGCTGTGTCAGATTTTAAAAAAATCATGCAATAATCTGAGACGGCGCTCAGATTTTTTTACATTTTATTCGCCATGTTGGAGTCAACAGAAATCAGAAATCACATTATAAATATTCCCTTACCTTTGATGATCTTCATCAGAATGCACTCCCAGGAATCGCAGTTCCACAATAAATGCTTCACTTGTTCGATAATGTCCATTATTTATCTCCAAGTAGCTACTTTTGTTAGCGCGTTTAGTACAAAAATCTAAACGCTCGTGCAGGTCCAGCCGAATGTCGGACGAAAACTTCAAAATGTTATATTACAGGTCGAAGAAACTTGTCAAACTAAGTATAGAATCAATCTTTAGGATGTTGTTATCATAAATCTTCAATAACGTTCCAACCGGAGAATTCCATTGTCTGTAGGAAAGCCATGGAACACAGGTCACTATCATGTGAAATGCGCTTGACCAGGACCTGGCTCTCTGCCAGACCACTGACTCAAAGAGCTCCCTTCCGGCTCCACAACACAGTTGAAGCCTCATTCAAGTTTCTTAAGACGCTTGACATCTAGTGGAAGCCCTAGGAAGTGCAACTTGATCCATATCCCACTGTGTATTCAATAGGGGCTGGTGTCACGTTCTGACCTATATTTCCTTTGTTTTGTATTCATTATTTAGTATGGTCAGGGCGTGAGTTGGGGTGGGCAGTCTATGTTTGATTTTCTATGATTTGGGGATTTCTATGTTTCGGCCTAGTATGGTTCTCAATCAGAGGCAGGTGTCATTAGTTGTCTCTGATTGAGAATCATACTTAGGTAGCCTGGGTTGCACTGTTTGTTTGTGGGTGATTGTCTATGTTGATTGCTTGTTTCAGCACAGTTCGCATTAGCTTCACGGTTGTTATTTCGTTTATTGTTTTTGTATAGTGTTTCAGTGTTCAGTGTTTTCTTTATTAAAATTCATGATGAGCACATACCACGCCGCATTCTGGTCCTCCGATCCATCTCGCCTCTCCTCTTCAGATGAAGAGGAGGATGACCTTGACAGCTGGGTTGAAAATCGAACAACCTCAGATTTCCCACTTCCTGTTTGGATTTCTTCTCAGGTTTTTGCCTGCCATATGAGTTCTGTTATACTCACAGACATCATTCAAACAGTTTTAGAAACTCCAGAGTGTTTTCTATCCAATAATAATATGCATATATTAGCAACTGGGACTGAGGAGCAGGCACCTTTCATCTCTGGGCACCTTCATCCAAGCTACTCAATAGTGCCCCTGCATCCATAAGAAGTTTTATCCAATCCTTTGAACGGGTTAGGCAACTCAGGTGCCTTTACTTCAACAGCAAGATTTGATGAGACGAAAGTTTAAGTGAATTTTTTTTTACCTTTATTTAACTTGGCAAGTCAGTTAACTTTCTTATGGCTGCAATTTCCGTTAATGGGAGCGATATGACAAAAGCCAGTCAAAGTGTAGGGCGCCAATTTCAAAACATCAACAATCTCAAAATTAAAATTCCTCAAACATACTGTATGTATAGATGACCAATTGTTGTGAGCCCCTTCTCCCTCCACTGTGAAAACACCACATCATCCAATGCGGGGTGGAAAGCATGATTCAGGCAAATCGGGCTGTCAATGTATACAGTGGGTATGTTAAGGAAATACCTAATCTGTTTCCAGATCCTAAGCGTATGACAAATGACTGGGTTAGAGTCATAAGTGGATTTTTTCACATATGATTGGCTATTAACAAGTGCAGGGAGTGAGGAACGTTGACAGGAGGCCTGCTCAATCAAAAGCCATGCAGGCATATCCTTCTGTCTCATCGCAGGTAAGCTTTCCCTTCAGAAAGACACAATGTTCAGATTAGCAGCCCAATAATACAGTTTAAAGTGAGGAAGGCCAAAGCCCCCCTCTATTTTGTACTTGCATACATGCTTCTTTGAAATTCTGGCTGCCTTGTTATCCCATAAAAATGGAGTTACTATATAATCCAGTTTCTTAAAATAGCTTTGTGGTATGAAATTGGGTAGACATTGGAAGAGGTAGAGAAACCTGGGTAGGACAACCATTTTAATAGCGTTTATACGACCAACCAAGGAGATAGGCAGAGTTTTCCAAAAATCTATATTTTGTTTAAGTTGATATATTTTCATGTCCCAATTCGCTTTCAATAGCTGATCAAGGTCTCTTGTCACTACAATGCCAAGGCTTGTGAACTTGTCCATCACTGTTCTAAACGGGGTAGATTGCAGAAATTGCATATCCACAGGCCGTGATATTGGCATCAACTCACTTTTTTGCCAGTTTATCTTGTAGCCAGAGAAGGAGCCAAATGTGTTTATCAAGTTAAGTAAGGGTGGAATATAAGTTTTAGGCTTGGACAAAAACAAAAGAACATCGTCTGCATATAGGGAAATTTTGTGCTGTGTGTCCTTTATTTTAACAGAAGCTATATCGGCACATGCCCGAATGCGAGTAGCAAGGGGTTCCATGGCTATAGCGAAGAGAGCAGGCGAAATAGGGCACCCCTGTCGGCACCCCTTGAACAAGCGGAATGACTGCGACATTTCTTGATTGGTTACCACGGACGCCATTGGGTGTGCATAAATAATTCTTATCCAATTAATAAATACCTTTCAGAATCCGAAGTGCTCCAGAACCGACATCATATATTTCCACTCATCAAGAGCTATTACCACTGCCTCAACCTTATGATCGTGATACATTACGTTGAAAAGACGTCTCAAATTGTAGTGTATATGTCGGCCTGGGATAAAACCTGTCTGGTCAGGGTGTATGATGTCAGAGATATATGTTTTCAATCGGTTTGCCAATATCTTTGTCAACACCTTGTTTTCTATGGGGAGTAACGACACGGGGCGATAAGACGACATCCGTATCTTTTTTCAAGATCAGTGCTATTGTAGCCTCATACAGTGTTTGCGGGAGTTTGGCATTTTCTTTGGATTGTTTAAACATTCGCAACATAAGTGGAGCTAGACTGGCGCAGTACTTCTTATAGAATTCTATTACATATCCATCGGGCCCAGGGGCCTTGCTGTTTGGAAATTGTGCTATCGCTGTGTTAATTTCCTCCAAAGTTATCCCTGCATCAAGTGCAAAAGCTGCCCCCCTGTCTAGTTTAGGAAGTTCACATTCAGCGAGAAAGCGTTCCATAGTTTGTGGATCAGTAGCATCGCATTTTGATTGGTATAGCTCTGAGTAAAACTGCGCAAAGCCTTTATTAATATCCTGCGGATCTGTTACTATTTTACCCTTCTTGTCTTTTATTTTGTGAATAGCTCTAGATGCCTGTACATGCCTTAGCTGTCTTGCTAATAATTTATGTGGTTTGTCACCCAGTTCAAAATAACTTTTTTGCGTTCTAGCAAGTAAAGAGCCCACCCGTTTCGAAAGGATGGTATTGTATTCATATTTTAACTTTGTGATCTTCTCAAGGACTGTATACGAGGAATTCGTCCTAAAAACGTTCTCCTGTTCCCCTAACTCTCTTTCAATTTCTCTTAGCCTAGTATTGGCGCGTTTCTTCCTCTCTGATGTGTAAGAAATAATGTAACCTCTAATCACAGCCTTTAGAGATTCCCAAAGGGTGGAGTCGTCAACATCCCCCGTGTCGTTAGTTCCGAGGAAAAAGGCAATCTGCTCCTTCAAATACTGACAAAAAACCTAATCTTTCAGCAGGTATGCGTCTAAGCGCCACGGTCGCCGACCTGTCGACATATTGTCGAGTTTCAGCACCATGGACACAGGAGAGTGGTCCGTAATTAAAATAGGGTGATAGGTAACCGACTCAGCCGCTGAGATTAGTTTGGAGTCCAACAAAAAATAGTCAATTCTGGAATATGATTTATGAACTGATGAAAAGAAAGAGTAATCTCTGTCTGTTGGGTGCGTCAGTCTCCAAATATCGACAATGTTAAGGTTTGTCATCAATGTATTTAGACAGCATTTGATTGTTGGAGTGACCTTGATAGCTGTTTATCTAAAAGAGGATCTAACGTACAGTTAAAGTCCCCTCCAACAATAACACTTGTATCCGAGATATTTGGTATGTCCTTAAATACCCTTTGAAAAAATAATGGATCATCGAAGTTGGGTCCATATAAATTGACCAAGGTTACTGGTTTCGAATTCAGTGTACCAGCCACAATAATATACCGACCATTAGGATCTGAAATCGAAGATGAGTAAACAAACGGAATATTTTTCCTTATCAGAATTGCTACCCCTCTCGCTTTTGCATCAAAGTTAGACTGGTATATCTGACCGATCCAGCCGACTCGTAGCTTGGCCTGAGCGGAGCGTTTAATATGAGTTTCTTGAAGAAACACTTGTCAGCACCCAGTGATTTAAGATGAGAGAAAACCTTAGGGCATGTGGTGAAGCGAGCTAAGCCATTACAGTTCCAGCTGACTATCTTTATTCCACCTGGTCTACTCTGTGCTCTGTCACTATGTGGCATTTCTTATTTTAGAGCAAATTGTTGCTGTCATACAAAACTCAGAAGAAAAACGTCCCGCCGTGCGGGAGCTTGTCATGCCACCTGTACTAATAATAAACGTGAACATAAAACACATACCCCATCCCCCCTCCCGTCCCTTTACTGAGTGACTTCCCCAAACGAAGCACTCCTTGGCTAACACACAAACTTTAGGGTGTCTAGACATACAGCTTGAGCTAACTCGTCGTCTATAGATGCTCTGCATATACGCTAATGTTAAATAACACGTAACACTTAACTCTCACGTTAGGGGGTGAGTGGCGCTAAAACATGATGTGCCAAACAATGCTATATTAGCCACAACATCTCACCAATCATAAGTCCCAAATTCTGATCTTCTAATCGAAAAGACGTAGTCCAGAAATCCAAACACATTCCTGGCCTGTATTTGGTCATTTAGCCGGCTGACACAGCCGTTCTGTATCCTCAGCCAGGGAGCTTGCTTGTCAAGAACAGATCGGCCTCTTTTGGGTTGTCAAACGTACGTGTTGATCCTTCGACTGTCACCTTAAACCGGGCTGGGAAGAGGAATCCATATCGGATGTTGGCCGCCCTGCATTTGTTGCGTACCTCATCAAACTCTTTCCGTTGATTCCTTACCTCCAAGGTAAGATCTGGGTAGAAAGACACCCTGGCTCCGTTGAAGTTAAGGGGGAACTTTTGACTAGCCAGCTTGAGGGTGAGATCCCTGGTCTGGGGATAGTGCAGACGTACAATGAATGGCCTTGGTGGCCCGCCCTTGGCCGGCTTCGTTGCCTGAGATCTGTGTGCGCGGTCGATCAGGATGGCCGTTTTGAAGTGTTCGCTCCCCAGCAGGGCCGGTATCAGCTCCGAGACAAATTCAGTGGGTTTCCCTTTCTCAGTGTCCTCCTGGATGCCACATATTCGGATGTTCTGGCGTCTTGAATGTGACTCAAGCATTTCCAGTCGGGCTTTCAGGGTTTTGTTGTCATTTTTTAACATTGCGCACTGTTTCTCTATGTCCTGTAGCCTGGCCTCGTGATCGACTGTCGTCTGCTCAACCTCATGCACCCTTCTCTGAGTTGCCTTCACAGTTTCGGCCAAAGTCCCAATACTCTTTGAGATTTCAGCCAATCTTGTGTCCACCTTCTTGCTTAGTGAGTTTATGGCAGCCAGTATGTCACTTTGCGTAGGCTCTGTGGGGGACTCTTGGAAGCTAGCCTCTTCAGCTAACTCCTCGTGGGTTGGCGACGTTGAAATTGGTTCGTTGTCTATCTCATTCAAATTATCTTGTTTAGCGCTCCCTTTTCTGGTGCCTTTTCCCTTTGTCATTATTTGTTTGAAGATATAGGTCGTGAGAGGTTAAGATAAATACTAATTTGTTTCAAAATGGAGCGGAGCTCTAGCAAAGCACGTCTACTCCATAGCACGCTCTCTAGCGCCCCCTCTATATACCTCTCCTTAATGCAACCGCTGTGTCAGATTTCAAAAAACTTTACGGAAAAAGAAAAGAAACCCATGCAATAATCTGAGACGGCGCTCAGAAGTAAAACAATCACAATAGCCGCAACGATGGCGTCAACATAAACAAGAAATTACATGATAAATATTCCCTTACATTTGATGATCTACTTCAGAAAGCACGCCAGGAATTCCAGGTCCACAATAAATGTGTGTTTTGTTCGATAATATCCATTATTTATGTCCAAATACCTTCTTTTGTTTTGGTATACATATCCAAACGCTCATTCTGGTCAGCGTTACATCGAACAAAAACGTCAAAAAGTTATATTACAGGTTGAAGAAACATTTCAAATTAAGTACAGAATCACGTCATCAGCTCATGCCACGCTCGCAGACCTCTGACTCATTCAGCTCCCATTCCCCCCTCCTTCACAGTAGAAGCATCAAACAAGGTTCTAAAGACTGTTGACAGCTAGTGGAAGCCTTAGGAAGTGCAATATGACCCCATAGACACTGTATATTCGATAGGCAATGACCCACTTCCTGTTTGGATTTTTTCTAATGTTTTAGAAACTTCAGAGTGTTTTCTATGCATATTCTAGCTTTTAGGCCTGAGTAGCAGGCAGTTTACTTTTTTTATCCAAGCTACTCAATGCTTACCCCCAGTCCCAAAGAAGTTAAGAACAAATTCTTATTTTCAATGACAGGCTACCAGGGTACCAGGGTAGGTGTACTGCCTTGTTCAGGGGCAGAACAACATATTTTTTTACATTGTCAGCTTGGGGATTCGATCCAACAACTTTTCAGTTACTGGCCCAACGCTCTAACCACTAGGCTACCTGCTGCCCCATTAGGCTACCTGCTGACCCATTAGGCTATCTGCATGTGAGTGTGTATTTGGTGATGTGTGGGGCGGGGGCAATCTGGGCATCACAAGCCTTGATATAAGCCCTTTGACTCTCAGCTGTTCCAGCTGAAATGGTCTTTGCTCCAGGATCGCACACATAGTAGGACTTTTGATGTTTCATGCCACATTCACCCCATCAAAACCAATAGTGTGTCTGGTGTGTGTGTATGATAGCTAATGAGGTCTGTCAGTTAGTCCAATTGTAGTTTGGTCTGTAGGGCGCCCCCAGCAGGCAGATGCCTGTTGGGGGTGCCCTACGCCACTAGCACTGCCACACCCCCTACCTTTCTGCTGCCTGCTCCCTTTTAACACTGTGGTGACAGGTGCTTATCGAAGAGAAAATGGTGCTCCTCTATAACTGGCGCTAGGGACACATTCTACAGAGAGAGGGGAGGGAGAGACAAAGAGTAAAAGAGAGGGAGATGGGGGAGAGAAACAGTTGCCAGCAATCTCTGCTAAAAGTTTTGGGCCGGTTAGTCTTTGGTTCCGCTAGTCTGCAATGTGACTCCTCGGCCCTCATGGCACAAATTATGTAAGACCTAATCTTTTTTTCACTGCCCACACAATGCTGTCCCTCTTTGCCAAGGAGCGTAACGTATGTTTCCTGTGTTGAAGCCTACACAAATAGAAGCCACGTTTAAACTTTATTTATTTAAACAGGAAAATCAGTTAAGAAAAACTAATTGACGGCCTACCCCGGCCAAGCCCTCCCCTTACCTGGACGATGCTGGGCCAATTGTGCGCCACCCTATGGGACTCCTGATCACGGCCGGATGTGATACAGCCCGGGATCGAGCCAGGCTCCCCTAGTGACTCCTCTATCACTGTGATGCAGTGCCTTAGGCCGCGCGCCACTCGGGATCCCTCAGGGGGAATCCGAATAAAGCTCATTACCCTACACCCCCATCAAAATAATACACCCCCCGAATTCAGAAAAAGCACAGATGAAACCTCATTTGCCCATATACTTCATCAATCTTTTTAGTAACATAGGTGACAAGTCTCTGTGAGGTGCAGTGCAGGCAGTGATAACACACCGTCACATGCAAGGAAAGGGATATGAGGTGTGTGTGTTTGTGTGCATGCGTGCTTATTGTGTGCACGCTTGGCACCTCACTAGGCCAGATGCAGGGCTGGGTCATTGGTCACGTCGTGCGTTGCGATCGGGATAAACAGGGCCTCTGCCCCTTCTCTCCAGGGACCCCCATTTCCTGGTATTCTGGAGTCACTCGTAATGGGAAGAACACCACAACACCAGAGAAGATCAAACACTGCTCTCTGTGCTGAGTCAGGGTTAAGAAAAAGTAACCCAGAACACAAAAACATGCATGACTGATTTACATACACTATATTACCAAAAGTATGTGGACACCTGCTCATCGAACATCTCATTCCAAAGTCATGGGCATTAATATAAAGTTGGTCCCCCATTAGCTGATATAACAGCTTCCACTCTTCTGGGAAGGCTTTCCATTAGATGTTGGAACTTGCTTCCATTCAGCCACAAGAGCATTAGTGAGATTGGGAACTGATGTTGGGAGATTAGGCCTGGCTCGCAGTAGGCATTCCAAATCATCCCAAAGCTGTTCAATGGGGTTGAGGTCAGGGCTCTGTGCAGGCCAGTCAAGTTCTTCCACACCGATCTCGACAAACCATTTCTGTAAAGATCTCGCTTTGTGCAAGGGGGCATTGTCATGCTGAAACAGGAAAGGGCCTTCTCCAAACTGTTTCCACAATGTTGGAAGCACAGAATTGTCTAGGGTGTCATTGTATGCTGTAGAGTTAAGAGTTCCCTTTACAGGAACTAAGTGGCTTAGCCCAAAACATGAAAAACAGCCCTAGACCTCTTCCACCAAACTTTACAGTTGGCACTATGCATTGGGGCAGGTAGCGCTCTGCTGGCATCTGCCAAAACTAGATTAGTAAGTCAGACTGCCAGAAGCGTGATTCATCCAGAGACCTCCCAACTAACAAATCTTGTGCTGACATTGCTTTCAGAGAGTTTGGAATGCGATATTGAGTGTTGCAACCGAGAACAGACTATTCTTACGTGCTACACGCTTCAGCACTCGGTGGTCCCGTTCTGTGAACAGCACTTACAGTTGACCAGGCCAGCTCTAGCAGGGCAGAAATTTGATTAACTGACTTGTTGGCACCTATAGTGCCGCGGTGAAAGTCACTGAGCTCTTCAGTAAGTAAGGCAATTTTACTGCCCATGTTTGTCTATAGAGATTGCATGGCTGTGTGCTCTAGTTTATGCAGTTGTCAGGAATAGGTGTGGCTGAAATAGCCGATTCCACTATTTTGACAGGGTGTCCACATACTTTTGTATAATATAGTGTATATCAAATCTGCTATATGCTGCGAGACAAATTTTAGTGGCTATGCCGAAGAGTGTTATCAGGGCATTATCAACAACCTTATCATTAACTGTGACATTTTAGTAAGTAATATTTCAGGAGATGATCAAGTAATCTCAAGTGGTGGACAAGCTTGTTTTTTTTCTCCCTTTTCGACTACATTAGCCCCTCCATAGCTGATTGGGTATAATCTGTAGCCGCTACATCCTTTTTTTAACGTATTAATGATATTTACCCAATTGCAATTGAACTAAGCTCATGAGGCATTTATAAAAATGATATTCTTCAAGGATCAAATATATTTTATATTTGAGCTCACTTTAACTGTCATACCCCATCAAAACCCAAAATATAAGCTTGTTTTACTCCAATGTTTGTAAACAATGTAAATGTAAAGAGACGCTGTATAGCCTCAAAACATGATTTAAACTATAATTTTAATACCATGGATGGTCCGTCCTTGCATCTGTAGCTCTATCTATAAATTTGAGTGTGGTTCCATTTCTCCAGGCCCATCCCTAATTTATTTTTACCAAAACAGAGACTGTTTGTTTTTGTTTCCATTTAGCAAATATTGAAATATGAAATATTTCATTGAGATCACTTATTTTAGTATATCTTCAGTGCTGTACATTTCATCTTCCCCTTTAATGCAAAGAAATAGATATTTTTATCACTCCATAGACAATTATTGCAGGAAACATTCTGGTATGACAACTGATTTTGTCTTCAGCAGACTGGCTCTGTTCACCTCTTGCTCCATCATAATGTTCAGTCGCAATAACTTCTGTGACTTTACACCACACATTTCATCTGCCCTTTCTCTACACATGCAAACAACGATATTGTCGTTCCTTTCTTCTTCTGAAAGAAGAAACTCTCCCCTCTCGCTCCCCTCTGTCTCCGCCCTGTCTTTCCCCTCTAAGGCAGGAAGCTACGACACTCAGACGTACTGTACAGTCCCGCGCGTCTGGGCCGGAACCAGGATGTGTTGCTAGGCGCAGGGATGGTTGTGTCAGCACTTACTGTCCTCTTCGTTTCCTTACAGGTGATCTCCTGAATGGACACTGACAGATATACGTTTCCTGCTATTTTTTACTTTACAGGGAGCAGAAAACACAAAGCAACACACACACATACACAAAACAGATAAAAAACCAATGATTCCCTCCCAGCCAGCCAGAGTGGAGTGGCCCTTCAGTCACAGCGCCACAGAGAAATACCTCTGGTCCCGGTGACCCCTCCCCTCCCTCCCCAAGACCGCAAGGTCACCGAGGTTGCTGGTGTTGAGAGACAAGCAGACACAGGAATTAGACACACTGAGACTGAGGCCACTTATCTAGTATATCCCAAACTGCCAGTGTGTGTGTGTGTGTGTGGGGGGGGGGGGGGGGGGGGGGGGGGGGGGGGGGTTGACAGGAAACACCAAGGTCAACCATGGTCTGGGACCTCTGAGTCAACTATTTTGCTTTTGGAAGATATTAATCAGATGAAACGTTCCTCAACTCTTCAAGGCCTTTGTTTTACAGAAAACCACACAGAGGTTATCAGGAGGGCAGAGGCAATTGTCTGTATAATGGACCCACTTAGCCAGCCTGATAAGATGTAACAGTATGGAACACCCAGTCCTGTGAAAGTCGAGTAGTCAGCTAGATGACAAGTTATAGAAGGATGTTTTCTCAGGCACTGAGTTGAATCAGTTCAATGTGAAACTGTCTGCCATTTTGACCCAGTGTCATCTGCATACTTCAACCATAAAGCCATTGTTTGTATTCCTGTCTGAAGATATGTTTACTAGTGACCCCATCTGGGTGATTTCCTATAATAGCTGTGATTTCAGACCTAACCCTTGTCTAATGATTATTTTTTACATTTTTTTATTTAACTTTTATTTAACTAGGCAAGTCGGTTAAGAACAAATTCTTATTTACAATTTACAATGACGGCCTAGAACAGTGAGTTAACTGCCTTGTTCATGGGCAGAACGACCGATTTTGACCTTGTCTGCTCAGGGATACGATAGAGCAAATATTCGGTTACTGGCCCAATGCTCTAACCACTAGGCTACCTGCCCCCCAATTACAAGGTTACACATTCAGTCAGTATTTTAGAGTACAGCTGATTTTGATGTACTGTAGTTAAAGGTGCATTTGAATTCATATCAGAGTGCAACATGAGAAACATGTTAGCCACAGACAGACCCTTCAAGGTTAATAAACATTATTAAACACATTTTTCTCCTCCTTGCTGGACAGTGTTTGTCTTATTGTCAATCACACCATATGTCACCCCCTTTTATGCTTGCACATTCGGTCGCAGAACAACTTTTCTCCTTGTTGCCATGCACTCCTCCCCCCAACCCTCAGGTTTAATCGTAGGTCACCCTCACAGTCAAGTTGTTGCACCAAGGAGCAGGCAGGGCTATCAATGTCACGGCTAGCGCTTGGCTCAACCAAGCTAATGCTGGCTAACTAACATTCAGGCTAACCTAGCACTGTGAACTCCAGCTAACCTTGCCACAGGCCACTTTGTCTGTGCACATGGCTGTCTCCATCCCCTCTGTTATTGAGCGAGGCTAAATCAATGGCGAATTGCTGGCACTGTTCACAGGACAGTGACCGAAACCCCCCTCCACCCACCCCCCTCCACCTCTCCCCCTGCTACCCGCCTCCCTCCTCCCTGATTGACACTTGAAAGGTGGCCGAGGACGGGGCCGGAGGCGATGTTCCGCACTCTGGAACCCTCCGTGCAGGGTAACAGCTGGTGACATCTGCAGAGAAGCTCACAAAAGGCAGTTGAAAGCTGTGTTTGTGCCCCTCCTGATCTCCCTTCTCTGTCACTCGCCGTACCCTCAGCAGCCTCTCCTCTTTCTCTCTTTCTGTGCCTCTCTCACCCTCTCTCTCTCTGTCAGATGTCCCCTCTGTCTCCTAATAGTTGGCCCTTTCATCTGACGCAGGGATACATGTGCCATGGTTTGTTTGAAATACACTTTAAAAACTTGAAGAGCTTGCATGTGTGCTGTGTCTGTGTCTGAGGGAGAAAAGTACAACAACAACAAAAGAGACACACAGGAAAATAAAGACATTGCCTGTGTGTGTTTTACAACACCAAACCAAACAGTGCCCCTAGTCATTTCAATCCATTTTTCTCCACTTCTTTCCTGCATTTCACCTGATGCCACTTCATTTAATCTCCTTATGCACAAAACATCTGCTGTATTGATATGGGTCCAAACACACTCAGTTAAAAGGCTACTTTTAAGAGCACGTTTTGTCCCGGTTCTATCACATTACCCTGGCACAGCTCACAGCGAGAGCTTTGGAAGCGGAAGGGGGTATCTCCCGTTAGAAGAATCCAAATGTGTTCACTGATGAGAAACACACTGCCTGAAGGAATGTCAAATTTCCGACCTGTGCTATTCCTCCCATGTTTCTGTCTCTGTCTTTGTCCTAGCTAGCACTCAGCTCAGGACAACCATCCACTTTTCCCTCTGTGCTAAAAGTCCTCTGGGTTTATTCAGGAACCAGGTCTGGGCAGAATGACGAGCACAAAACAGACATTAATCCTAGGGGATGAGGGCAGAGCCACAGCGCAGTGTACTGTAGCATCAGCCCTCAGCGGAATGCTAGTCTGCTCCGCCGCGGTCACCTTTGTTGGGAGAGGGAGACGTGAGTGACAGAGGAAAGCATAGCAGGCGTAGCAGGTGAGATACGGACCTCTCAATTGCTGCGTGACTGAGGAGGGAGAGGGACAGAAAGTGCAGCGAGTCAGTGGTGAGTAAGTGTGCATGTGTGTGTCCGTGCGTGCATGTAATAGGTTAAAAGCTGTGTTCGTGTTTGCAGGTATATGGGAATATGTACTACGTGTGTATGTGTGTATGTGTGGATGTGTACAGTATACATTTATTGATGTTTATGTGTGGGTGTGTGGCACCATCATACCTTGTCCTACTTTACTCTACCTCCCTGGCCCTGTACACTAGCATGAAACAAGATTCTCCCCAAAGATAATATTCAGTTTAAGCTGTGCCACCTCAGTGCAGCAATTCCTGTCTGCCCTTGTCCAAACCCCCTCCAAGACAAAGCAGGAAGGAACCCTAGCTTCTTGTTATTATGACATCTGGTAACATGAACCCCTTGGAAGGCTTCTCCTGTCATCCCGGGCCTGAAGTCCTCTTTATTATGCAGGCAGGCAGTGAATCTAAAGGTCGTGACCACCCGGGAAGACTATGCTGGGAATTGGGCACAGTGTTGAAATCAAATTGAATAACTTTATTTGGCTGGTGCTAAATGCCTCTCTGAATCCAGACTGTTCAGACTGGAGGCTGCAGTTTGGAAGTTGAATGTGTTTTGAAATTTTGCATAGCTCAGACAAATAAACATGTGGATACTCTCCAGAGGGAGTGAAGTATGTGCTCTCACATAGTTATCTTTAAATAACTGTTTGTTATGTTTCAAAAATTGTTGGGTCCGTTCTAGCCTACAGGTGTATTCTGCGAAAAAAAACCTTTTACAGGTTGAGCATTTAAAGAAGGCTTTTTCTTTTTATAGTTTACTTTCGGTGTCCATTGTCCAGACATTCTTGTGTTAAACAGGTCGTGCTAGTGAACAAAGAGAAGTTGACATGAGCCCTGTGATATTGACCTACTCGTCCTATTTTTATTAAAGGCTTATCCCCCATCAATATTGTCGTGCTGTAGTCCATGGCAGGGTTCAAAGGCGCATTCCGGGGTGCACAAGATGACAGGTCTGCACCCGCTCTCTCTTGTTAACTAAATAAATAAATGGGTTCTGAAGAGCCAATAAGCAGCGGGCGGAAACTGGAGCCAAGGATCGGTGTGTCAAAAACAAACTGTTCTGCCATTAATCTATTTTTCTCTCTCTCTCTCGCTTTCTCCTACTCCATCCCTCTCTCTCCCTCCTCTGAGAGAACTACTGCCATAGATCTATAATTCACTGCAGTTTGGCTTTAGAAGGCAGCGGTTCTGTCGGAAAACACAGTGACAGCCAAATTAGTGCACCCACCTCATTCAACTGGGCCACCTGTTCTCTGGGGAGGGTGGGGCAAGAGGGGAGAGGGACAGAGGTAAAACGCTTGATTTATATTTAATCTTTCCTCTGTAGTCGCGTATGAAATCACCTCATGTATTAAAGATGAAAACAAAGGAATCCTATAGGGCTACAACACGATTATACAATTAGGGCTATTGGGATTTATTGTGGACTGGTTACATTAAGTCAATTTGCCTGGCAGGCTTGTGTAGGCTATTGTCTATTGTCTTAGTCCATTTAAGCTACTTTGTCTAGTCACAAATGTTCTCAGAAGTCTTGCCTATTCGTCTATACTGTATGTCTATTTTAAAAACAATTAGGCCTAACCTATGCTACAAAGCCTATGATATAGACTGTTTAGTATATCTAGAACCACATCCCTGACTTCTCATAACACCCAATGTGCACAGAGACCCACCAATAAAGCTGGTTGAAAAAATATGGACAATTCCACTCTTAACGGAATGATTTTTCACTTTAAAATGTATGTCAAACAAAAACTAATGACTGGCAAAGTTAAACAAACCATACAACTCTATAAACAAGGACTACTTTTAACAATTTCCACTGAAGCGGAAGAGGGCATCGATTTCCGTTAAAACAAGAGGCATCTGAAATAATGGCAGACTGAAGACAGCGGCGCAGAATGCCTCAAGAATGTTTAAAGATTAAAAACTAAATATTAGCACTTCACTCCACATACTAATGGGCAATAACCTTCAATCTGGATAACAACACAAAGCAAATGATAAGGCTTGAGAAATGTATTGACCAATATCACCAATACAATCAACACCAAAACATGTTGGAGAGTAAGCATGGAGAACCAATCCCCAAAAGCAAATGGGACTCATCGACAGACCGAGACAATTTATGTTTTTCAACACTGGGAATGGTAAGTGTAGAAACCGACCTGCTAAAGATGATAAATTGGGCATACTTGAAACTGTCAGTAAAGATATGTGACCGACTTCCTTGAATCGGCCTTCGTGGTCAAATTCCTGTAAAGAAACCACTATAAAGGACATCAATAATAAGAAGAGACTTGCTTAGGCCTAGAAACACAAGCAATGGACATTAGACTGGTGGAAATCTGTCTTTTGGTCTGATGAGTCCAAATTTGAGAATTTTGGTTCCATCCGCCTTTGACTTTGTGAGACGCAGAGTAGGTGAACGGATGATCTCCACATGTGTGGTTCCACCCATGAAGCATGGAGGAGGAGGTATGATGGTGTGGGGGTGCTTTGCTGGTGACACTGTCAGGGATTTATTTAGAATTCAAGGCACAGTTAACCAGCATGGCTACCACAGCATTCTGCAGTGATACGCCATCCCATCTGGTTTGCAATTAGTGAGACTATCATTTGTTTTTCAACAGGACAATGATCCAACACACCTTCAGGCTTATTGACCAACAAGGAGAGTGATGGATCAGATGACCTGGCCTCCACAATCACCTGACCTCAATCCATTTGAGATGGTTTGGGATGAGTTGGACTGCAGAGTGAAGGAAAAGCAGCCAACAAGTGCTCAGCACATGTGAGAACTTCTTCAAGACTGTTGGGAAAGCATTCCAGGTGAAGCAGGTTGAGAGAATGCCAAAAGTGTGCAAAGCCGTCATCAAGGCAAAGAGTGGCTAGTTTGAACAATCTAAAATATATTTTGATTTGATTTGTTAAACACTTTTTTGGTTGCTATGTGATTCCCCATGTGACATTTCATGGTTTTGATGTCTTTGCTATTATTCTACAATGTAGGTCATAGTAAAAAAAAATGTTTACTTGAATGAGTAGGTGTGTATATGCGTATATATATATATATATATATATGTGTGTGTGTGTGTGTGTGTGTGTGTGTGTATATATATATATATATATATATATGTGTATATGTATGTCTCTATATACATATATATATATATATATATATATATATATATATATATACACATATATATATATACATACATATATATATATATATATATGTGTATATGTATGTCTCTATATACATATATATATATATATACATACATATATATATATATATACATATATATATATATACATATGTGTATATGTATGTCTATATATACATATATATACATATATATACATATATATATATATATACACACACATACACACACACATACATATATATATATATATATATACTGCTTGGGGGTATGAATATATGAAAGGAACATTTTCACTAGATATATTCCAAAAATAAATGTAATTTAAGAACTGCGTTGTTTGTGCTGTTTGTGCCGTCATTCTGTTACCAAACTTTGCATCTGCACTGTAGTCATTTTGAGCTGTGTGGAATATAGTTTTAGGCAGTGCGTTCATGTGCGCACGTGCATGTATGTGTGTATGTTTGTCCGTGCACGCTGGAGCGAGTGTGTGTGTGTGTGTGAGTGTGTCAGCTCCGCTTATTATGGGTGACAGTTTTTGGAGGTGAGGAAGAACAACAGCTATTATGGTTTTGGCAAAGTGTCTCCCTCGCTCCATCTGCACTCACCCCTACGTTGTACTCTGGGTTTCCTGGGCCATGATGAGGGCTGTCAGGGGCTCTTTAACCTCCTAACTGCTGCTCCCCACCGGCCCTAATCACACATTAGTGACATCAGGAGGACCCGGGGACTGGCTGCACCACTGCCTGCACACACAGAGTATTGATAAAGAGCCCAATTATACAGCAGGAAACTATCAAATATGATCTGGGCATGAAGGTCTGAGGTTGTGGACTACCAGGCTAGAGAATGGACTGGGCTCGTGAGATGAGCACAGAGAGGCCTGTGTTACTAACCTTAATTGGAGTGTTATGGATCAGGTCATAGGGTGGTAGTTAGTTACTATTTTATTCCTCTTTGAAGTGTTGTGGCATAGTGTTGTCGGAGACGTGGAAGTAGGGTCCATTCATGTCTTTCTCAACAGGAACATAGACGAGACGATCCACGCGTGACTTATCATTAAACAGATGCAGGAAAGTTGGTCAGATCACCCACCTCTGGTGTGTGTGTGTGCGCAAGGGCGTCGTTAAGGGTGGGAAAACATAAATTATCCATGGGGCCCTAGCCTGGTAGGCGCCCCTAAATGTTTAGATTTTTTTAAAATCATTTTAAAAATGTTAGACAAAAAAATCTGCGATGTAAATTATAACGTATAACCATAATCAGATCAGGCATCTATACTCAACCATCACGTTTGTACCCCACATTATGCACATGGTTTGGTCCATTCGCCACGAGTAGAAAAAAAATACAGCTGATCTGACAGTTGCTCTGGCATGTAGCCTAAGCATTCACGAGAGATAAACACTATGCCCCCCTCAAAAACGAAATTGGGTTTCCAGAAAAGGAAAGAAAGGAAACAGAGGCAGATACAGCAAAAAAATTACTCACTACGTTTTTTCCCAGAAAAAAAAGAGAAGGATTTGAGTGGTAAGTCAGTGCAGACGGCCTGCCGAACTGAGTAGCCTAGCTAGCCAATATAGCTATCTTGACAGCTTGCTAGCTACAGATAGCTGCCTACTGGGGACTCACTCGGCTCGGTCAGAGCAGTAACTATTAACATGATGATGAGCTACCACTACCAGCTATGGCTAGCTATTTAGCTATTATTATAACTGTATTCCCCAATATTTGTGTGATATTTGTTAGGTAGCTAGACTCAAATTAAAACCTAGCATGTAGTCTACCTATCCATACTGTAGATGCTACTACTACTAGTGCTGTAGACAAAGATCCCAACATGTGTCGACTACATGAAGTTGAAACAGCGGACCTTGGAGGTGAGGTAGTTGTTTTGCAGCAGCAGAATAACTTCACCATTTTTAAATGGTAAAGTTAGGCACATGATGATTTAGACACACTTAAATACATATTCTATCCAGTTTTTTCTTTCAGTAGTAGATTTTTAGTATGGTAACCTTTGTAGGAGTGAACATTAAACCTAAAATTCCCTTTGTATACTCGCTTCCTAGTGCCTAGAGAGCCCCAGGTTCGCAGATTCTCAGCAGAAAGCTGTCAGAGAGGAATTGGAGTTAAAGATAGCAGCAACGTGGCCAGAGAAAGTACAAGACCATGAAAGAGAAGCTATTGTTCACAGACGAGCCAACAGGTGTAGTGAGGAGAAAGAACTGTATAAAAACATACTCCCAGACACAGAAGACAAGCCATTAACTATTTACAGTACAGTAAGTCAGCAAACGGAAGAGAAAAGATGCAGAGAGACTGGCTTATTTATAGTAAGAGTGTAAAGGCATTATATTGCATTCCATTTTTTTTTTTTTTCTCATGAGCAAATTAAACCATCACCCAGTTCTCTGTGACATTTCTGAAATGATTTTGACTGCTTTGGAAGGGCATGGTATTGACATAACAGATTGTCGTGGTCAAGGCTATGATAATGGTGCAAATATGTCAGGGAAAGTGAAGGGAGTTCAAGCACACATACTGCAAAATAATCCACTGGCCACATACTCACCTTCTGCCTCCCATACACTTCATCTTGTGGGTGTACATGCAGCTCAGTCGTGCCCAGAAGTATCTACTTTTTTTGGCTGTGTGAATCATCTTTACCATCTGTTCAGTGCCAGCCCAGAGCGATGGGCCATTTTCAAGGCAATCTTCCTGCTCACTTTTTGGATAAAAGTTTTGCAGTGTATTGAGAATAGAAGCCTAATTCTTCAGTCAATAAATATATCTCTGGACACTGAAGCAGCTCACATTTAAGGCATAACAGGAAGAAATACAGGCTCTGTGTAATCAATGGGACGCTCTTCTGGCAGAAGCCTCAATGGTGTCAAATGAAATGTGTGTAACTACTCAGTTTCACCATGAACAGATTAGCAGACAGAAAAAATGAAAACGTTTCCCTGATGAGACTAAAGATGACATAGAAGTCAGACACTGCATTTAGCAAACACAATGTTTTATGTTGCTCTAGATGGTGTAATCAGTCATTCGAACATGCGGTTGCGGCTATATATACGAGGGGTTTTCACCAATACTTATTACACTACCATTCAACATTTTGGGGTCACTTAGAAATGTCCTTGTTTTTGAAGGAAAAGCACATTTTTGTCCATTAAAATAATGTACAATTGATCAGAAATACAGTGTAGACATTGTTAATGTTGTAAATGACTATTGTAGCAGGAAATGGCAGATTTTTTATGGATAGTCTACATAGGGCTATTATCAGCAACCATCACTTATCACGGATGTTGACGGATAAGGACCAAGGTGCAGCGTGGTGGGTGTACATTTTACTTTATTTAATTAATAACCTTTTAGAACTACCCCCCTACTTTGTGCAATTTCCGCCTGAAGACATACCCAAATCTAACAGCCTGTAGCTCAGGCACAGAACCAAGTATATGCATATTCTTGGTACCATTTGAAAGAAAACACTCTGAAGTTTGTGTCAATGTGAATTGAATGTAGGAGAATAACACACAATAGATCTGGTTTAGATAAAACTATGGAAAAAACATGCGTTTTTTCTATTTATTTTTGTATCATCATCTTTCAAATGAACAAGATAAAACAAAAATTCAGATAAGATGATGGGGACAATTTTATTGAAAAAATTAAGAGGGCAACAGTACTTGTGCAAAATTTCAGAATGATAACTTCCAAAATGAGTGTGCTACATAACATTTATTATGAAGTCACCCAGGTGTCCCACACAAGTAGACCAAATGTACCCAAGTGGCCAAATTGGTGAAGTACACATTTTGAAACCAATATACAAAATACCAAAATGGTATTCTAACACACTCCCCTACAAACATAAAAAAAAAAAAAGAAAAAAAAAATGTATACAAAAATAAAAATGTTTTTTAAAAATGTTGACATTTTTTTGTGAACATTTATTTTTTTTTTTAAATGTTATGAAAAAAAAATATATACATACATTTACAAAGTAACATGGGTAACTATTTACACACTTTTACACATCCTCAGTCCTCTATCAAATAGGAAAAACAGGAAAAACAACCTAGAAAGGCAAAAACCTAGGAAGAAACAAGGCAATGAGGGGTGGCCAGTCCTCTTCTGGCTGTGCCGGGTGGAGATCACAGTGTTTGTAGAGTGTGCAACAGGACAGCACCTCAAGAGAAAAAATTTACAGTTTAGGGTTCCATAGCCGCAGGCAGAACAGTTGAAACTGGAACAGCGGCAAGGCCAGGTGGACTGGGGACAGCAAGGAGTCATCATGTCAGGTAGTCCTGAAGCATGGTCCCAGGGGTTCAAGTCCACCGAGAGAAAGGAGAGAAAGAGAGCAGACTTAAATTCACACAAGACACCGGATAAGACAGGAAGAAATACTCCAGATATAAGATATAGCTCAGCTAGACTGCAGACTCGTGTTCTCAGCTAGACTGCAGACTGGTGTTCTCAGCTAGACTGCAGACTGGTGTTCTCAGCTAGACTGCAGACTGGTGTTCTCAGCTAGACTGCAGACTGGTGTTCTCAGCTAGACCGCAGACCCACTTTGCCATATAACCCCACCAACATTGCCAAAACTCTAGACAATGTTCTGCTGCTGATGCCAGATGCCATAGCAGTCTCTCTCCGATGTAAAGCAGAGGGTCACTGAGCATGTGCTGCATGTGATGGGAGACTTCATCTTGCAAACAACACAGCAACGCCTCCATGCTGTGCCCTTTTGGCCCTTAGGCACATCCATGCCTGCACAAATATATTTGGGCAGATGAACACTTGTGGCAGGAGCAGAAGGGACAGGGCTTGGTGCAGTGGTGCTGTAGCCAGCAAGCTCCTTGATGAGCTGCTCTCTGAAGGCTTTCTGTGAGAGGAAGGGCTTTCCACAGCTCGTCGCCATTTCCTTGTGTAGGATGAATGCATTCACCACGGCGATGTCGATGAAATGATAGAAGAAGGTCTTGTACCATTTCATTGTCTTGTGGAGAACATTGTAGTAGCCGATTAGCGCGTCCGAAAGGTCGACTCCTCCCATGCTCTTGTTGTAGTCCTTCACTGCAGTTGGAATGTGGACATTTTTGGTTTTCCATGCCCCGGCACCATCCTTCACACGCCTGACAACATGATCCCCACTGAAGGACTTGTGGATAGTGGAGCACATCACCACCTCTCTGGTATCCATCCACTTTACAAAAAGCAGGCCATCTTCACGGATCCATCGCATGCTCCCCCGCTCAGCCCGCTCAGGCATGTCGTTCACGTTAGTCTTCGGAAAGCCCACCCTGTTGGTACGAATGGTGCCACAAGCCCATTACATCCAGCTTCCTTAGGTCTGCAAACAGGGTAGGGCTTGTGTAGAAGTTATCCACAAACAGTTTGTAGCCCTTCCCTAGCAGTTGAAAATCCAATAACTCCATTACAGAGTCATAGCTGAGTCCCTTACCGGTAGCAAAACTGTTCTTCCCCTCGTAGACAAAGAAATTGCATGTGTAGGCACATACAGAATCAGCCAAAACAAACAGCTGGTAACCCCACTTGGTTGGTTTGTTTCTCATGTATTGTTTGAGGCCAATTCTTGCCTTTGAGGCTACCATCCTCTCATCGATTGACACGTTCTGGGCTGGCTGAAAGTACGTCTTGCAGGCCTCAACAATGCTGTGGTAGAGCGGTATGATCTTGCACAGTCTATCAAACGCTGCTGTGCCTCTCTTCTTCTCATTCTCTTCATCAACCTTTGGGTCACTGATGTGAAGCGCCTGTGAAATAATCAGAAACCTTTTGCAGGACATAACAGTCATGGGGAAAGGCAGTTGGTACAGAGATGACGTTTTCCAGTAGTCCTTCAGGGTTTTCAGCTTCACCAGCCCCATGTAGATAACAAGTGAAAGGTAGCAGAAAAGATCTGACATGGATATGGGCTTCCATGCTACCTTAATCTACAGATCCCGGATAAGGGATTGAATTCAACAACATACGGTGTTCGCCACAAATAGTCATATTAAACATTCATGAAAATACAAGTGTCTCACATGCTTCAAAAGCCTAGAATCTTGCTAATCCAACTGCGTTGTCATATTTAAAAAATAATTTATTGCGAAATAATAAGCTGCGTTTATCTGAGCATAGACCCCCATATCAAACTACTTATTCAACCAGCACTTGCGTAACAAAGTCACAGATTGCATTGAAATAAATTGTTTACCTTTGAAGATCTTGCTCTGGTTGCAATCCCAAGGCTCATTGTTACACAATGAATGGTCGTTTGTTCGGTTAAATCCATTTTTTATAATCTAACACAAAACATTTTGTGAAAGCTTATCTCGTTGAATTTCCTGTCATACAATTTTCAAAGTAACTTCCAACGTTAAGAGACTCTCTTTTCCTCGTCTTTTCCCTCTCTTTCCAGTCATGTTTGGTTTACTTGCAATCACTCTTTGTTTGGAACACAATGAACCCTGATGGGCCATTTTGCGGGCCCTATTGATATGGTAATACCGATTGGAAGACAACACGTGAGGAGCCCATTGCGCACCAATTATATGACCACTGTCTCGTTGATTGACTATTTTAACCCAATGACCACTGATCTTCTTGAAATCTAGCTGGGTAGATAGCCAATGAGCAGATGTAACTGGAAATATCCCATGATTCATTGTTGTAAGACAAACCTATTCACTGGACGCTGGCGTAAAGACCGTTCTTTCGCCATTGCCAATTGAACCGTGAAGGAGTGAATCTAATTACGCACAGACGGTTTTCAGTAATTTGCTACTTCAACTGTTTATTTCGCGAATAAAATGGCAAATAAGTCAAATAAAGCTACCTCTAAGACTAGATACACGAATGTAGAAATTATTTTGGAAGAAATTGACCGGGAAAGTGAGACAGATTTGGCAGAGATTGAAGAGGACTCCATTAGCTCCCATAGTTTCGATTCTGAAACTGAGGCATATTTTTTGAACGGAGAGGACATCGTTTTGGACTGGTAAGTTGCTCTCATGCTAATGCCGTTGTTTGACTTTAATATAAAATATTATTAGTGATTGTTTTTACATTTTATTTGCAAAAATGGCTAAAGTACACGTTAGCTAGCCATTGTGAGTGAGGGCCTGTTTCTTTGAGAACGCATGGTCTACCCCAAATAGCCTATTTTGAGGCTGGCCCATTTCACTTTGGCAATTGATGTGGAACGGCACTTTATATACATGTTTATTATAGCTGTTTTTACATTTTATTAGCAATATATAGCGATGTAATGAAATGGCTAAAGTTCACGTTAGCTTGTCATTGTGAGTGAGGGCCTGTTTCTTTGAGAACGCATGGTCTACCCCAAATAGCCGCAAAATACTCAATGTCAACAGTTAAGAGGCGACTCTTTTTCCAGCTACAATAGTCATTTACAACATTAACAATGTATTAATTCTGTATTTATGATAAATTTGATGTTATTTTAATGAACCAAAAAATTGCTTTTCTTTCAAAAACATGGTCATTTCTAAGAATCCCCAAACTTTTGAACGGTAGAGTACATTTAAAAAAATGACTGAAAACCAAATTGAAAACCAATTTTGCCACAAATTGAGAAACAAGTTCTCCAAAGATCTCACAGCCATCAGACTGTTAAACAGCCACCACTAACATTGAGTGTCTGCTGCCAACACACTGACTCAACTCCAGCCACTTTAATAATGGAAAATTGATGTAAAAAATGTATCTCTAGCCACTTTAAACAATGCCACTTAATATAATGTTTACATACCCTACATTACTCATCTCATATGTATATACTGTACTCTATACCATCTACTGTATCTTGCCATCTTTATGTAATACATGTATCACTAGCCACTTTAATCAATGCCACTTTTATGTTTACATACCCTTCATTACTCATCTCATATGTATATACTGTACTCGATACCATCTACTGCATCTTGCCTATGCCGTTCTGTACCATCACTCATTCATATATCTTTATGTACATATTCTTTATCTCTTTACACTTGTGTGTATAAGGTAGTTGTTGTGGAATTGTTAGGTTAGATTACTAGTTGGTTACTACTACATTGTCGGAACTAGAAGCACAAGCATTTAGCTACATTCGCATTAACATCTGCTAACCATGTTGATTTTGATTTGATTGGAGATGGATTTGAAAATGAAGTGCGACGTCTAATGACGATACATGGTGCCACTCTTTCAGATGATCTTTCTACTGTAGAGCTCTTAAATGCCATCCACAAGCTGCAGCTACAGAATATTTTTGGAGAGGTGTGCATTGCACTTCAAATCTTTTGTACTGTGCCTGTAACAGTTGCTGGAGGTGAACGTGCCTTCAGTAAGATGAAACATCTAAGATCGACAATGTGCCAAGACAGGTTGAACAGCCTTGCCATCCTTTCAAATGAAAACCAGTTAGCTAGAAAATTATACTTTAAAGACATTAGAAATGAGTTTGCTCACAAGAAGGCTGGACGCTGGGCTCTTGGTGCAGTGTAACCTTTACAAGGGAACAAACACAAGGACAAATTCCTTAACCTGTTCTACCCAAGCCTGGCCGGGTATGGGCAAAATATTGTTTGAGAGTATTTTCTGCTATGGTTTATCTCCTGTTGAATTTACTCAGGAATGCCCACCTAATGTCTTGACACTGCAGTTGAAGTTTCACAGATGCTTGTTCTCTGTAGGAACCACATTTATGCCTGCTGTCCACATAGTTCAGGAGCATGTTTTATTTTGGGTATGTTATTTAGGCATATATTTAAGAATTATGCATAGGGTATTGGTAATAAATTATTTAATCTGAAACATGGATCATTTGTAATTTCTTCATTAAAACTCACTACAATACCATATATAAAAAATAGTTTAGTTATTTATAATAAAGCATCATAAAAATCTCATGACACAGACAGCTTTTTTAACATTAGGAACCAAAAATGTTTGCAATACTGTTAATATAGGCAAAGGATGAAGGTGGAAACTAGAATCTGCACAATTGTAGTATAGAGCAGCAGAAGCGTATAGTTAGCACATTTAATAACATATACTGTTCAGTACGTTAGGGGCCCGGGTAGGTTTTTTTCCATGGGCCCCCAAAATTCTGGCAACACCTCTGTGTGTGTGTGTGTTTGCATGTGTGTGAATGTGTGTGTGTGTGTGCATTACTTAATTACTATGCACATGTATCTATGTAAACTCGACAAGAAAAGAAACGTCCCTTTTTCAGGACCCTGTCTTTCAAAGATAATTCGTAAAAATCCAAATAACTTCACTGATCTTCATTGTAAAGGATTTAAATACTTTTTCCCATGCTTGTTCAATGAACCATAAACAATGAATGAACAATGAATGCACCTGTGGAACGGTCGTTAAGTCACTAACAGCTTACAGACCGTAGGAAATTAAGGTCACAGTTATGAAAACTTAAGACACTAAAGAGGCCTTTCTACTGACTCTGAAAAACACCAATAGAAAGATGCCACGGGTCCTTGCTCATCTGAATGAACGTGCCTTAGTCTTGCTGCAAGGAGGCATGAGCACTGCAGATATGGCCAGGGCAATAAATTGCAATGTCTGTACTGTGAAACGCATTAGACAGCGCTACAGGGAGACAGGACGGACAGCTGATCGTCCTCGCAGTGGCAGACCACACCTGCACAGGATCGGTACATCCGAACACCTGCGGGACAGGTACAGGATGGCAACAACAACTGCCCGAGTTACACCAAGTATACACGATCCCTCCATCAGTGCTCAGACTGCCCGCAATAGGCTGAGAAATGCTGGACTCAGGGCTTGTTGGCCTGTTGTAAGGCAGGTCCTCACCAGACATCACCGGCAACAACGTTGCCTATGGGCACAAACACCCTCTTCACTGACAAGTCGCGGTTTTGTCTCACCAGGGGTGATGGTCGGATTCGCATTTATTGTCAAAGGAATGAGCGTTACACCGAGGCCTGTACTCTGGAGTGGGATCGATTTGGAGTTGGATGGTCCATCATGGTCTGGGGCGGTGTGTCACAGCATCATCGGACTGAGCATGTTGTCATTGCAGGCAATCTCAACGCTGTGCATTACAGGGAAGATATCCTCTTCCCACATGTGGTACCCTTCCTGCAGGCTCATCCTGACATGACCCTCTAGCATGACAGTGCCACCAGCTGTACTGCTCGTTCTGTGCGTGATTTCAGTGTTCTGCCATGGCCAGCGAAGAGCCCAGATCTCAATCCCATTGAGCATGTCTGGGACCTGTTAGATCTGAGAGTGAGGGCTAGGGCAATTCCCCCAAAAAATGTCTGGGAACTTGCAGGTGCCTTGGTGGAAGAATGGGGTAACATCTCACAGCAAGAACTGGCAAATCTGGTGCAGTCCATTAGTAGTAGATGCACTTCAGCACTTAATGCAGCTGGTGGCCACACCAGATACTGACTGTTACTTTTGATTTTGACCCCACTTTGTTCAGGGACACATTATTCCATTTATGTTAGTCACATGTTAGTGGAACTTGTTCAGTTTATGTCTCAGTTGTTGAATCTTGTTATGTTCATAGAAATATTTACGCATGTTAAGTTTCCTGAAAATAAATGCAGTTGACATTGAGAGGACGTTCCTTTTTTTGCTGAGTTTATCTGTGAAACACCCCTTTTCATGTTTCATCACAAATGTATTGGATTTCTCTCAGATACAGACACCACAGACACTCTCTCTCTCTCCCTCACACACACACAAGCACCCACGCTGCACGCCCAGCCCTGTCTACGTTCTTCTGTGTGAGATGAGTGAGTGTGTTCCTATGAAATATTAACAGGTCATTTGCTCCTCTGCTCATCTGTCTGAGAGCTGTATGTTGGCCCTGCGTCCCTGCTCCCTCTTTGAGCCATCTGGTGGGTACAGGCACAAGGGAGAGCTCTAGGAGGGGGCCCTGTCACCCAGGCAGGCAAGCCCAAAAACGAGCACTCCCTGGGGGATCGATTTGCCCGACCTGCTGGGTGACGAAGCATCAAAGCTCCCAACCTGCCACTGTATATGCTACAGGGCCACTGATATGTAAACGCACTGCTTACTGCCTGGCCACCGGGGACCACGGCATTCTTCTTTTGTGGGACTTCTGAGTTTTTTTCCCCCATCTACTGCTGTTCAGTTCACTACTATTTATGTACAGCTTTGTAAAATGAGTTTGATCACATAACACTTGACACAATACACAGGCTCATCTCATGAGAAATGTTCCTTCCATTTAAAGGCTGTCTGACTGGTTAGAACCCTCTTAGAACCCTTATATATTCTCTCTGAACTGTTCTTGTTCCAAGAACTGACGTAGAACCAATATTTCTCTATCCTTTGGCTGGTTCCAGATTATGTCTGCCCAGGAGTACATGGAGCTAAAATTATCCCGCCCAGAGACTCCTCCAATCAAACAATATCTGATTGGCTGGCTGACCAATTAATTATCCACACTTAACCAGGGGAAATGCCCACCGGTGTTGTTTTATATTTATGTAAAGGTAAGACTTAATTGTATACCGCTATCAGAAACAATCGCTTTAGGTTCACCCATTCTGAAATTTAATTGGGAAAAAGTGTTATTTTTACCTGATTAGAATTATACAACAGACAAATGTTTTACATAACAATTTCTTGTCATGGTTGTCATCATTAGCCAACACCCTAGTGCAGGTAAGTGTGGTCGCGTGTATGTGTGTGTGTCTGTGTGATTGTTGACATTTAATGTCCTTGTTTTGTGTAATGGATTTGTCCGTGGCAGTGGCCTGTTTGCAGGGTGTCTTATGAGGCCCCTGGGTTAAGGAGTCTGTATTAGCCCACAGCAATGTTATTAGCATAATTTATTACAGAAATTAGAGCCAGCCAACGTAAATGGTAAAAAATGATTAACCAAAAACTATATGTGTATCATGCTCGGTAAAGCCTGTATAAAGAATCAAATGCCCGGTGTTATTTTAGGATGCTTTGCCAATTTTCTGTTGTATTATAATTGCTGACCGTGGCGTGGATAAAGCACATTTCTATCATCTCATTATGTGCATTATGAACTACAGTAACACCTAATAAAGATGGTTCAGGTACCTATAGTGGGCAAAATATCCCAGATTATGGTGCAATAGAAGAACTCATATAGAGGAGATTGTGCTTCAAGGCAGAGCTGAATACCAGTGTCATCCCCTCTCCCCTCATCTCTTCTACTCTCCTCCTTGCCAGTCCGTCTCTACACTCATCCTCTGGCTGTGCCAGGGCTCCTCCCTCGGGTCGATGAGTCATAGACACACGCAGGTGCGCTCAAACGCACACTCTCTGGCCCACACATTATCTCGCTCACACTCATACTCCCACACACACGTATAGTTAAACACATCCACACACACACACACACACACACACACACACACACACACACACACACACACACACACACACACACACACACACACACACACACACACACACACACACACACAGCCACGGGAAAATGTTTTGAGTTGGGGGTGCTGGGAGAAACATTTCGTTATAATAAAGCATTGTATACATCTATAATCACATTTGCGTAGATGCATACCGTTGAGCAGAGGGTTTTTAGGATTTCCACACATAAAATAAATTGCCTTTTATAAATGCATTTCATGCAATTGTACATCATTTACATTTGAATACTACACGAATGACTGAAATGAGTGGCTACCTTGACAGTGACAAACTGAAAGCAATACAAATGACCTGTGCTTGAACGCAAACAATAGCCCAGACCATTGAAGAGACACACAGATCGCACAATATTAGTAGGAACTGAACAAAAATGTCAATTCAACATGTAAAGTGTTGTTCCCATGTTTCATGAGCTGAAATAAAAGATGCACAAAAATATTTCTCTCAAATGTTTTGCACAAATTTGTTTACATCCCTATTAATGAGCATTTATCTTTTCCAAGATAATCCACCCACTTGACAGGTGTGGCATATCAAGAAGCTGATTAAACAGCATGATAATTGCACAGGTGCACCTTGTACTGGGCACAATAAAAGGCCACTTTAAAATGTGCAGTTTTATCACACAAAACAATTCCACAGATGTCTCATTGGCATACTGGCTGCAGGAATATGTGTTGAATGTTCATTTTTCTACCATAAGCCATCTTCAACGTTGATTTAGGCATGTCCAACCGGCCCCACAATCACAGACCATGTGTTTGGCGTTGTGTGGGCGAGTGGTTTGCTGATGACAACGTTGTGAACAGAGTGACCCATGGTGGTGGGGTTATGGTATGGGCAGGCATAAGCTAAGGACAACAAACACAATTTCATTTTATCAATGACAATTTGAATGCACAAAAATACCGTGACGAGATTCAGAGGCTCATTGTGAGACCCATTTTTTTTAAAGGTATATGTCACCAACCACTAATACATGTATTTCAATTGACAGATTTTGTCATATGAACTGTAACTTAGTGAAATATTTGAGATTGTTGCATGTTGCATTATATTTTTGTTCGGTATATTGAAAACAAATATTAAACCTTTATTTTGACAGGGAGTCTTACTGGGACCATGGACTCATTCACAGATGAGCCCTGCATACACATTGATATTCTCAACGTACATCACTACACACAATGATATACACACCAATATTCACATCAAGCAAAACACAATCATAGAAAACAAACATCTTTCAGTAAAAAAAGGTCCTCAATCAGCCTTTTCATTTACCCTTGGGGTACCAATTCATCCATATACACAATATATACCCAGAAGTATGTGGACACCCCCAGTCAACTGTAAGTGCTGTTATTGTGAAGTGCAAATGTCTAGGAGAAACAACGGCTCACCCACAAAGTCTACCACACAAGCTCACAGAACGGGACCGCTGAGTGCTGAAGCATGTAGTGCATCAAAATCATCTGTCCTCGGTTCCAACACTCACTACCAAGTTCCAAACGGCCTCTGGAAGCAACGTCAGCACAATAACTGTTCTTTGGGAGCTTCATGAAATGAGTGTTCATGGCCGAGCAGCTGCACACACGTCTAAGATCACCATGTACAATGACAAGCGTCGGCTGGAGTGGTGTAAACCTCGCCAGCATTGGATTTTGGAGCAGTGGAAACATGGTCTCTGGAATGATGAATCACTATCTGGTCGTCCGACAGATGAATCTATGTTTGGTGGATGCGAGGAGAACGCTAAATGCCCCAATGCATAGTGCCAACTGTAAAGTTTGGTGGAGGAGGAATAATGGTCTGAGGCTGTTTTTCATGGTTCGGGCTAGGCACCTTAGTTCCAGTGAAGGGAAATCTCGACGTTGCAGCATACAATGACATTCTAGATGATTCTGTTCATTCAAATTTGTGGCAAGGTCCTTTCCAGTTTCAGCATGACAATGCCCCCCCATGCACAAAGCATGTTCCATACATAAATGGTTTGAACTTGACTGGCTGGCACAGAGCCCTGACCTCACATTTGGGATGAATTGGAATGCCGACTGGGAGCCAGGCCTAATCGCCCAACATCAGTGCCCGACCTCGCTAATGCTCTTGTGGCTGAATGGAAGCAAGTCCCGGCAGCAAAGGTGGAAAGCCTTCCCATAAGAGTGGAGGCTGTTATAGCAGCAAAGGGAGGACCAACTCCATATTAATGCTCATGATTTTGTAATGAGATGTCCGACGACCAGGTATCCACATTATTTTGGTCATGTAGTGTATGTACAGCGCATTCGGGAAAGTATTCAGACCCCTTGACTTTTTCCATAAAAAAACTGAAATATCACGTTTACTGTAGAAGCGCCTTTGGCAGTGATTAAAGCCTCTAGTCTTCTTGGGAATGAAGCTACAAGCTTTTTCACACCTGTATTTGGGGAGATTCTCTCATTCTTCCTTGCAGATCCTCTCAAGCTATGTTAGGTTGGATGGGGAGCGTTGCTGCACATCTATTTTCAGGTCTCTCCTGAGATAATCGATCGGGTTCAAGTCTGGGCTCTGGCTGGACTACTCAAGGACATTCAGAGGCTTGTTCCGAAGCCACTCCTTTATTGTCTTGGTTGTGTGCTTAGGGTCATTTTCATGTGGTGCGTTGGAGCAGATTTTCATCAAGGATCTTTTCGTACTTTGCTCCATTCATCTTTCTGTCAATCCTGACTAGTCTCCCAGTCCCTGCCACTGAAAAACATCCCCACAGCATGATGCTGCCACCACCATGTTTTCACCGTATGGATGGTTCCAGGTTTTCTCCAAATTTGAGCCTTGGCATTCAGGCCAAAGAGTTCAATCTTGGTTTCAACAGACCAGATAATCTGTTTCTCATGGTCTGAGAATCTTAAGGTGCCTTTTAAAAAACTCCTAGTGGGCTGTCATGTGCATTTTACTGAGGAGAGGCTTCCATCTGGCTACTCTAACATAACAGCCTGATTGGTGGAGTGCTGCACAGATGCTTGTCCATTTGGAAGGTTCTCCCAACTCAACAGAGAAATTCTGGAGCTCTGACAGAGTGACCATCTGGTTCTTGGTCACCTCCCTGACCAAGGCTTTTCTCCCCCAATTGCTCAGTTTGGCCGGGCGGCCAGATCTAGGAAGATTCTTGGTGTTTCCAAACTTCTTCCATTTAAGAATGATGGAGGCCATGTTCTTGGAGACCTTTAATGCTGCAGACATTTTTTGGTAACCTTCCCCAGATCTGTACCTCACCACAATCCTGTCTCGGAGATCTACGGACAATTCCTTCGACCTCACAACACAACTGATTGGCTCAAACGCATTAAGAAGGATAGAAATTCCATAATTTACCATTTAACAAGGCAAAACTGTTAATTTAAATTAATTCCAGGTGACTACCTCATCAAATAAAATATTATTGGTCACATACACATGGTTAGCAGAAGTGCTTGTGCTTCTAGTTCTGACATGAAGCTGGTTGAGAGAATGCCAAGAGTGTGCAAAAATGTCATGAAGGCAAAGGGTAGCTACATTGAAGAATCTCAAGTAAATAATTTTTTGGTTACTACTGTATATACTGTACTCTATACCATCTACTTCATCTTGCCTATGCCGTTCGGGCATCACCCATTCATTGTTGTTGTGAAATTGTTAGGTTATATTACTTGTTAGATATTACTGCATGGTCGGAACTAGAAGCACAAGCATTTCGCTACGCTCGCATTAACATCTGCTAACCGTGTGTATGTGACAAATACATTTGATTTGAGTGTTGTAACGGTTTTGACTTGAGGTTATTATTTATAGGGGTGCCAGGTAGGTTGTGCTTACCAGAGAAAATATTGGTTTCTCCTTTTGGTTTGGGGGGGAATGAGTCCCATCTGGTCCATCAAGTCTACAGCAATAAAAAGGACTTATGTAGAAGTCAGGATGGAAATACACTTTTTATAAACCCTTAAAACATTGGAAAGGAATTCAAAAACAACTGTATTCATTTGCGTGGGTAGTATTACCAACATAAATGATCACACACACACATAACAATATAACAAATAATGAGCTCTGGTTCCTCCAGAAATATCCTGTACCTCGGGCCTAAAAGAGTCCAGGCCGGTAAAGAAGTTCAGGGAACTCAAGTGACCGTTGTCACGCAATGTTTGTCCATTCATTCAAGTGTAGCATAAACCCCGCATCAAATCATACAATCAAAATAACAATTATTTTACCACACAACCATCAAGCGTATCAACTCTTAATAAGTCCTCAACTACAACTAACTACATAAATCTTCACAGTATACATCACACCAAAACAAATTTAATATCGTATACAAAAAGGTTGTATAGTAAACTCACGTAAACTCGTACATCAACCTTGGTCCGTTACAATTGCCCTTTTTTAGCGCCCCAAAATCGTAATACTTCCAGATCAACTGTAATGTAAATACCATTGTAAAGCACAATTTCTCCCCCTTCCAACAAAATAAATGACATGACCTAAACGCTACCCCTTTCTGCATAATTCCAGCAGGCAATGAGCCCCGTCGGGTGTTTTTTTAAATGGTGAGTGGGGAAGCGAAACTAATGCGTGATAGTGAGAAGGAGAGATGTCGTGTGGGAAAATATTTTTTTTTCACTCGATCTGTCCAACTTAACACCTTATTGCCTCTAAAATGTAAATAAAACTCTATAAAGAGTTTATATAATGTGTCATTACATACCTATTTGAAGGTTTGTGTCGAATTTGAATCTGATTTTTAGGGCGGTGCTAAAGTGATCTTAGAAGTAAACAGCGGCTTTGAGAATGATAATCGCATGCAATGATGACGCAAAAAATGACTAGGTATCCCCCCTTACCCCCGTCACTGTCCATTTATTGTTTCTAAAGGATGAGAGAAGTGCTACACCTGGTGGAGAGAGATTGTAATACAGAAATAGTTGCTTTATGGTTGCTGTATGTTAAGACATGACATTTCAATATATATAGCGGAGGGTACGTTTTTTCAACTCTCCAATACTATAGAGCCATTACCATGTCGATCAACGCTTGATAGAAACCTAGTTCACACCCCCGATTTTGAAGTCAACACAGTCGCTACAGTCCCATTAGTTTTCTTTGTAGCCTCTTTGAATGGAATGTGGTGAGTTTAGGTTAGTCAGTTGGTCAGTCAGACAATCCAATCCGCCAACAGATCTCCAGCATAGAAAGGCCACGAAGAACAACGGAGAGGTGTAGTCCACTGACGCAAAGAGTGGATCCGATCCTGGGTAAACTCTATTAGGCTACAAAACACACTTTTAAAGGCAACAAAACAAACGGAATAGAGATACTTCGGAACTGAGGGTTGAACACATCCTCATTCACGTCTCCATCACAACCCCCACTTTTGTGCAGCTGATGCTGGCTATTTAATTGGGAATTAAAGGGTAAGCGCCATACTGGAAGGAGAAGTCTCATATGCACAATATGGAAACTGTGAGAAATTAAGGTTGATTTGTTGTTTCCAATGTAGGGTGGTGTACCAGGGATACAAGTGGTAAATGTACACATTATAAGATTATTCATAGATACTACTGGACCCCAGTTAGATTACATAAAATGGGTTTATTGCAAAATAATGATATGCTGGAAATGCAAGGGTGAAGTAAGTACCTTTCTGCATGCTATCATTTCCCATGGTGCTCCCTTTTTTGGAAGGGGGTTCTTAAAAAGCTTGAAGAATGGGTGGGACAGCCTATCCCAGAGTCTCCACAGCTGTGCTTATTAGGGGATATATCTATTTTACCACCAGGTATTAGCAAAGAAGAGTTTGGTCTTGCCTCAGTGGGTTTTCTTACCGCGGCTTGACTCATACCATGTAACTGAAAGAGCGCAGATGGTCCGGAATCAACAGATTGGCTCAAACTCATGGTGGAGACTTCATTTTATGACTTAATAATAGCAAAATTTCAGAAGAGGAAAGGGTCATTTTGTGAGTTATGAGAACCTTTTTGAATTATATAAGGGATGTGCGGGTGAGAAAATAGGGCATAAGTTAGAACAAATGTACACTACTGTTCAAAAGGTTGGGGTCACTTAGAAATGTCTTTGCACATTTTTTGGTCCATTAAAATAGCATCAAATTGTTCAGAAAAACAGTGTAGACGTTGTTAATGTTTTAAATGACTATTTTATCTGGAAACAGCTGATTTTTTAAGGAAAGTTTACATAGGCGTACAGAGGCCCTTTATCAGCAACCATCACGCCTGTGTTCCAATGGCACGTTGTATTAGCTAATCCAAGTTTATAATTTTAAAAGGCTATTTGATCATTAGAAAACCCTTTTGCAATTATGTTAGCACAGCTGAAAACTGTTCTTCTGATTAAAGAAATAAAACTGTCCTTCTTTAGACTAGTTGAGTATCTGGAGCATCAGCATTTCTGGGTTCGATTACAGGTTCACAACTGAGCAAGAGGACAAATACATTAGTGTCTAGTTTGAGAAACAGACACGATGGAGAAGAATAGATTTGATATTGTGTTAATGGACGTTTTCAGTGTAGGATTACATGCATCCCCTGGGAGCGGCCTACTGTACAAACACACGCACCCAAGCACAGAAGTAAACTAATACACCAATGCCCTCACACAAATATGCATGAAAGTGCGTACACACTTATAGGACAGTTTAAGAAACATGAGGCAAAACTTCACACATACAGTATGTACCATTTTCAAGGGGTTATTAAATGTAGACACTATCATAAGTACTGTAGGTGTGTATGAAAGTTGTGGTGCAAAATTGTGTGTGTGTGCGTGCGTGTGTGTGTGTGTGTGTGTGTGTGTGTGTGTGTGTGTGTGTGTGTGTGTGTGTGTGTGTGAGAGAGGTGGGGGTTAAATGGGGGTTACTGAAGCATTCACATCATCACAGCACATTTCCTCTCATAAAGTAAACCATTATTTTCTCTCCCATTTAAATGTCTCCCCTCCAGGATGGAAATACAATAATCTCAGATTAGGAAAGATGGGTTAGGTTCCACACACTCACATACACAATAAGCCTGGTGTGTGTGTGCGGCATTGTTTTTGTTTACTGTACTGCTCAAACACCTGCGGGAGGAGGCTAAATGTTCTCACACGTCTACTGTAGCCAGCCTACTGGACGCTACGCTACAGACAGCTTCCTGCTGTCTGGGTTATGGAACACATGGTCACAACTCTAATCAACACATGTAGGTTAAAGATGTAAACAATGTAATATTTTAGTGTAATACAATAAATGGAATGAGTGTTTTAACAGGCTGTATTCCAATTGGACCGAACATTTTCAGTCGATTTACTTTTTTACAACCTGAGGCCTTGGATCAAACTGAACTGTTAAGATGATTTCAAATCACTCATGATCAGGGAACCGTATAAGCAAGGGTTACATTGGGATTTTGTAGGTGGTTGAACTCTCAAAACTCTAAGATATTTAATATTTTACTCCCAATAGTGTGCTTCCCCTCCAATACCCCACATGTACATTCAGAGCCAAACAGAACATGTATAGGTACTAACATCTTAAAGCATCTGACAGGATGGCATCAACATACTCTGAGTATAACACACCTTCCAAATATTGAGTGCAGCCGGAGGACAGCTAGCTTCCATCCAACTCTGGGTACATTGGCTTCAATATAAAGCAAATGATGCAAGAGAGATGGAGCTAGATTAGCTAGATTAGCCTACTCAAACACCCCGTTCAAACAGAGGAATGCTATGTTAGCTAGCTGGCTATGACTATCCAACACAACACAGGAACTCTTCCAAGTGAAGCACTTGGTTTTACAAATGTATTGCCACCAGGGACCGTCGATGTAAGTACTGAACAGCTTTTCTGACTGTACACTGTTGTACAGTTTTGGGTTTACAAACACGTTAATTCTATTAGCTATGCTGACTATGGTATTACTTTAGCTAATATGGTGACAACGATGTAGACTGTGTGTAGCGGTTAGGATATGGTTTGGCTTGGAAAGTTTTTTTGCCTGGTCACATACAGCTGATGCATTGTGCATTGAAGTCCACAGCAAAAGGAAAAGGAATACAACGTGTCTGCTATGAAAGTGTACCGTGGTTACACGTGATCAGGGGTGTATTCCTTCCATCAATTTGGTTGAAAAACATTTCTTAACCGGATGCAAATGGAATGAAACTGAGATAAACATACCTGAATTTGTCCAATAGAAACTCATTTGCAAATGTTGGACTAATTATTACACCCTAGATGCAGGCAAGAGTGTAATGCAATATTGAATATGTCATTGTCTGTCCATATTTCACTGTCATCTCAAATGTTTCTCTCTACCTCTGTGCACCTACGTTGTAAACTTTTTTTCATAGGGTAGGTTGTAGCAACCTCATGATGGGTATAGAGACAATGTGAGTATCATGTAGTAGCCTAAACCTATCGATGTAACATTGAGCTGGGTGAATGGAATATGAATGTCAGACATTCAATATGCTGTAATAGAAATAAGGCCAAAAAATTGCCCTTCCTCATCTTAAATGGCACCAAATGCCACTGCTCTGAGTATACCAAACATTGAGAGCACCTTCCTAATATCTTGTGGGGTCTCCCTGCAGTAAGGCAGGGCTAAGGCCCCATCCTGGCCCTCATAGTTCTTGGCCAGTCATGCAAGAGAATCTGTCACAGAAGGGCTGGAATAAGCTTGCAAGTTGTTCTCTGTGACAGATGTCCTCTGGAAGATCCCCCCCTCTCTCCCTCCATCCCCCACCTTCACCCCTCCATCACCGATTTTTCACCCTTTATCCCTCCTCCCTCCCTGTCTCCCCCATTCTCTCTCTCTTTCCTACCCTCACTCTGATAACTCAAATCTGAGAGAGCAGTGACCGGAGGTCCCTAGCCTACTTCCCAAGAACTGATGGGTGCAACGCATTGAGTGTGTTTATGCATTAGGATAAACACAGTCTTAGCACTTTGCTCCAACTCTTTTATGAGTGGTAAAGACAACATGCTGCACCTCCCCACCCCACCCCATTAACCCAAACCCTATGACATCTATGTGTCATGCTATACAAAATTAACTACTATATACGTGTTCAAATAGGACACGGCTTACAGGTTAAACACTGGGGCATGAATAATTGTGCCATTTCAAAAGGTGGGATGGACAGTGGAGATATACAGTACCAGTCAAAAGTTTGGACACACCTACGAATTCCATGGGTTTTCTTTATTTGTCCTATTTTCTACATTGTAGAATAATAGTGAAGACATCAAAACTATGAAATAACACACATGGAATCATGTAGTAACCAAAAAAAGTCTAAATATGTTATATTTGAGATTCTTCAATGTAGCTACCCTTCATGGTCGAATTGCTGCATGGAAACCACTACGAAAGAACACCAATAATAAGAAGAGATGTGCTTGGGCCAAGAAACATGAGCAATGGACATTAGACTGGTGGAAATCTGTCCGTTGGTCTGATGAGTCCAAATTTGAGATTTTTGGTTCCAACCGCAATGTCTTTGTGAGATCCGGAGTAGGTGACCGGATGATCTCCGCATGTGTGGTTCCCACCTTGAGCTTGAAGGAGGAGTTGTGATGGTGTGGGGGTGCTTTGCTGGTGACACTGTCGGTGACAACAATTAGACAGCCTATAGGGAGGAGATCAGTTACCTGGCAGTGTGGTGCCAGGACAACAACCTCTCCCTCAATGTGATCAAGACAAAGGAGCTGAACGTAGACTACAGGAATAGGCGGGCTGAACAGGCTCCCATTAACATCAACGGGGCTGTAGTGGAGCGGGTCGAGAGTTTCAAATTCCTTGGTCTCCACATGGTCTCAACACAACAAGAGAGTTGTGAAGAGGGCACAACAACACCCTTTCCCCCTCAGGAGAATGAAAAGATTTGGCATGCGTCCCCAGATCCTCAAAAAGTTATACAGCTGCACCATCGAGAGCATCCTGACCGGTTGCATCACCACCTGGTATGGTAACTGCTAGGCATCTGACCGTAAGTCGCCACACAGAGTAGAGTTGTTCTTCCTGTAAAAGTTGCATCGTACTGCAGCACACCTTGGGGGCTGTCACAGAATTCTATGGCACGTTATTTAATTGTCAGCCATTGTTACCGTTAATGCTAGTTAGTGTTAATTTGATCACCAGAGGGCATCTTTGAGGAGCATTTGGTAGCCTTCAATATTGTAAATTTCCGTTAGGAAAATATGGCGCTGTACAGTCTGGAGTAGGCTACAGTACTAAGAGCATAACATTTCACACCCTAATTGTAGTCTAACCATTACCCAAATGGAGATTCTGTGAAAATAAAAATCAAATTGATTTATCAAGACCAGTCCCCATGCTTGTCTCAAAGCAGCACGAAATAGTGCTGAAATAGTTGACCACATCGGGTAGGCTATTGCGTCAAATCCTATTGCTTCTAACTTCAATATACTTTTTAAATAAATAAGACCTACACCACTTTTAACAGCACATTGCGCCACACTAGTGAGACATATTTCGCAAACGGTAAATCTACAGTATATCTAAAAATATTTTTTTCAATGACGTGACTCTCCTCCAATAATTATATTTAGAGTAGGCTACAATTTTATTATATTTAGATTTAAATTAATATCTAAGGCGCATTTTTTGTTATGGCAAATCTGATCTGTGTTGAAAAAATACCAATATTTTGGAGATTATTTAATTTTCAAATAACCGAATGGTTGTATCAGTCATGGGCAAAAATGTCTGAGACACGGTATTAATGATGAACACCCGAAGGTTCGCTGGTAAGCCACATTTGCCTCGGGATCCATCCCAGTTTATATTCTGTTTTGACTCGTGGTATCTCTTTTGTTACACATCCTTGGAATAGCAGAACTGCACAACGGACTGGACGGCCCCTGGTGAGCAGTTGGTCAAGTTCTGTTGTCACAAGAGGAATGGGAACGTCGGTCCTGACCCTGGAACGGGTAGCACCATAGAAAGATGCTGGCTTGATGAAAATGATGTCTATTTCATCTGTTCTCTTTGGTCGCAATGTCATTTTATATTTTAAAACAGCTCATTTTTGAATGGTAACTGTGTTAAGGGTGGAGTTTGGGGCGGGGTGAGGAGTACTGGAAAGGTGGGATTTTCAACTTACAACAGGCCATAATATATAGCAGATCGCTGATTGTCCTCACTTTGATTATGCAGTAACAACATAATGTAGCATCACGACCAGGATCTCTATTAATAAGCAGATGAGGGCTTTGAAAAATGAACCACTTACCTTTCGAATCAAATCAAAGTTTAATTGTCACGTGCTCTGAATACAACAGACCTTACAGTGAAATGCTTACTTACAGGCTCTAACCAATAGTGCAAAAAAGGTTTTAGGTGAACAATAGGTAAGTAAAGAAATAAAACAAGAGTAAAAAGACAGGCTATATACAGTAGCGAGGCTATAAAAGCAGCGAGGCTACATACAGACACCGGTTAGTCAGGCTGATTGAGGTAGTGTGTACATGTAGATCTTCCTCTGTTTGCAATCCAAAGGGTCCCAGCTACATCACAAATGGTCATTTTGATCTATATAGTCCTTCTTTTATATCCCAAAAAAGTCAGTCTAGCTGGCGCGCTTGATTCAGTAATCCACCGGTTTCCCTCATTCAAAACGCATACAAATGAATCTCAAAAGTTACCAATAAACTTCGTCCAAACAAGTCAAACAACATTTCTAATAAATCCTCAGGTACCCTAATATGTAAATAAATGATACAATTTAAGATGGAGAATAGTATGTTCATGACCGGAGATAAATAACGACGCACTGACGCGCGCCACAACACTACAGCCAAAATGGGAGCCACCTAGAAAAACTACAAATTCTCTCTCATTTTTCAAAAAACAAGCCTGAAACTCTTTCTAAAGACTGTTGACATCTACTGGAAGCCCCAGAAACTGCAATCTGGGAGGTATTCCTTTGCTATTCCCATAGACAGCCATTATAATGAGTGGTGAGCTCCAAAAAAAAATCTGGATGGGTTCTCCTTTTGTTTTCACCTGCCATATCAGTTGTGTTATACTCACAGACATTCAACCGTTTTAGAAACTTTAGAGTGTTCTCTATCCAATACTACCAATTATATGCATTTCCTAGCTTCTGGGCCTGAGAAACAGGCAGTTTACTTTGGGCACCTCAGTCATCCAAACTTCCGAATACTACCCCCTAGCGCGAAGAAGTTAAGAAAATCATGGAATATAATTGAATATTTTTTTCTTCTCTTAGAATAAAAACCTTAGTGTAACAACGGTTTTAGTAAGTAATACTGACGAGTAGAAACACGTTTTTTTGTGTATTTTTCAGGGTGTGCGCATGCAGGACAGAGAAATAGCAGGTCTTACACTATTATTCTAAATTTGATCACCTTCATCCGCATAACTCAGTTCATTGAAATTCAATTTTGAAGTCAAACTTTTAGTTGAGAAACCACTGTAGTGCGTACGGACCAGTACATCACTGAAGTCAAGCTTCCTGCCATCCAGGACCTATATACTAGGCGGTGTCAGAGGAAAGCCCAAAAAATGGCCAAAGACTCCAGTCAAAGACTGTTCTCCCTGCTACCGCACAGAAAGAGCGCCAAGGTCTCGGACCCAAAGGCTCCTTAACAGCTTCTACCCCCAAGCCATAAGACTGCTGAGCAAATAATAAAATGGTCGCCCAGACTATTTACATTGACCCCCTCCCACATTTGTTTTTACACTGCTGCTACTCGCTATTTATTATTTATGCATAGTCACTCGACCCTTACCTACTTGTACAAATTACCTCGACTAACCTGTACCCCCGCACATTTAGACGGGAAATGGTACCCCCTGGAAAAGGCTTGATGTTATTATTGTTATTTTATTGTGTTACTTTTTTATAATTGTTTTTACTTGGTAAATATTTTCATAACTCTGTCTTGAACTGCATTGTTGGTTAAGGGCTTGTAAGTAAGCATTTCACTGTAAGGTCTACATCCGGTCAACACCTGGCACGTGACAAATAGTTTGATTTGATTTGAACTAACCCTCGCTGTCCCACGAGATGTCATTCTGACTGAGACAATGTCAGATCAATTAAATAGATCAAGGAGAGGCATCTTTAAATACCGCAGAGCGACTATGAGGCCTCCCTCATCTTTTAATGTAATGAGAAGAGAGGGAATAAAATGTTTGACCTCAGAAGGAAAAGGTGGTGTTTTTTTCTTGCCTTATCCTAATGTAGATTTGATGATAAACCTTGATAGGTGAGATCTGGACTGAAGGTACTGTGTCTCTATGGTCAGTCTGCTACAGGCTGCAACCTCATCTCACTTAGACCTGGCTCTCTCTGTTGTCTAAGTGTGATGAGAAAATCAACATTAGTCATAGCCAGTTTGTTGAGTGTATCAGTGTAAACACACTGCACACACTGCACACACAGTCTGTATCTCTACAATAAACACAATTTGTTGGTCAGGCAGGTTATTAGGGAATAAAATAGAAAAGGAGGGAGACAGATAGAGAGAGTGTGTATGTGTGTACATTTTCTCCATAATAATAATCCCTATAAAATCCAGATTTCTGAATCCTGAGCTCAAACTGACAGTTTAAATAAAATTATTATAATCCGGCATGCTAAGAGAAATGAAAATAAATGGATTAAACAGAGGCCCAAACCCTCTCCCTCTCTCACTCTCACTCCCCCCCTTTTTTAACCCTCTTTCTCCCACGCACTTTATCTTCAACTCTCTCACTTACTGTTGTTTCTATCTCTCCCTCTATATACCCACCACCTCTCTCCATGTCTTGCCTCTTTTTCATCTCCTTTTTCTTTTGTTGCTCCCTCTCCATCCTTTCCTCTGAAAGGATAATCTTTAGCTAAGTGCTGTCCACTTTATTTTCACTCTCTGCCTCAGTGACCATATGATCATCTCCAGGGGCGCAACTTTCCGTGGGAATGGGGGCATGTCCCCCCCACATTCTGAAATAGCATTTTTGTCCCCTCCAGTTTTATAATTGGAATGTGATACAAAACATTGCAACAGTGTGCTTTTGTTTAACTCAACAGAAGAAAAAAATGAAACTAGTGTTTATTCGCAGTGCTGAGCTAGTATTGTAACTGCCGTAACATTAGCTAATGTTTAATTCCTACTCGACTAAGGTGAATGAATAAGCTATGCTAGCTAGTAGCTACCACAGCCAGGTCAGATCTAGCCTCTGGTTATCTGTCAGATAGTGATATCAGGTGGCAATTATTACTATCTAACAGCAGTTGTTTGTATGGACATGTTTTGTAGCCTTAGTTTTGTCACGTTACAGAAGTAAATTCACTTGACAAGCTTTTGCCACTTGATGTACCGTTAGAGAGAGAGAGCATGCCAAAAGTTGGCTTACATTAGCTATTATTTTTGCCTCAATTGAACTAGACCTGAATCAAATGATGAAACCATCAGCCAAACAATTGAATATTGATATCCTGACATTTTTTTCAGTGCAATGTCATTTGTATTCGTCAGCATGTCAACGTTACGTTATTGGTTGGTTCCGTGCTTCTCCGCCCATGTCTACATAGGCTGTAGTCTACTCTATTTAATTGAGACAGCCACACTTGTTACGTTTGGCATAGTGCTATAGGATATAGACTACCTTTTAGGTTAGGAGGACAATTTCCATGCAGAGACAAATAAATGTGTAATCCATATTTATTGAAAATGAAAAGGCGCAACGCTCACTCACCATAGTAGCCTAACCTATGTGAGCATTGTGATTATGATTGCGTTTTTTGATTGCACTTTGACTCAAATTGGTTGACCGCCCTTCCCTTCTTTTCATTATCAATATTTATTTACAGACACTGTAGTAAACCACAGTCTAATCATATTTAAGTTAATTTAATATTCAAGTTAACTGCCACAAGATTCTCCAACCATGTCGGCAGCCTACTCTATTTCAATGAGACCACACATTCTAGGCACACTTGAACTCTCACACCCAACTAGGAGAGGTAGGCTACTTGAGTTGAAGCAGTGGATTCTAAGTGTGTGAATAATGCGAAAAACATGTGCTTTTAATACAATAGGTACAGTGCCTTGCGAAAGTATTTGGCCCCCTTGAACTTTGCGACCTTTTGCCACATTTCAGGCTTCAAACATAAAGATATAAAACTGTATTTTTTTGTGAAGAATCAACAACAAGTGGGACACAATCATGAAGTGGAACGACATTTATTGGATATTTCAAACTTTTTTAACAAATCAAAAACTGAAAAATTGGGCGTGCAAAATTATTCAGCCCCCTTAAGTTAATACTTTGTAGCGCCACCTTTTGCTGCGATTACAGCTGTAAGTCGCTTGGGGTATGTCTCTATCAGTTTTGCACATCGAGAGACTGACATTTTTTCCCATTCCTCCTTGCAAAACAGCTCGAGCTCAGTGAGGTTGGATGGAGAGCATTTGTGAACAGCAGTTTTCAGTTCTTTCCACAGATTCTCGATTGGATTCAGGTCTGGACTTTGACTTGGCCATTCTAACACCTGGATATGTTTATTTTTGAACCATTCCATTGTAGATTTTGCTTTATGTTTTGGATCATTGTCTTGTTGGAAGACAAATCTCCGTCCCAGTCTCAGGTCTTTTGCAGACTCCATCAGGTTTTCTTCCAGAATGGTCCTGTATTTGGCTCCATCCATCTTCCCATCAATTTTAACCATCTTCCCTGTCCCTGCTGAAGAAAAGCAGGCCCAAACCATGATGCTGCCACCACCATGTTTGACAGTGGGGATGGTGTGTTCAGCTGTGTTGCTTTTACGCCAAACATAACGTTTTGCATTGTTGCCAAAAAGTTCAATTTTGGTTTTATCTGACCAGAGCACCTTCTTCCATATGTTTGGTGTGTCTCCCAGGTGGCTTGTGGCAAACTTTAAACGACACTTTTTATGGATATCTTTAAGAAATGGCTTTCTTCTTGCCACTCTTCCATAAAGGCCAGATTTGTGCAATATACGACTGATTGTTGTCCTATGGACAGTCTCCCACCTCAGCTGTAGATCTCTGCAGTTCATCCAGAGTGATCATGGGCCTCTTGGCTGCATCTATGATCAGTCTTCTCCTTGTATGAGCTGAAAGTTTAGAGGGACGGCCAGGTCTTGGTAGATTTGCAGTGGTCTGATACTCCTTCCATTTCAATATTATCGCTTGCACAGTGCTCCTTGGGATGTTTAAAGCTTGGGAAATCTTTTTGTATCCAAATCCGGCTTTAAACTTCTTCACAACAGTATCTCGGACCTGCCTGGTGTGTTCCTTGTTCTTCATCATGCTCTCTGCGCTTTTAACGGACCTCTGAGACTATCACAGTGCAGGTGCATTTATACGGAGACTTGATTACACACAGGTGGATTGTATTTATCATCATTAGTCATTTGGGTCAACATTGGATCATTCAGAGATCCTCACTGAACTTCTGGAGAGAGTTTGCTGCACTGAAAGTAAAGGGGCTGATTAATTTTGCACGCCCAATTTTTCAGTTTTTGATTTGTTAAAAAAGTATGAAATATCCAATAAATGTCGTTCCACTTCATGATAGTGTCCCACTTGTTGTTGATTCTTCACAAAAAAATACAGTTTTATATCTTTATGTTTGAAGCCTGAAATGTGGCAAAAGGTCGCAAAGTTCAAGGGGGCCGAATACTTTCGCAAGGCACTGTATGTTAGGTCAGCGCCAAGCCACAGAAAAACATACAGCCATTTTCCAATCAAGGAGAGATGTTACAAACTCCGAAATAGCTTTATAAATATTCACTTACCTTTGATGAACTTCATCGGAATACACTCCCAGGAATCCCAGTTCCACAATAAATGTTTGTTTTGTTCGATAAAGTCCCTAATTTATGTCCAAATACCTCCTTTTTGTTTGCTCGTTTAGTACAGTAATCCAAAATGCACCAGGCGCGAGCACTAGGTCCAGAAAAAAAGTAGAAACATGTCAAACGATGTATAGAATCACAGCCACGCACATGACTCACAGCCGCGCGCATGACTTAGCTCATGGCATTCTGCCAGACCCTTTAGTCAAACAGCTCTCAATTCGCTCCCCCTTCGTAGTAGAAGCATCAAACAAGGTTCTAAAGACTGTTGACATCTAGTGGAAGCCTTGGGAAGTGCAATATGACCCCATAGACACTGTATATTCGAAAGGCAATGATTTGAAAAACTACAAACCTCAGATTTCCCAATTCCTGGTTGGATTTTTTTCTCAGGTTTTTGCCTGCCATATGAGTTATGTTATACTCACAGACATCATTCAAACAGTTTTAGAAACTTCAGAGTGTTTTCTATCGAAATCTACTAATTATATGCATATTCTAGCTTTTGGGCATGAGTAGCAGGCAGTTAACTCTGGGCACCTTATTATCCAAGCTACTCAATACTGCCCCCCAGTCCCAAAGAAGTTAAGACACATGGGAGTGTCTTGTTCAATTTATTCTTAACAGCAGATAAAATTAGACAATGTATGCTGGTATGAATAATTTGGGAGACAGGCGCAGGAATGCGTAAAAGGTATTTTATTTACAATAAGAATTAGGGCATGCCGTGTAAAGACTCGGGGATGAAGACCAAACAAACACTATACAAAAACATAGGGTAGAAACCCAAATAAAAGAGCAAGGAGTACCTCTAATAAATAACACACAAGCACAATGATTAACACACGGGAACGAGACCCGTAATCATCTGCACAATCCACAATGGCACGAAAGCCAAAACACACAGCACAGGTACTCACACGCACCAATGGACATTGTAACAATAATCGACAGGACACTGGTAAACCAAGGGCACACTGATACAATTACTAATCACTGGGAATAGGGGCCAGGTGTGTGTAATGAAAGTTCCGGATCCGTGCCAATGTATCTAGAATGATACACAGGTGTTATGACTGTAGGTCATATATAGCCAGGTTAAACAATGTCTGTGACATGGAGGTATGGTGAATCTGTCACGCGCACACACACTTACACACATACACTGCACAGATTGTCACAGAAGTAACAGACAGCTTGAGAGAGAAAGATAGAGACAGGGAGGGCTAGGGTGGGTTGTTTGCTTTGCTTCACCCTGCATTATATCAAAATCAAGGGAAACAATTACATTTTTATCCAACACTGCCTTCTTTTTCATTTGTTAGTTTTATTTTCTCTTAGTGGGGGAACGTCCACTATGAGCCTGGCTCACACCCACTCTTTTTATATGGCCAGGTCATAAAACCTGTATTTTCTACGCAACACATCGCATTCCAGAAACATTATACTTCCTCTGAGAGTGGAGTGTTGTAGTGGGTAGTGGAAGGGGAATGAACCCAGGTAGTGTAGTGTGTCCAACACACCTGAGCCCAACCAGGCACACGACAGGAAGAGGGAGTCGCCATCCTCAAGTTAAGTGCTCACTTCCTGCTATTTTCTGACCATCTCTTGAAGCAGGAAGTCGTTGGAATGGAAAAAAGAGTGACCTCTAAACACGCGGAAGAGGACCAACGTGCGAAAGAGGCGAGCTGAAGCAATCCCCAATGTGTGCCAGCCCAGACACCGATGCCAGCGAAAGGAGGGAGGGAGGGAGGGAGGGAGGGAGGGAGGGAGGGAGGGAGGGAGGGAGGGAGGGAGGGGAGAGTGGGTTCATCATGCGCCCCTCCTGGGTCGCATTTGGTGTGTCGGGCGGCACGAGAGGCAGGATGTTATGGTTTATTTAGCGCTATAGTGTGGGCGGCGTGGACAAGGTGCACGGTGCCCTCCACACCAGTCTCAACGTGATTTATGGCTGCGCTGGCAGACGCCTCTATCCACAGAGAAGTCTTTGAAAACACAGGGAGTATGTGCGTGTTTGTGTATCTGAGTGTATGTATGTGCATGTGGATGTATGTGCATGTGTGTGTGTGCACAGCGCTCTGTGTGAGTGCGTGCGTGTGTGTTTTGAAGGAAGCAGCTTTGTGGTCTATGAGCTGCTGTAACCTGTAGCTGAAGTGTACTTATACATAGCCCAACTGAGAATGGATGAGGCAAGGCTCTGATGAATTAAAACACAGCACAGAAAATGGCATCACATTAAGAGATAGAATATTGAAAACAGAGTACAGCATATTCAGTACAAATTCAGTTCATTACAATATATGATCAGATGATTACGGTCATTGCCATTGGAACAAAAACAGAAAATATATGTTTTTATGCATAATTAAATTGATGTGCACCAAGCATTTTTAACACCACAGTCAACCAAACAAGTCCTGCAGGCTCTAGTTTTGCCCTGTGGAATGGTCAAGTGCTGCAAAGAAGGACCTAGAAAAGCTGGAGCTGGCCCAGAACTGGGCTAATGCCAACAGTATGCATGTCCGTTTTTCTTGACTCAAAGTAGAGGAGAGATTGACTACATCAATTCTTGTTTTTCTATGAAATATTGTTAAAAATTCAAAAATTGTCTGTATAGTCAACTTACATATACATGTATATGTAAGTTGACTATACAGACAATTTTTGAATTTTTAACAATATTTCATAGAAAAACAAGAATTGATGTAGTCAATCTCTAACAGAACAAATTTAAGGCAACACACAGTATTAAATAGAGCCATGATCACATGGAACTTCCTTCTCAAATTACTCAAGCAAACAGTTACATTTGCTTTCAAAAACAAATAAAACAACACCTCACAATAAAACGCCTTACCTAATTAACCTAGTTAAGGCATATGTATAGGTAGTAATGTATGTATGAGTGTAAGTCTATAATGTCTTTGTTAATGTTTTTATATGCCTGTAAATTGTAAAGTATTTTTGTCTGTGATGTATTTTTGGTTATGTGTCAGACCACAAGACTAGATGTCGACATAGACGTAGGCTAATTGGGATCCCAGTAAAATCTCAAACAAAATCAAAATCAACAAATGTCATCAATGTAAAACATAGTTTGTGCATGTATGTGAGGATACAGTGGCTTGAGAAATGTTTTCATATTTTGTTGCCTTACAACCTGGAATTAAAATAGATTTATTTTTTTTCGGGGGGGGGGGGGGGGGGGGGGGGGGGGGGGGGTTGTATCATTTGATTTACACAACATGCCTACCACTTTCAAGATGCTACATATTTTTTTATTGTGAAATAAGAAAAAAAAGACAACTTGTGCATGCATAACTATTCACCCCCCAAAGTCAAAACTTTGGAGAGCCACCTATTGCAGCAATTACAGCTGCAAGTATCTTGGGGTATGTCTCTGTAAGCTTGGCACATATAGTCACTGGGGTTTTTGCCCATTCTCCAAGGCAAAACTTCTCCAGCTCCTTCAAGTTGGATGGGTTCCGCTGGTGTCCAGCAATCTTTAAGTCATACCACAGATTCTCAATTGGATTGAGGTCTAAGCTTTGACTAGGCCATTCAAATACATTTAAATGTTTCCCCTTCAACCACTCGAGTGTTGCTTTAGCAGTATGCTTAGGGTCAATGTCCTGCTGGAAGGTGAACCTCCATCCCAGTCTCAAATCTCTGGAAGACAGAAACAGGTTTACCTCAAGAATTCCCCTGTATTTAGCGCAATCCATTATTACTTCAATTCTGACCAGTTTCCCAACCCCTGCCGATGAAAAACATCCCCATGGTGTTCTCGGGGTGATGGGAGGTGTTGGGTTTGTGCCACACGTAGTGTTTTCCTTGATGGTCAAAAAGCTCAATTTTAGTCTAATCTGACCAGAGTACCTTCTTCCATATGTTTGGAGAGTCTCCCACATGCCTTTTGGTGAACACCAAATGTGTTTGCTCATTTTTTTTCTTGAAGCAATGGCTTTTTTCTGGAAATTCTTTCATAAAGCCCAGCTCTGTGGAGTGTATGGCTTAAAGCGGTCCTATGGACAGATACTCCAATCTCCACTGTGGAGCTTTGCAGTTTCTTCAGGGTTATCTTTGGTCTCTTTGATGCCTCTCTGATTAATTCCCTCCTTGCCTGGTCCATGAGTTTTGGTAGGCGACCCTCTCTTGGCAGGTTTGTTGTGATGCCATATTCTTTCCATTTTTGATAATTGATTTAATGGTGTTCCTTGGGATGTTCAAAGTTTCTGATATATTTTTTAGAATCCAACCCTGATCTGAACTTCACAACGTTGTCCCTGACCTGTTTGGAGAGCTCCTTGGTCTTCATGGTCTCGCTTGCTTGGTGGTGCCCCTTACTTTGTGGTGTTGCAGACTCTGGAGCCTTTCAGAACAGGTGTGTATATATACTGAGATCATGTGACAGATCATGTAACACTTAGATTGCACACAGGTGGACTTTTTTTTAACTAATTATGTGACTTCTGAAGGTAATTGGTTGCACCAGATCTTATTTAGGGTCTTCGTAGCATAGGGGGTGACTACATATGGACACACCGCTTTTTTTTTTCTTTTTTTTTACAATTAATTTTTTCATTTCACTTCACCAATTTGGAGAGCCACCTTTTGCAGCAATTACAGCTGCAAGGGTCTTCATGTCCATTACATGAAATCCAAATTAAAATCTATTTAAATTACAGGTTGTAATGCAACAAAATAGTAAAAATGCCAAGGGGAATGAATACTTTTGCAAGGCACTGTAGCTGTGTGTTTTGGTGTTTACATGACCCTTCCAATACTCTAGAATGTTATCGGTTTGAAAGGTCACTGAGAGGTCAAAAAAGGTAATGGATGATAGGACACTCCAGTCTAGAGGCCTGCTGATAGCTAGCCCAAACATCCACACATGGGCTCAAAGCTCATGGGTGTACGTCAACTAGAAGAGGGGGTGCCAATGTTTAAGATAACAGTTAACAGACCATACTCTTGAAGAAATCTTCCGGCAACCCTGAGGAAGGTGTGTGTGGGGGGGCTTGTGTGTGTGGGTGGGTTAGTTTGTGTATGGGTTACTGTACCAGTCTAGTATGCCATTAGATGAAAGTGAATGTGTCTCCCATCCAATCCTTTCCAATGTATTTTCCATAAAGTGTTGTTAGATTTAATTTGGCTTCTCTTTGATTTTAACACCCTTGCTTCTGTTATTGTAGAATATCTTAGCGGTTCCTTGTAATGTCGTTTTATGATTATGGAGAAGCGAATACAACACCCCCGGGGAGCAGCACTTACCTCCCCGCCAACAAATATAATTATTGAGGATCACAAGAGCGAAAGCAGACCGCCGCCCGTTTAGCATTTTTTCTATCTCTGACACACGTTTGCCCGTGCAGGGGCTTACTGGTGTGGGCACATGACAGACATGGTGAAAACAGCTAAATTTGAAATACAGCAGCTGAGGTCTGGAGGTGGGTGGGTATGGAAAAGATGGAAGTCCAGTGTTTATATCCCTGCTGTGCGCCCAAAGCCATCCCTCAACACTCCTAAATGGAAGAGCTTTGACACACCAAGGCAGGCACGCACATGGAGGCAGTGCGGAACTGGGCACTTATAATGCCTTAATAATCATATGGTTCACTGGCGGAGACGGTTGATTGTGTCTTTGCAATCTGTAATAGACCCATAGTAAAACCATGTTTTAGGGGTAAAATCAGGGGAAAATATTGTTGGTCCCACTGACGTATGTGTCACGCCCTGATCTATTTCACCTGTGCTTGTCTCCACCCCCCCTTCAGGTGTCGCACATCTTCCCCATTATCCCCTGTGTATTTATACCTGTGTTTTCTGTCTGTCTGTTGCCAGTTTGTCTTGTTTGTTCAAGCCTACCAGCGCTTTGTCTCAGATGTTTTTCTCTAGTCTCTTTTTTCTCGTCCTCCTGGTTTTTGACCTTTGCCTGTCCTGACCCAGTACCCGCCTGCCTGACCACTGCCTGTCTCTGACCCTGAGCTTGCCTGCCGTCCTGTACCTTGGCCTCTGCTCTGGATTATCAACCCCTGCCTGACCTGTCATTTGCCTGCCCCTGTGGTTTCAATAAACATTGTTACTTCCCACAGTCTGCACTTGGGTCTTACCTTGATTCCTGATAGTAAGATTTGATTAGCCTACCCCAGCACCTCATGTTTAGCCACAAAAGTGATATTTTTGAGTTGAAAGGTCAATATGAACAATGTTGGTCTTTCCTGTGGGTGCTGTGCATGTTTTCAATGACATGAGAGTGCGTGCAATCCCAAGAAGAGTCCCTCTCTGTGTGTTTCAGAGAGGGAAAGAGAGAACAGAGGTGGGGATACAGGCAGACAGAGACTGAAAGAGAAAGTGCTGAGGGGGCTCTTTGACTTTGAGCACTATAAGCCCCTATTTCATGGTGCCATTGTTTGTTTTAAGGATGTCGGCTGGGTTTAATGTAGTTCCAGGGCATTTCAGAGTGTGTCTCTGCCGAAGCACCTCCAAGGCGAGCAGTGCTCTTCGGTCCGCTGCCTCCCTGGCATAGATTCTCTTTGACTTAGCCCACCCTCTGATAACAGTTGTTGTTTTCTCTTTTTTTCATCTACCATGTTGATTTATTATTATGCATTTCAAGGTTAGGCTAAAGAGACACTCAACTGTGTGTGTAAAAGCTTCCTGTAGTGCCAAAATCTGGAAACCAGAATTGAGATGAACATTTGCATTTCTAGCTGCAGTTGTAGAACATAGAACAGCCGAAGATGTAAAGTAGATCATTGTAAGACCAATTAAGATGTTTAGAAAACATCTGCAATTTTAATGAAGGTTTGATTGAAGCCATGTTTGTTACAGCTTCAGTGGGCATTGTTTTAATTGCCCATTATTTCCAAGACATGGATTCTGAACTGGAAGTCATGGTATCCAAATAACATGACACTTCTCCAGATACGAGATTGTGTTTATTTTTTCTTAGGCTATAGCACGTTATTCCCTATTATTACTTTTTTTTTTTAAATAAAAAAAACTTTAGCCTAAAATGACATACCTAAATCTAACTGCCTGTAGCAATTATATGCATATTCTTGGTACCATTTGAAAGGAAACACTTTGAAGTTTGTGGAAATGTGAAAGGAACGTAGGAGAATATTTAATTTTACCTTCATTTAAATAGGCAAGTCAGTTAAGAACAAATTCTTATTTTCAATGATGGCCTGGGAACAGTGGGTTAACTGCCTGTTCAGGGGCAGAATGACAGATTTGTACCTTGTCAGCTCGGGGATTCAAACTTGCAACCTTTCGGTTACTAGTCCAACGCTCTAACCACTAGGCTACCCTGCTGCCCCAATATAGCACAATAGATATGGTAAAAGATAATACAGAGAAAAAACGTTATTTTTTTTTGTATCATCATCTTTGAAATGCAAGAGAAAGGCCATAATGTATAAATCCAGGCCAGGTGCAAGTTAGATTTTGGCCACTAGGTGGATTTTAGCCACTGATACAATGAACTAATGAACTGATACAATGAATTTCTGTTAAAAATGTTGTATCAAGACTGTCCAAATGTGCCTAATTTGTTTATTAATAACTTTTCAAGTTCAAAATTGTGCACTCTCCACAAAAAAGAACATGGTATTCTTTCACTGTAATATTTACTATAAATTTGAATTTAAGCTTTGTGCCAATATGAGATGGGTCTATGTCCTGGGAAATTGTCTTGTTACTTACAACCTCATGCTAATCGCATTAGCCTACGTTAGCTCAACCGTCTCGTGGACGGGACACCGATCCAGAAGAAGTTTTAACTCTTATCAACAGGTAACATGTCAAATTGTGTTGGCAATTTGACATGCTACCTGTAGGTGGCAGGGAGCCTAGTGGTTGGTTGGGCTAGTAACCGAAAGGTCGCTATTTAGAATTTCCGAAAAATCTGGCGATGTGCCCTTGAGCAAGGCACTTCACCCTAATTGCTACTGTAAGTTGCTCTGGATAAGAGCGTCTGCTAAATGACTAAAATTTAAATGTGTGCGTGTGTTTTTAAAATGTGTCCCACTCCTCTCAGAGAAGATTTGGAGAGACCTCGGATTGGATTATTCATCGTGAAATAGGCCTTGGTCACAGTATCCAGCACTTGAGGACCCCAAAACACAACCACACCCTCCCAAACCCCACACAGTGCTACGCCTACTCTCCTATATTCACCACCAATGCCCAGGGGTGAGGAGAGGCACTGTGTGATTTGGGGCATGGCTGGCCTGGTAGAAAAGCACAGTACCAGCTCTGGTATAACTCTGCCAGTCAGTCGTCAAAAGGAAAATGAGAGGGGCGCCACAAACCACAGTCTCACTGTTATTCTGCCATTTAATCATAATGTGGACAATTCATTTGACTAGCCATTTTGTGGAGGTAGATATCTCTCCAGTATATACAGAGCTATAGTCTGTGTTTACACAGGCAGCCCAAATCTGATCATCTGCCTAATTATTGACAAAAGATATGATTGGGAAAAAGACACATTTTTGGCATAAAATCAGAATTGGGCTGCCTGTGTAAACACAGCCTATAGACACAGATAGCAACGGAATAATCCTACATTTTCCTCTTAGAAGTAATCTCTCCCACTCATTCCTAGCTACCGTCTCCTCTCCTCTCTTCTCTTGAAACAATTCCGTTTTTTTTCCAAGGACACAGAACCTATCTGGAACAAAACAGATTTTAGTCTTACCTCTCTCTGCCTGTATTTTCACAAATAGCTCTCTTTCCCCCTCTCTCTCTCTCTCTCACCCACTCTCTCTCTCTCCTCCATCTCTCTCTGATAATTTTTCTGACAACTGTGTCTTGTGAAAAGTGTGGAGCGTTGTGGTCAGACAATCATGTCATTATCTGATTGAGGTGCTTGTGTAAGCATAGGTGCTTAACAGGCTACTTCCACACATACTTTTGTCTGTTTATGTTGATAGCCTGATTCTAAGAATAATGGCATGATAGGTAGTTACTTATCATATTGCACTGGCTTAGTTTGTTTTTGTGTTATAAGCCGGTTGACATTCATGCACCAAGATTCTGGGGAATGTGTATGAAAAGGCTACACGTTTCTTATGATTCCAGACTCTGACATTGTTCCTTCTGATATTTTTTCATTTCTTTCTTTTTACTTTTTGCATTAAGTGTGTGTTGTGTTGTATTGCTAGGTATTATTGCACTGTTGGAGCTAGAAACACAAGCATTTCGCTGCACCTGCGATAACATCTGCACATCTGTGTATGCACCAATAATCTTTGATTTGGTTTTATTAATAGTGGAATAGATTACATTTGAATTATCATTAAATAATAAAATAATACCAATATCCATAGAGTGAAATAAAAATATGACACAATTACATAAAGTAATGTTTCGGTGAAATTGTGTCTGTAATAGCATAATCATTATTATTATTATTGTTATTGTAAATATTATAAATGAATTATGCTTATTGTAATTAATCACCATCCAAAATGCTTCCCTCTTTAGGCCCATTGTTGGGCCAGTGACCCACCTCAGCACTGTGGAATGCCTGCCTGCCCGGTTTGTGCGCGCGCCTATTACGTTGATAAAACCTCCGAGAGAAAATCATGTTGTCACTCTCTCCCTTAATGCCTCCTCCCATGTCGATACACCAACTTAAACCATAATAATAAATATGTCAATAAAGCACACATCAGCGCGTAACGCTCAATTTATAAGCCTTGCAGTATCAAAGTGGTGATTCGGCGCACTCTATAGAAAGCCAAAATGAGTCTGAAATAAATAGGGTTGGTCTGGAATGGACCGAGATAAGAGGTGCCAGTGTTAACGAACACGTTTCCGCTACACCTCATCCGAGTCTTCCTTTTCCAAACACAGTCTCTTTAATGTCCCGGACTGTTTTTCCATGGAGTGTATGCACCGAGGGCACCATGGAGAGTTGAAGCCAAATGAGCTGGCCGAGTTGGGGAGCGGGGACCGGGACACCTGCTTTGAAAAAGAGACTCCAGACACTAAATTTGCTGACTTCATTGCAATTTATTCGTCCTCAAAAACACTTGCTTGCGACATGGAAAAGAGACGCGCCTTTCCTTTTTGGCATTTGACAGAGACATAGGAAAATCACAAGACTTCTCATTAAGCACATCAGAATCCTGTTTATGTCACGGATAGTTTTATTATAGCCGGCATAATGGACAGAAAAAAGTTGGACTGAAACTTTTCAGCTATGGGTTTAAAAAACAACTCTAACTCCATAAAAATAGGTGCAATTTATAGCCTATTTGATTCAAGATAGCCCAGTCTCAGCTGATAAATGCTTGTTTATTTTCATAGGCATTAGACATAGGCTACATGATGATGATAACAATAATAATAACAACAATTTACACTTATTTTTAAAGCTCCTCTAGAAAAATACATTCAGGGGACATATGTCTTCACATTGATGGATAACCACATTCCTGATTCCTATGAAATCGTATGAACAGTGATATCAGTGCATGTGAAAGTAGCATCAGCCACAATAAGAAGTAGCCTACACTGTAACAGAAAACTGCAAATTGTAGGTACATATGAGGTATTATCAAGAGTAAAATACTCTGAAACGGTTTACTGCAACATACTGTAAATTATGGTGCATTGTGGGAAAATGTTGTGGGTGGGGAAATACTTGCTGCTGTATTTCGAATGGTACTTTAATTCCATCCAACAGAATATGGTACACTGACATATCACATCTTTGGAGCAACGAAAACCTTTTGACCACTAGTTGGTGCATGGTATTATTGTGTGTGGCTCATTAACATATTTTGAGGCGTGCCTGAGAATCTGACCGATTTAACTCCAATGTGGATTTATAGTGCCCCACAATTTGTATAGGGGACAGATTGGAATGGCAGCAAGTCTTTAACCTTTAATGGTTTTGCCATGCATTTTGCCATGTCCTTTTGGTCTGTTTTGCCCTGTAGCCACTGCCAGTTTGGAAGCCTTTATTAAGGCCTCTAGAAGTGCAAGTGATATATATATATATATCATTCCTATACCTTAATGTGTAAACACTTTACCTAGCAGCCAACCTGCTTGCACCAATCCCTTGTAATTACAGTAAAATACTGTTAATACAAACCCCTCCCCTCAATTAATGTCATGAACTAATTCATTCCAATTACGGTAGCATTTACTATTTTACTGTATAATACCGTTAATTTTAGGCATTGTAATGTGTGTCATTAGACAGTACTTTCTTTGATACTATCTTAATATTGCAGTAGGTGTACTATAATATGAAATACTGAATTTGACTTTCCATCGAGCTGCCTGTAAGCTACTGTCAAATTCACAGTAACCCCTTTACAATGAGTGTATAACGCGGTATTGCGTCCATTATAAATCAATGTTGCAGATTGAAAGTCGTGGACGCTCTGAAAAATTATTCGGCATAAAGAGGAGCCTGTTGAAAAATGTTTCAACACACGACTTAATAAACCATTAAAAATCATATATCAAAATAACAAATAATGCTATTCACACATTTGGATTGAAATATATAACCTATATTTTAATTTATGGGGGACATTTAGCCTCTAGTTATACTTACTATGAACACATATGGAACTAGGGCTAAAGACATTAGATTATTTTACAGAAGACCGGTTCAGATATTACATTTACATTTTAGCAATCTACTACAAACATGCGTGAGAATTGTACACTGAAATTCACTAGTCTATAAATCACAAATATGTTGAAGTGGATAATATGCCTATTCAGTTGATTAGGTGCTGGTTATTTGTTACAGGTGTCTTCAATTAAAATATACAGAGGGTAAAAAGTAAGGCCAAGAATTGCAAAGAACAAAATGAAAACTTTCCGAAGCAAACCTCTTGCAAACTGAACGCCGTAACTAATTGCCTAAATGTCAAATGACAAATATAAAACATAAAATGTGAGGATTACGTAGCCTATATTTGATAATCTAAATTGCCCACTTAAATGCATAGGCTATACTAAAAGACACACATTGATGTTAGTAAATATAGTATTAGCCTAATATGCAGTGAAACAGAGGGATGGAATTTTGTCTCACCCCGTGACAGAAAAACCTGTGAATAAAATGTAACATAAACTCGTATTTGAAATGACTCTGGCCAGTGTTATCAGGCAATAATATAATAACATTTCCATGATATAGTGTATTCAAACCTTAGCGTGTTCGTCTGTGGTTGGTAAATCAAACCAGGATAGTGATATACCGACACCATGCCTTTCTGAGCCCATGCGCGCAGTTACGTTCAACCCCTGGACTCAGGAGACTCACAAAGTTAATCTTATCGTTGTTACAAGGATAGTGTTGCACTAAGCACAACTCAATCGGCCTAATTGAGACACGACAATTAATCTCTTATCGAAAGGCAAACTTGGAAATAAAAAACTAAATGAAGCAATGTTGCGTAAAATTTGTGAGGAATGTGTCTTTAATGGACACCGTTTAACATGAGTTTAAATGACATAAACACGTATTCAGGACATTTAAAATATAAATGTTGTGCCTTAAAAAAACTGCTATTATCATATACCCACAAAAACATGTCCATAAAATGAATGTTCATGCAAACATTAGGCCTATTACTAGTATTGTAATGCCATAAGCTACTTCTCAATTAGGTTTTCTTACATATTAAATCCTTTATTTGTAAACAAAATAAGATACTTTTTTTGTCTGTTGAAGTCCCGTTCCTCGGTCAAGTTCAGTGCATTGTACTCCTCCGTACACGACGGACGGTTCTTATTGGTAGGTGCGATCCGTTACATCACCAAGCGTATGACGCGCCGTCTTCCTGTTTCCTTCAGCTGTGTCTTAAAGTGAATCTTGTTGGTGGAGGAGAGCTCGAGCGTCGAAGCTCTGCATCGCGTGCGCCTCGGTCAAGCTGCTACGACATCATCACCAGTCGTTCACCCCTCGAGAGAAGATGACAGAGAGCGGAGCAAAATAGCTCTTGTATGTCTATTTTTATGTCCTACGGTCGCGCTCATCACTCACTTTACTCATACTCTTCCTTCCCTGAGAAATTATAATATTGAACGTTTCGCGGCGAAGCTTCCATAGTCCGTATTCTTTTTTTCAGCAGTAAAAAAAAGGCCTTTCCCTTCATCTGCGGGTAAGTAACCTTGTCCTCAGATACCTCCCTCTTGTTCTTTTGCATTAGCTGTCTTTGACGATATTATTAGGCTGAATTGTTTTCTTTAACCTAAAGTGTGACTAAGTTTCTTCATTGTTATGATGTGCAGAATACTTTTCTCCTTGTAAATCACAGACAGATTATTTCTCACTTTTAAAAGTAAGGTACTGTCTTTTTAAAATGTGTTATTTGTGAATAAATGTTTTTTTTTTAGCATATAGGCTAAAGACTTTCAAGGCTGTCTGACTTGGTTTGATTTGATCAAAGGCTGAAGTCCGTTATCTTTGATTCTGTGTGGGCTACACCTTCAAGTCTCGTATATGGTCTTTGTTGTGTGTAGTCTTATTCGTTCAGTGTATTACGATTTTAACAAGCTTGGTTTTATCACTATTAATATCAGATATATATCATATCAGATAAATGGGTTCTACTCTTTGAATGTGTCAGTCTAGTAGTGGTTTAACTGTTTCCCTGGAATAATTATTGTGGTGATAGTGCCAAGAACGAGCAAATGTTGATGAGGGAAAAAGCGTCCAAAGTGCACATTATGGAGACAACAGGGATATTTGGCACAGATGCACACAACCTGGTCATGGCTAGAATGAAACAGCTTTTGTCAAATGTTTTATTATTATTATAATTATTTTCAATTTTAGCTAACCCTAACCCTTTTCCTGACCTTAACCTAATTATCCTAACCTTCTGCTCTGCTGCCTAAGTTCTCCCAAACTGCTAAGAGAAGTCAAATCTGACTACATCTGTGGCCTATCCCTCTGGGCACATACTGGTTGAATCAATGTTGTTTCCACATCATTACAATTAAATGATGTTGAACCAACGTGGAATAGAAATGTAATTGACATGATTGGGAGTCCCATAGGGTGGCACCCAATTGGCCCAGCGTCGTCTGGGTTTGGCCGAGGTCGGTCGTCATTGTAAATATGAATGTGTTCTTAACTCCTAGTTAAATAAAGGTTAAAAAAGTCAGACTTGCTTGAATAGTTACTTTGCCATGTTACAAATCCAAAGGGTTATGAACTTTTTTTAACCTTCATGGTGCCCCGTTCTCTCTCTCTCTCAGAGCTGTAAAGATCCTGGAAACACACACAACTGCATCACCTATCACACTTTCACAAAAAAAAAACATGAAGACATGGCTAAAGGCCAATCAGACTTGTGAACATAATCCCTAGTTGTCTATTGCCGCTTTCCATGTTGTCTGTTGTCTGTAGCTTGTGAGGTGTGGAAACACTTTGTTGCTTTTATGGATTTTGTCTTGTTGGTTTTTGTGCTATGTTGGTCTGTCTGCATGCTACGTCTTGCTTGTCCAATGTTGCCCTGCGTGTGCTCACTGCTCATTGATGGTCTGTATTATTATTGTAATTGTTTTTAATAACCTGCCCAGGCACTGTGGTTGAAAATTAGCCGGCTGGCTGAAACCGGCATTTTTACTGAAACGTTGATTAATGTGCACTGTCCCTGTAAAAATTTAAATAAACTCAAACTCAAACTCAAAATGAGCGAGGGGGGAGAGATGAGCGTAGCTCATTGTTCAAATGCGCTCATATTTCCTTGAAATTGTTGAAAGGTATTCCAATAGACTGCGCATGGGCAATGGGGGTGGCACGTGTGCCATCGGAAACGACAGATGCTAGCGGCTTTATTTTCAGTGCGATAATGACCTGGCCCATTGTTAAGCTCTTGTGGCACCCAAGTCAAAGTTTTCTTGGAAATATTTCACCCTCGTTTGAACTTCTGGAGATGGGTGGATGGAAAGAGTTGAGCCAGAGCCATTTGTCATAACTAGACACAGACATGCTTTTAATAATTTTAATAATAGACCGACATTTGTTTAGTCTGTGTAATATATTTAATTTTGTTTTGCCAGACTTTGTTTCTGTAATGAGATAAAACAAATATGTCAAGCTTCCCCAACCTTGTTTCTTCTTCATTTAGTTACACCAATAATGTGCTAAATAGTGTACATCTTACCGCATGTTGCTCTTGTATTGCTTAATAATACAGTAATACGCCTATCTCAAAGAGTTTCCATCTAAAATGGTGTGTGCGTGTGTGCGTGTGTGTGTGTGTGTGTGTGTGTGTGTGTGAGAGAGAGCGAGAGAGAGGGGGGAGAGTGAGAGAATGTGAGTTTGTGTTTATTAGAAGAGAAAATTATGCTTGTTATGCATGGTTACTTATGGCATCAATTACGTTGACATATATCCTATAGGTGATTTTTACTCCCAGTTCAACTAAGTGACGGGGGTTACTTTATAGACGGAATGGGCTCAGATTATAAATACTTTTACACTGGCCCCATTTTTATATCTGACTGAGTGGTTTGAGCAGAGATCTAAACATTTGTTTTTAAAAATTACATTCTCCCTCAAAATATGTCTTGACAAATGAGTCAAAACACTGATCAGTAACAATATGAGCTGTTGATGAACATTTAGATATACCTATATACATCTATATTTTGTCAGTTCAAAATGTCTTTGACAGTCTATTTGCATTGTCCGTTTTATTGCACTAAAATCCTAAATAGTGTTTGACAGATTTAAATGAATGTACTCTACTTTGGTTCTCCAGTAAGAACTCACACAATTGTCGAGCGTAGAAAACCCTATTCACCCTATACATATATGTTATTAATATAGATTTCCTATTAGATTGTCTCACCGCTGTTCTGCTTAGCAGGGCTTTAGTGGTCTTTAAAGGATCAGGCTTTGAGTAAAACGACTCGCCAGGATGAAGTCTTGTTATCTTCCACAGTATTGTCTGCACAGATAGACAATAGTTGAGATTTGGAAGGAGGAATTAAGGAATATTAAATAATGTAACAAAATAATTCTTAAATTTTACATAAAAGTTTGAATTTTTTCTCTATTGCCAGCGAATGTTAATTCATTCTGTAAATACACTGAATAAAAGTCCTACACCTCTGATGATGACATGCGTAGTCGTCAGCCGATGCTTACAACGGGGTTCTGATTCCGTCTGGATGGTGACAAAATATTTGTCATAGTGCTCTAAGTTGCTTCTTCAATCAGTGCGCATTCAGTCAGTAAAATATATGAAGCAATCTGCAAATAGGTTTTATTGTTTGAGGCACTTGTTATTATAACACTTGAAATGGGTGTGATATGTGGTTTGGATGAATACACTTGCTGTACTTTCTGGTCATTCAATTTGATTTCAGTCACTTTTTGACCGCTCCCTTTTGATTTGAACAAAACTTTCTATACATATTTGCTCAGTGTAGAAGGGGTCAGAAAGTAACTTCTTGGACCTGAATGCCAAAACATTTAGGAGATAGCGGTGCCCAACCCTACCATGAGACATCCATGTCTTCATCACTGTAAAATATAAATGGTTGAGTTTTATATAATTTAAAAGCTTACAAACAGGGTTGTCAAACCATTTTATAATTTCTTGTTTTTTTACTTTAAACATCAATTATCAAAAAATGTATACGTTAAACATCATCTGAGGTGTTTGTGTTGTGCCCACCATAGGTTGAGAGACAGCATGTCTTAAACTTTCAACATTTGGTAGCACAAAGATGGTTGGTCCACACATCAGAGAATGTTGACTTTAATGGGAATATCAGTTATTTTAAATTACACTGTCAATGTTCCATGGACAACCTATTGAAATCATATAAATATAGATAATAAAATAGACATCCCCATTTAAGTTGACATTCAACATTGGGTGGACCAGCGGCCATCTTTGTGGTTGTAACTGGAAGTTCAAATTTCAATTCAATTTAAATGTAAAAGATGTACCACCTAAATTCCAGTGATCCAAAAGGATATACAGTGGGGCAAAAAAGTATTTATTCAGCCACCAATTGTGCAAGTTCTCCCACTTAAAAAGATGAGAGAGGCCTGTAATTTTCATCATAGGTACACTTCAACTATGACAGACAAAATTAGAAAAAAAAATCCAGAAAATCACATTGTAGGATTTTTAACGAATTTATTTGCAAATTATGGTGGAAAATAAGTATTTGGTCACCTACAAACAAGCAAGATTTCTGGCTCTCACAAACCTGTAACTTCTTCTTTAAGAGGCTCCTCTGTCCTCCACTCGTTACCTGTATTAATGGCACCTGTTTGAACTTGTTATCAGTATAAAAGACACCTGTCCACAACCTCAAACAGTCACACTCCAAACTCCGCTATGGCCAAGACCAAAGAGCTGTCAAAGGACACCAGAAACAAAATTGTAGACCTGCACCAGGCTGGGAAGACTGAATTTGCAATAGGTAAGCAGCTTGGTTTGAAGAAATCAACTGTGGAAGCAAATATTAGGAAATGAAAGACATACAAGACCACTGATAATCTCCCTCGATCTGGGGCTCCACACAAGATCTCACCCCGTGGAGTCAAAATGATCACAAGAATGGTAAGCAAAAATCCCAGAACCACACGGGGGGACCTAGTGAATGACCTGCAGAGAGCTGGGACCAAAGTAACAAAGCCTACCATCAGTAACACACTACGCCGCCAGGGACTCAAATCCTGCAGTGCCAGACTTGTCCCCCTGCTTAAGCCAGTATATGTCCAGGCCCATCTGAAGTTTGCTAGAGAGTATTTGGATGATCCAGAAGGAGATTGGGAGAATGTCATATGGTCAGATGAAACCAAAATATAACTTTTTGGTAAAAACTTAACTCGTCGTGTTTGGAGGACAAAGAATGCTGAGTTGCATCCAAAGAACACCATACCTACTGTGAAGGATGGGGGTGGAAACATCATGCTTTGGGGCTGTTTTTCTGCAAAGGGACCAGGACGACTGATCCGTGTAAAGGAAAGAATGAATGGGGCCATGTATCGTGAGATTTTGAGTGAAAACCTCCTTCCATCAGCAAGGGCATTGAAGATGAAACGTGGCTGGGTCTTTCAGCATGTCAATGATCCCAAACACACCGCCCGGGCAATGAAGGAGTGGCTTTGTAAGAAGTATTTCAAGGTCCTGGAGTGGCCTAGCCAGTCTCCAGATCTCAACCCCGTAGAAAATCTTTGGAGGGAGTTGAAAGTCTGTGTTGCCCAGCAACAGCCCCAAAACATCACTGCTCTAGAGGAGATCTGCATGGAGGAATGGGCCAAAATACCAGCAACAGTGTGTGAAAACCTTGTGAAGACTTACAGAAAACGTTTGACCTCTGTCATTGCCAACAAAGGGTATATAACAAGGTATTGAGAAACTTTTGTTATTGACCAAATACTTATTTTCCACCATAATTTGCAAATAAATTCATTAAAAATCCTACAATGTGATTTTCTGGATTTTTTTCTCATTTTGTCTGTCATAGTTGAAGTGTAACTATGATGAAAATCACAGGCCTCTATCATCTTTTTAAGTGGGAGAACTTGCATAATTGGTGGCTGACTAAATCATTTTTTGCCCCACTGTATATGTCCATTCTATGAATTCTATTTCTATGACTGAAATTATACCCACCCTGAACTCAAGAGTATTCTGTGTCTCAAACGATTGCAGGCACAACACTAACACCAAAGATGATGTAAAATCATGTCTAATCTACAACATGGGAAAGTGGAAAAGAATCTTGACTCCATGCATTTCTAGATAATTGACTTTAAACGTAAAAAAAGGTACATATTTTGTATTAAAACTTTTTTTTTTCAAGAAATTACAAAACAAAACAACCATGTTTGTAACATTTATAAAAAATTACATAAATTCAACTGTTTATATTTTCAAGTGATGAAGGAATGGATGTCTCATCATAGGATTGGATGTGCAAAATGGTTCAACTTTGAGCACCTCTATCTCCAAATATTTTTGACATTCAAGTCCAAAAGTAACTTTCTACCATCGGCAAATATGTATAGAAAGTTTTGTTTAAATCAAAAGGGGTGTGGTCAAAATGTGATTGAAATCAAATTGAACAACCCTAAATGCACGTAATGAATTGCTTTGGGTCTTAATCTTAATCTTAATCTTAATGACTAAAATGTAACCTAAAATGTAAATGACCTACAGATGACTTTTGGAGATTGTAATTAAGTCAGAAAGGAGTTCCGCTGAGTTTACTGTGTCTTTGTGGTACTCTTAATCCAATCTCAGCCTTTCTCTTTAGTCTTTTGACTTAATGGTTTTCTGTACCGGCTTGAAGCCGCACAAACATGGAAATGAGGAAAAGTGCTTAAGTAATTATCATCATTTTATGAAGCTTTGTGTTGCGTGGGAACTGGTTCAGTGTTGCGCAGGCAGGCAGTGTGGAACAAGGGACAGACAGAGAAAATGTACGGTGCGTGTGAAATGGCACCCTATACCACGGTTTCAGAAGCAGGACAAGACACCCTATTTTTGTCTGATGACTTGACACAAGGGGCATGTACACGATAGGCCTATCTGGTTCATATGATTATGATGTTCATAATGCTTCTTGACAGTGCCACAAAGTGTATTTTCTTAGTCCAAGTAAAGTGACACAGGATGGTCATAATTCTTCATGCGGTGTCATGAATTGTATTGTATTTTATTTGAAATATAATGAGAAAAAAAAAACATGTCTGTGAAGAATTCATAACAACAACAAAGGACTTAAGAAATACTTTTTTCAAACGAAGGACAACTTCTTGACAGGGGAAAACACATTAGAATAAATATGGCTTTTGACACTCTTATGTTGTTGTCATAACCAGCCATAAAATAACACAATATATGTCACAACAGGTGTAAATATATCGGCCATGACAGTGTTATGACCATGTTTCCTTTATGTTTTCATTCTACAGGTGTCATTCAGCAGTGGTGCTAGAGGAGTGGCTTTGTGGGATATGGCCCAATAGCAGCAGACCGTGATGCCGGACCATGACAGCGACTCCTTCCTGAGCAGACAGACCAAGAGAAGACGAGTGGACATCGGGGTGAAGAGGACTGTGGGCAGCAACGCTGCCAACGCAGCAGCAGCAGCCACAACAAGCGCCGACATCGCCCATGCCAAAGCTGCAATTTTCGGTGCTATGAACTCTCTCAACTCCCACCACCATGGCTCCGATGCAGACTCCATGGACTGCTCCATGGTGCAGCCGCACGGCCACGCCGGGGTCGTCACAGCAACCAACAGCGAGTCCAAGTCCAACGTGCTCCGGAAGCTCCTGAAGAGAGCCAACTCGTATGAAGACGCCTTCCCCGGCGCCACTATCATCTCCCAGCTCCTCAAGAGCAACATGGCCAAGAACGGAAAAGGAGAGAGAGGGGAGAGAGGAGATAGAGAGGATGGGGGGTTCCCCAGGTCGGGCCTCTCCAGTGGGGGTTCCGAAGCCCCCCAGGAGGACGGCTGCAGTAATTCGTCCCAGGACAGCCCCCAGGAGTGCCTTTCCCCTTTTGGCCATCCCCCGGCTCTGGGCGCCTTTGACCTAGAGCGCCTCAACGACGAGCACCTCCGGGCCAAGCGTGCCCGAGTGGAGAACATCATCCGGGGCATGAGCCACTCACCCGGGGTGGTGGTGCCCACACGCCACCTCGGAGAGCGGGACCACGAACTGGAACAATGTGGACGGGAGAGAGAGCGAGAGATGGACGGTGACAGGGACAGAGAAATGGAGATGAACTGCCCCCCACAGCCGCCCAGCCCCAGGGGAGAGGTGTGCAGCCGGGAGAACAAAAGGAAACAGCGCCTGCCCCAGCAGCAGCAACAGAGCTTCACCCAGCTGGTGTGCCAGCGTAAAGAGCAGAAGCATGAGGAGCGCAGACAACTGAAGCTGCAGCTGGAGGACATGCAGAAGCAGCTGCGCCAGCTGCAGGAGAAGTTCTTCCAGATCTATGACTCCACCGACGACTCGGAGCATGACCTGGCCCATGACCTAGGCAACATGTCTGAGGACAGCGCTGGGAGGTCTGATGCTGGAGGAGATGACCGGACAGACCGTTCCGACAATGAGATGTCAGACCTGGATCCGGGACACTTCCTGGACCGAGCAAGGGCGTTGCTCCAGGAGCAGGCCCTGCTGGCTGAGGGGGACAAGCTCAGGAGAGAGGGGCTGGTCTGGGGGAAAGGTCCTGGTCAGGGCCCCTCCTCCTCCATGCACCATGCAGAGGGCAAGCTGCTGGCTGAGACGTTGAAACAGGAGCTCAACTCGGCAATGAACCAGGTGGTGGACACAGTGGTCAAGGTGTTTGCCAAGCCCCCTCGCCCCACACCACCCCAAGTCTTCCCTCCCCTTCAAATGCCCCCAGAGAGGTTTGGTGTCAACGTCAAGGGCCTCAACTTCCACACAGCCAACCAGCGCCTGCAGTGCTTTGGCGACGTCGTCATTCCCAATCCCCTGGATTCGTTCGGCAGCATACCTGTGCCCGGCGCCAACGACCAGACGGAGGCGCTGCCCCTGGTGGTGAGGAAGACGCAGACGGAGCACCATCACCAATCCTCAGCCGTGGGCACCCACGGGGGCCATCACCACCCCTCCCTGCACCCCTCCTCCCTCTCTACCTCCATGGGCTTCAGCCCCCCTTCTTTCCGCCACCCCTTTCCCCTTCCTCTCATGGGTTACCCCTTCCAGAGCCCTCTGGGCCCACCCTCCGGCGGTTACCCAGGGAAGGACCGTTCCTCCCCAGACTCCATGGACCTGTCCAGGGAGACCACCAGCCTGCGGACCAAAATGTCATCAGGGCATCATGTGGGGCACCACCACCGGTCTTTCTCTCCGACCAACCCTGGGAGCACTGCAGAGGGGCTCTCCCTGTCCCTCATCAAGTCAGAGTGTGGAGACATGAGCGACATGAACGACATCTCACCATACTCAGGCAGCACCGTATCCTTCACCACACAGAGAGAGGGAGGGAGGTGGGGAGGGAGGGAGAGAGAGTTAGAGATGCTATAGAAGGGCTGGTTGTTCATCTTAGATAGTTTAATATATTGTTATGATGACTATTGCATATTATTGCTACATCAGCACATTTATTTTATTTTCAGTTCTCTCTAAAACATCCCTTTTTTAATTTGATCATATACCTTTTGCTCTACTAATTGGTTGAAAGCACTCTAGTCACTCTACCATTGGTCAGATAATGTCTCCACGACATTTATAGCCCTGATTCCTATTTGAAACATGACTGAAAGAGACAAACGCTATAGAAAGCTGAAGTTGAGCACAATGGCTCTCTGTACTGATAGTTTAACCCATGTGTACCTCAATCATGGGCTGCAGATAAAGAGGTAAGGTACCTATGGGAGGATCACAGTCAACCAACTGGGACTGGGCCTAATAGCCTCAACTGATCCGTTCAGTTCGCCCTGTTCTCCTATACAGGCTACCTCCCAATCCCTCTACCATTCAGACCTGTCTTTGCAAAGACCTTTCACTCATGAAGCCTCCGTAGCAGTTATTTTGCGTGATCACTGTCACTGAAAATGTTATATCAATGACACACACGACACACATGTACAGTGTACACTGAGTGTACAAAACATTAAGATCACCTTCCTGATATTGAGTTGCAAGCCCCCCTTTTGCTCTCAGAACCGCCTCAATTTGTCAGGCATGGACTCCACAAGTTGTTGAAAGTGTTCCACAGGGATGCTGGCCCATGTTGACTCCAATGCTTCCGATGGCACACATACACAATGTCTCAAGGCTTAAAATACCTTCTTTAACCTGTCTCCTCCCCTTAATCTAATCTAATCTTAATCTTAATCTTAACAAGTGACATCAATAAGTTATCATTGCTTTCACCTGGATTCACCTGGTCAGTCTATGTCATGGAAAGAGCTGGTGCCCTTAATGCTTTGTACACTCAGTGTATCTATGGTCTAACAGGCTTGGACATGTTTTGGCTGAGATTCGACAGAGAGCATGTTTTTTTTTTTTTACTTGACTGTGTCTAAAAGTTAGACATTGACGAAAGCATCTAACATGGATGCTACTGTATGGCTACTGTATGTTAGTGCTGATCTATGCCTGTGTTATGATCACCTCAGGGCTCGGCCTTTGTGTGTGTGTGTGTGTGTATATGGTAGATAGGGTTCGCCTGAGGACTCAGTAAAGATGTTTATTTATGGCCACCTGTGTCTTATCATCCCCCATTGTAAAAACAAACAATCGTTGTTGTTTCTTTTCTATTTCTTTCTCGTTTCATAAATATCTGTCAACAGCCCGGGGAGCTTTCAGCAGTTGCTTGGCACCCAAATACTTTTTAAAAAAGGTGTCTTTCTCTCCCGCTCCTCCCTTTCTTTTCTTTGAAATGGACGTTAACAGGTGTACGCAGCGAACTGCTTTTCTTTCATAACAGTGATTGTCTTCATTTGTCTTCTGACCAAAAGGGGAGGAGCACTTCCCAGAGATCCATAATATCCTCTGCTACACTGTTTCTCCCGATGGGAGGATGAAAAGAGAGAGAGAGGGAGAGGGAGAGGGAGAGGGAGAGAGAGTAAAACAATAACTAAAATTGATGTAGGAAGTTTACATACACTTAGGATGGAGTCATTAAAACCACTACCCAAATTTCTTGTTAACAAACTATAGTTTTGGCAAGTCGGTTAGGACACCTACTTTGTGCATGACACAAGTAATTTTTCCAACAATTGTTTACAGACAGATTATTTCACTTATATTTCAATGTATCACAATTCCAGTGGGTCAGTAGTTTACATACACTAAGTTGACTGTGCCTTTAAACAGCTTGGAAAATTTCAGAAAATTATGTCATGGCTTTAGAAGTTTCTGATAGGCTAATTGACATAATTTGAGTCAATTGGAGGTGTACCTGTGGATATATTTCAAGACATACCTTCAAAGTCAGTACCTCCTTGCTTGACATCATGGGGAAATCATAAGAAATCAACCAGACCTCAGAAAAGAAAGTGTAGACCTCCACAAGTCTGGTTCATTCTTGGCAAACGCCTGAAGGAGCCACATTCATCTGTACAAACAATAGTATGCAAGTATAAATACCATGGGACCACGCAGCCGTCATACCGCTCAGGAAGGAGACGCAGTCTGTCTCCTAGAGATGAACTTACTTTGGTGCGAAAAGTGCAAATCAATCCCAGAACAACAGTAAAGGACCTTGTGAAGTTGCTGGAGGAAACAGGTACAAATGTTTCTATATCCACAGTAAAATGATTCCTATATCGACATAACCTGAAAGGCCCCTCAGCAAGGAAGAAGCCACTGTTCCAAAACCGCCATAAAAAAAGCTAGACTACGGTTTACAACTGCACATGGGGACAAAGATCGTACTTCATGGAGAAATGTCCTCTGGTCTGATGAAACAAAAATAGAACTGTTTGGCCATAATGACCATTGTTATGTTTGGAGGAAAAAGGGGGATGCTTGCAAGCCGAAGAACATCATACCAACCGTGACGCACGGGGGTGGCACCATCATGTTGTGGGGGTGCTTTGCTGCAGTTGGGGCTGGTGCACTTTGCAAAATAGATGACATCATGAGGAAGTAAAATTATGTGGATATATTAAAGCAACATCTCAAGACATCTGTCAGGAAGTTAAAGCTTGGTGGCAAATGGGTATTCCAAATGGACAGTAACCACAAGCATACTTCTAAAGTTGTGGCAAAATGGCTTAAGGACAACAAGGACAGCTTGTGGAAGGCTACCCTAAACGTTTGACCCAAGTTAAACAATTTTAAAGGCAATGCTACCAAATACTAATTCAGTGTATGTAAACTTCTGACCCACTGGGAATGTGATGAAAGAAGTAAAAGCTGAAATAAATCATTCTCTCTTCTATTATTCTGACATTTCACATTCTTAAAATTAAATTGTGATCCTAACTGACCTAAGACAGGGAATTTCTACTAGGATTAAATGCTAGGAATTGTGAAAAACTGAGTTTAAATGTATTTGGCTAAGGTGTACGTAAACTTTCGACTTCAACTGTACATATATGCCAGATGCTTTTATCTCTAATGTGGCATATCATTTTGGGGCATTAACAGATGTACTCCCTTTAATGGGAAGAATAGTTAGAACAACACGGCCATGTGTTACAGGTTTTTAAAATTTCCACCACATGTTAATTTCACGTCTACAATAACTAAAGACAACAGATTGTCAGACATTTTGTGTTGAAGTTCATCGGCGTTCCGGAGCGTCGCGCAGCAGATGGCTTCCATCAGTTTCCTCATTGTATATTGGCCTTACACCTGAAATGAGCAAGTGGAGCAGCTATTTTCTCTCTTGACTTGGGAAGAGCTGTGGAGAATGATGATATATTGTCAGATGTGCTCAGATGCCACTAACCTTGCTGGTACAAGGGCACCAACATGGCTAAATAATAGCCGTGTGTCACCCCAAGTCCAATCACTATTACATTTGCAAGCTGTTAGAGATATTAATTAATCAAGATTCACTGTTGCTTGATATTGAAGCGTAGGGAGAGGATCCTGTGTTTTTTTGCAACTTCAATTTATTTATATATATAAATGTAATCTATGTAATGATGTGATTGTCATTAGTTTTGAATTAATTTTGATTTAGAAGCGAGAGCGTAGTAGTCTCATTGGGAAAGCCCAGTCTTATGAGACTAACATGATTGTGTCTTTACAGCAGCAAGTCATCTTGCCAGACATGAAGAGAACAACCCTCTCCCACTCTGTCCATTCCTCTTTCTCTTCTGTCTTGCTTCCCTCTCTCTCAATTCAATTTTCAATTTAAGGGGCCTTATTGGCATTGGAAACATATGTTTACATTGCCAAAGCAAGTGAAATAGATAATAAACAAAAGTGAAGAAAAAAAACATTTCCAGTAAACATTACACTCGCATTCCCTCGCTCGCTCTGAGAGGCCATGGTATCCCTCGCTCCCTCGCTTGCTCTGAGAGGCCATGGTATCCCTCGCTCGCTCTGAGAGGCCATGGTATCCCTCGCTCTTGGAGCAGATGATATGGAGAGTGGAGTGCTGCTCTTTTGGCCAGGCCTGTTGGTTAGCCTGCTAGGGTTCTCCCCATAGGCCAACCCTCCCTCACTATTTTTGGACATGAAAGACTGTAAAAACACAAACAAATAAGCTCAAAGTGATTTTATTTTGGAAATCTGTGATTTGAAATGATTATGTTTTAGACAAATATTATATCTGTTTGGGCTACATGCTGTCAATTTGCAGTCTACAAAGAATTTCTAATTATGTTCTGTCCAATCCGCTTAAGAAAAATTCAGCCCGCGGCTGAATCTAGTTGATGATCCCTGCTTTAGGGCCTAACTGTATGCATGCCAAATACACACCAATCACCAAATGCTTTTGAGAACTTGGGCAGAAAAAGTTAACGTCGATCCAATGAGACAAAAGGGAAGATGTCAAAGTTGAATCCAAGAAGAGAAAAGCTGTGAAATGGAGAGTTGAAAATAAAGAGAAGGGAGGGACAGAACAGTAATGTTTGGGGAAGATTTTGTGAAGTGGTAAAAGAGGATGATAGCAGTGCCGGCTATGTGTGAGGTGCTATTTGAGAGTCACAAGATAGGGACTTCAAATATGACAGCCTACAAGGGAAATATTAAGCCTACAAGGGAACTGTAGGCTTAATAGGCTTACTGTACAGATGGGTTACATTTAATAGCCTAACTGAAATCTGGACACTTACTGTATAATATTAACCCCTGCAAGGTTTAAGCATTTCTTGCAGTAAAATTATACACTAAATGTAAATGTTGACTTGAGAACAGGAGTTGATAAATACGATTTCTTTCTTTCAGCATCTTGAGAGAAAGAATGTTCAGTTAAGGACCATCTGTAAAGGTGCTATATTTATCAGCATCATAGAAGCTGATAGTTGTTCAACCACATAAGATATTCATCCAAGCCAAACTTAAATCGTATTAGAAACATGTTGGGTTGTTTTCACTGCTTTAAATTTTGTTAAAAGCGGTCAAACTGAAATGCTGCACGAAAAATATATTTAAAAAATGTTTTGTATTTTCTCACCTGCTGCGTGAGAGAAGCAGAGATTAAATTAATTCATTCATCGATTTCATCGAGCAAGGGTTTATTTAGTCTTCTAGGGCTTCTAGGGCAGTTATGACAGAAGAGAAGCTGTATGTATCTAGTAAGACAAGTTGACTTACAAATACCCAAACAAAAATTATAAGCAGAAACATATATAAATTAGGCTAAAAAATAAATCCTGCACCTCCTGTTATAAAATCGTTCCACCGTCTGACTGTACAGCGCATTTTCTATCAGCCTATTTGCGGGTTTGGGTATTCTACGAGGAGTCGGAAACGTTCCACAGGAATGTTGGTCCATGCTGAAGCGATGTCATCACGCAGTTTCTGTAGATTGGTTGGCGGTACACTCATAGTGTGAACAGCCCATTCTATCTTTTCCCAAAGATGCTCTATTGGGTTGAGGTCTGGTGACTGTGCAGGCCACTCAAGTAAACTGAACTCGCTCTCATGTTCCAGGTGATGTATATTCTCCATAACAAACTGGCTAGGTGAGTGAGTGGGGCGGTTACGGATGGGTTATTACCAATTGCGGACAGTTGCGGGTGAACAAACAGCTGAACCGCGCATCAAAACAGCTGATGCCTTCCTTGACTGACTGTCATGAAACCCCATTATTGAGTGTAGAAACATTATACCATGAAAAGTTCCAACCGTAGCTATATAAACATACAATCCAGAAGGAAAAGGTAGTATGACATTGTCCTACTTACAGACTTACAGAGTAGCCCTTTATTTGTCGGTTCAAGATATAATAGTTACTAGAGATTGCTTTCCGCTCAACGAGAGAGCGGGTTTACCCTCAGCTCTTTTCATTGTCTTAGCCCCAGATTGATATTAGCTGAATTATACAGCAATTAATTCACCATGGAAATGGTTTGGGCCCGTCCGCAGCACAGATGTGTTCGAGGGATGCAGCGCCCATCGCTGGAGAGATTCACTGCCTTGGAGCCCCTCTTCCTCCTCCTCCCAAGGTTTCTGCCAAACTCTAGGAAGGCTGGAGGCTGGGGGACGAGCAGGGGGTATAAATTCAGTTGAAACAACTCTATTGTTCAATGTGCCCCTCCCATCCACCCCCTGCGTCCTCCTGAGACTTCCATTGGAAAACCTTAGTCTCTAAAATCTATGACGTGTGTATTTTAAATGAATAAGGTCTACAGCTCTGTTATAGAGAGACAAGGCACTTAAAGACTTCGTCAGGGTTGTCCCTTTAAAACCTTATTTTTACATTAATATGAAGCCAACGTAACGTTAGTAGATCCTGTCTTTGGTTGTCATGTCTTGTCGCCAAACCATTAGACTCCTCTCTCATAACCAGTGTTAACTGCTTTCTTTGTCTGTGATATGCAAATTTCATTTTTTTCCCCTTCCTTTTTTTGGGGTGGAGGTTGGAGGGGGGTATGATGGGGGGAAGAGGGAAAGGCGTTTGCTTACTTTGACTGTGAAATTAGCTCCTTATGTAAAGGCACCAGCTGTGGCGCTGGCCAACGTTTTATTTACCGTGACACGCTCACACCTGATTAAGAGTGGATGCTAATCGCAAGCAAATGGTTTGGCCCTGGTTCACTCACTACTCTCTAACAACTGATTCAAGATCAGCCCTACCCTTCTCCGGTGCTATCACTATCCTAAAATAATGAATGTGAAATGCATAATATTGGTTTGGCCTATATCTATTATAGTCTTCAAGGAAAACAATTAACTAACTAATTATTGTACATTAAGTGCATGTTAATTACATGTTATTTATATTAAAAACACATCATCGGAAATAGCAGTGGTTTTAGGTCAAGTTACCCTACCATAACTATGACTACACATTGAGAAGCATTGCAAGATCAGCCATTTTAATTATAATTTTCCATCCCCCCAAAAATATACATTTCCTTGACGGCAGACATGATCAGATTCAGGAGGGTCTTTCCCCCAACCACCTGAAGAAGGCCAAGCTCATGTTCTTCTACGCCCGTTACCCCAGTTCCAACATGCTCAAGATTTTCTTCTCCGACGTCAAGGTGAGCCACACCCCGGGACCCCAACCTTTTACCTCTCACCTTTCCACTTCTATCATCATGAAAAGGAGTAGGATGACGTAAGCCCTAGACGAATGTAGCTCCCTGAAGTAGAAGTTGCCCTTGGGCACTGATCTAAAATCAGATTACCCTCCCAAAATCCTAAACTGAATTATTTACCCAGTGGTTATGGTAAGGATTTGGTGAGTGTAAGCTGATCCTAGATCTGTGCCTAAGGGATAAGTGCTACATGAAGCTCATGAAAACATACTCTGGGCTGGCACTACTCTCCATAGTTATCTAACTGTGCAGGTGTGTTCAACATCGTCTGTGTGTCTTCCCAGCTTTGTCTTCCCAGCAGAAGTGACTGTCCTTGCCCCCGGTGACAAGTTGTAAGGACAGATCACCATGCCTGGACTTTTCTTTCTTTACTTTTTCTCTGTGTTTTTCTATGCCTGTGCTCTCACCTCAGACTGCAGTTAAAAGTTGAGTGAAGCAATTACTCTTCTCACTTCTCCCGAGATGTTCTTCCGGCATAGTGCTGTACTAATGTGAAGTGCCTGTTGTGTGTCTTACATTGCTTCTGTATGAGGATCTTTTCCCTACTAAGTCATGGCTTTATGCAAAAGAGAGAGGATGAGGAAGGTGCAATAGGTAATATTTAGAAGGGAGCGGGGGAGCATGGACGTTACAGCATGGCAAAGGAATTGAGAGGGAGCGATAGACATTATCGATGTTATGGCTTTACACCTCCTGCTATATTGAGGATAAAGTGTTACCTGTCTAACAGAACACAGAGGGTGTTCTTTAATGGAGACTCTCCAAAATAATCCAGGTAGAATCAGGAATTCCCCAGGGCAGCTGTCTAGGCCCCTTACTTTTTCAAATCTACTAACGACATGCCACTGGCTTTGAGTAAAGGCTGTGTCTATGTATGCAGATGACTCAACACTATACATGTCAGATACTACAGCAACTGAAATGACTGTAACACTTAACAAAGAGCTGCAGTTAGTTTCAGAATGGGTGGCAAGGAATAAGTTTGTCCTAAATATTGAAAAAACTAAAAGCATAGTATTTGGGACAAATCATTCACTAAACCCTAAACCTCAAATAAATGTTGTAATGAATAATGTGGAAATTGAGCAAGTTGAGGTGACTAAACTGCTTGGAGTAACCCTGGGTTGTGAACTGTCATGGTCAAAACATATTGATGCAACAGTAGCTAAGATGGGGAGAAGTCTGTCTATGATAAAGCGCTGCTCTAACTTCTTAACAGCACTGTCAACAAGGCAGGTCCTACAGGCTCTAGTTTTGTCGCACCTGGACTACTGTTCAGTCGTGTGTTCAGGTGCCACAAAGAGGGACTTGGAAAATTGCAATTGGCTCTGAACAGGGCAGCACAGGTGGGCCTTGGATGTACACAGAGAGCAAACATTAATAATATGCATCACTACTTGTATTTGTGAGAGGTATTGACATGTTGAAAGCACCGAGCTGTTTGTTAAACGACTAGCACACAGCTCAGACACTCATGCATACCCCACAAGACATACCAACAGAGGTGTTGGCAGCAGCTAATGGAGATCCATAGTAAATTCAAATACTAAATCGAATGAGCGTGGGAAGTGGGTTGGCCCGACAATAGCGTGATGCTGCGCCGTCTTGGCGCTTGTTTACTAGGGATGGTGGAAGAACGTTCTTACTACTGACCTGATAGGTAAATGTTGCGACAGTTGAAACATACTGTGATTGTTGTTTTCGCTGCAACAGTTTAGCATTACGCTATCCTTACACTACTTCCCATGATGGATTAACTTGAGTGCTTTGACATGGTTCAGTTAGCCATTAGTATTGATCGCCAATTACCAGCTTTTCTGTTTTGACAAATGCCCAGACAGGTCATACATAGGTTATTGTTATGGTGTGATGGATGAACAATAGGCTAAACACAATCTTAGCGTTATGGTTTCTGGTTTCCATATTTCAGACGTCACTTGAGAAAATATGAAGTTGATGTGATGTCAGAGACAGTAAATGTCAGTGTTGTTTTAAAATGTTGAGGTCATAAATGAACGCTGAATACACAAACAAGGATGTCCCAAACTGATGCTGTTGTGAAAATGTTTCTCTCTCTTTCTCTCTCTTTCTCTTTCTTTTTATGAAAGCACTTGTTTTGGACACTCTCACTGCCCCCACAACCCTCTTTCCCTCTCTCGTTTTCTCTCTCTCGTTTTCTCGCTCTCGTTTTCTCTCTCTCTCTCTCTCGCGCTCTCTCTCTCGCTCTTTCTCTTTCACTTCATCTCTTTATCTCTCCTTCTGTCAGGCCTTTGTGTATATTCGGCACACTGGCCTCAGTATTTGTACAAGTCGTGCTGTGGAGTGGATGAGGTCAGGAGGTTTTTCCTTTTACATGTCATTCCTTGTCTTTTCTTTTTTTCGCTGATGGTGTGGCATCCTCCCCCCGCACGACGAAAAGCCAGGCGCTGGATTTCAGGACTGGTTTTTGTAGAGTCAGCCAATAGACAACGAGAGATTATCTCCCACAATTCACCCCTGCAAAAACAGGAAGCGGTAGAAAGCCCTGATGACTGTGGATGGGCTTTAGTCAGAGAGGGACGGGTCGCTTCTCTTTCTGCTCCTCTTGTTGTTTTTCAAATAGCTTGTTGGTCTGAGGTCATGTGTATGGATTCTTCCTCCTCTCCATTGTTTGGAAGGCAGGGAGCTAGATGGACGCAGAGCAGAGTGTACCTGTTTGTCTGTCCAGTGCAGAGCTGCTGGGTGACTTGGACTTTACTGTCAATGTCATCACAATGTGCAGGAGACACTTTGTTGGTGTGTCTCTCTCCTTTGAGGTCTTGCAGTCTGCTGTATTTGTAATGTCATACTACAACGATCACTGATAATACAGAATGGGGATTTAACATGATTTAACATGACCTAAATTTACTCAGCAGCTCTCTAAAATATTACTGGATAAGATTATGACATGTACAATACATGACTAACAATATGTGGACATCTGCTGGTCGAAAATCTAATTCCAAAATCATGGGTATTAATATGGAGTTGGTCCCCCTTTTGCTGTCCCAACAGCCTCCACTCTTCTAGGAATGCTTTTCACGAGATGTTGGAACACTGCTGCAGGGACTTGCTTTCATTCAGCCACAACAGCATTAGTGAGGTTGGGCACTGATTTTGGGCGATTAGGCCTGACTAGCAGTCAATGTTCCAATTCATCCCAAAAGTGTTCGATGGGGTTGAGGTCAGGGCTCTGTGCAGGCCAGTCAAGTTCTACCACTCTGATCTTGACAAACCGTTTCTGTATGGACCTCGCTTTGTGCATGGGGGCATTGTCGTGCTGAAACAGGAAGCAACCTTTCCCAAACTGTTGCCACAAAGTTGGAAGCACAGAATGATCTACAATGTCATTGTATGCTGTAGCGTTAAGATTTCACTTCACTGGAACTAAGGAGCCTAGACCGAACCATGAAAAACAGCCCCAGACCATTATTAATTATCCACCAAACTTTACAGTTGGCACTATACATTGGAACGTCAGGCAGCCTGGTGGTTAGAGCATTGGGCCTGTAACAGAAAGGTTGCTGTATCGAATCCCCGAGCTGACTAGGTAAAAATCTATCGTTCTGCCCCTGAACAAGGCAGTTAAACCACTGTTCCCCTGTAGGCTGTTTTGTAAATCAGAATTTGTTCTTAACTTGACTTGCCTAGGTGAATGAAGGTTAAATTTATGTCTATTTATGTACCATCAGACTGCCAGATGGTAAAGCGTGATTCATCACTCCAGAGAACGCATTTTCACTGAGTCCGATGGCGGCGAGCTTTACACCACTCCAGCAGAGGCTTGGCATTGCACATGATGATCTTAGGCTTGTGCACCCTAATGAACAGTTCTTGTGCTGACGTTGCTTCCAGAGGCAGTTTGGAATGATTTTTACCTCCTTCAGGACTCGGCGATCCCATTCTGTGAGCTTGTGTGGCCTACCACTTTGTGACTGAGCCGTTGCGGCTCCTAGACGTTTCCACTTCACAAAAACAGCACTTACAGTTGACCGGGGCAACTCTAGCAGGGCAGAAATTTGACAAACTGACATGTTGGAAAGATGACATCATATGATGGTGCCACGTTGAAAGTCATTGAGCTCTTCAGTAAGGCTTTTCTACTGCCAATGTTTGTCTATGGAGATTGCATGGCAGTGTGCTCAATGTTATACCCCTGTCAGCAACTGGTCTTGCTGAAATAAACAAAATCCACTAATTTGAAGTGGTGTCCACATACTTTTGTATGTAAAGTGAATGTCCCTGTTGTCTTACAGAAAATGAATAGGATTTTGTTTCGGTGTTGAAAAGAGCTTAATTGTTGGGACTAGAGTATTTTCCTTCTCTGGCGCTGTGTGCATAGTTTTATGTAGGTTGCATAGCGTGTGTTTGTTTTGTTCCTTTATAGTTAACGCTTAAGGTTGACCTTTTGTAGGCTCTCGAGTGTGAGTGTGAGAAATACGCTCTCACCGTTCCTCTCTCGTTCCCCTCTTAGCTAATCACGCCTACACATACAGGCACACACACACACACACTCCAACAGGCCATGGACATCTCATGTCTCTCTTGGCTCAGATTTAGGAGTCCCGGTGATGTGTTGCTTTGAAATAGTTCCCCCCGACAGAACACTGACGGACCACTGAACACTCTGGTCCTTAGCTGATATCAGGGGATATTTATCCCCCACAAGCAACTTAATGAAACAAGAATGGGTACCTGATTTGTTGTAGCAACAAAGACTTTTAGTAGACACACATTGAATCTCTCTCTTTCTCTCTCTCTGTATACATGTAACGTGTGATTAAACCACATTTCATCCGCGTACAGTAGATATTCCATACAGTAGATTTAACCATGCTTTGTGTCAGATAGATGTTGAGGTATAAAGCCTAGCCTGTATAATGAAAGCCATCCCTGTCCAAAGTGACAAGTCTATCAGTCAGAGGGCTGAAGTGACACTAAAGGTCTCCAGTGTGAGTGATGACATCTCTTTCACTGACTTTAATCTCAGTATGCAGCCCTCAATCACACACACACACACACGCAAACACGCACGCACACACGCACGCACACACACACTCCAACCCATCCAACCCATGTGTCTGAGTAGTGACGTATCTGTGATAGTGAACTCGCAAATGTATGTGCATGAGTGTGTGTGTCTCAGAGTCTGTGTTGTGGATGTTGGTTCTTGCCTGTGTACAGTAATAGCCCCTGTGTGTGTGTAATTGTAATAGTCAGTAGTTTGCTTGTTTGACACTTCGATGTCATGAGCCTTGCTTGCTGACAGCTCACGTTCCTATACTGCCCTGGTCTATTGTCCAGCCCTGCAGTTCTCTACACCCCTCTCCCTCCCCCTCCTAACTCTAACCCGCCCGCTGTTCTGCTAACCCTGCACTTTAGTTCTCGTCGCTCTGCCCCCCCCCCCCCCCCCCCCCCACACACACACACACACACGCCACCCACCCCCACCCAATCCCTCACCCCCCACCCATTCCCCTCGCCACCCGACCATGCCAAACAATGTCAGGCAGACATACTCTTTCAGTCCTCCCCCCATTATGTCACCCACAGACAATTCCAGAAAAGAGTGACCCCTCCTTTCCCCCCCTCCAGTCCCTTTCTCTCTCATACTCTCCCTATCTCACTTTATCTCTCCCTTTTTTGCTCTCTCCTTCTTCTCTGTCCCAGCCCATGCCTAGCTCAAATGAGGCCGTGTGTGAGCCTGCGCTAGTGTGTGTGCATGTGTGTGTGTGTGTCGGCCCGGATCAGATGAGAATGTGTTCTGGAACAATAGCCAGAGCCTAATCTCCATGTCAAAACCGCTCTCCCACCCCAGCGAGTGGCTGTTCAGCATTTAGTAACGTTTTGTCTCCTATTCTAACAGAATCACAAAAAGAGCAGAGAGGAGGGGTGGAGGGTGAGAGTGGGGGAGTTGGTGTAGGGGCGGGGCAGGGATAGGGGGATAGGGGGGTGTAAGGCTTTTAGGGGAGGGGAAGGGCTGAGGAATAAGTTAAAGGATTTTGGGGGGCTGAGGGCTGAGGTAAAGGGTTTTGAGGGATGCGTGCATGTGTGCGTGTGCATGTGTATGTGTGTGTGACTGTCCAGGCTGGGGACTGTGCTGGGCCCTGAGGTCCTTATCTCCCTGTCTGGCTGTTTGGACAATGTGTTTTCAGTAGCGAGGCAAAACGGAAGACAGCTCCAGCGCCACTAGGCCTTTAATAGGTTTATGTCCTATTGAATCCATGCAGCCACACAGATCAGATAGCCAGACCTTCTCAGCACTCATCATCTCTCTCCCTATCCCTCTCTCTCTCACTCTTTTTTTTTTCCTTTTCCCACTTTCTTTTCTTTTCTTGTAGCCTGAGAGGTCTGGAGAAGCAGGGTGCAGTGCAGGGTAAATGGTGAATGGGGTTAAGTACATGTTTGAGCCCCCTGCGGGCAAGGGAGCTTTAGATGATGACTTAATCGTTTTCCTGGTCAATTATGTGTTTGTGGTCGCTCCCCTCCCAGCCCCGGTTATGATAGGGGGAGGTCCGGTCCCCCAGGGAAAAGAGTAACAGACACACACGCTTGCTCTTTTTTTCTCTCTCCTTCTGACTTACTTTATGTCTCTCTTTATTATCTTCTCTCTCTTAGTCCTGCTGCGGTCTTTCTCTCTCTTGTCTTGTATCTCTCTCTCTGTTATCATCCTGCCTCCAGACTCCCTGATGTGATATGAATCCCCCTATGCCCCCTTAACTACGCTCAACATTGATGTCTTCATCACAGAGCCCAGAAGGCCTTAAAACAATTGGTTCTGCACAATAATGTGGCCCTATATACTTTATAATGTCAAATAAAATAAAATCCAATATAATCAGTGTTGGTATTATCATGATGTCAATTAATTATCCAGGTTAAATAAATAACCATTATTTATTAAATAATCATTTTCATAATTATGATAATTATTATTTAAAATCTCTCTGACCCTTTATCTCTCACAGTTTAACTACCAGGGTTGGGCTCAATTCAGAATTGAATTGAGAATGCCTCCTGAATTCCAATTCAATTATCGAATTTGAATTGAATTTGATGTAGTAAAAATGATCAGAATCACAATTTCAATTAAAGGAAATATAATTTAATTAAGTTAAAGTCATTGAAATTCAAATGCCTCTTCTATTTTATATTAGGTCCAGTCTATACAAATAAACATATTGTACCATTTTCAGGACAAACTCTTCAAATTAATGATCAAGAAAAACAAAATCTGTGTGCAAATATTATCCTAAGTTGTTATATTTCATTAATCACCTACATTTAGTTTAATATGGGGTAAATACTACATTTCTCAGAATGCATTAGTTTAACCTAAAATACATCATTTGAAAATCAAGACAAAATGGCTTCTTGTCACAAAAAGCTTAGAGATGTGATCTGAATAATGTTACTTCCCACCCTCAAATTCACTAACAAGGCTTTGGATGCAAGGACTATTGGGCCAAATTGCTGTCATTAGCTTAGCTGCATGTTAAGCACCCAGCCGAGTTTTAGCTAACATTTTTGGGAACAAGTCTATGCTAAGTGATAGAGCTATTGTCCCATATGTTTTAAATTGGTTGTTTACATTTGTATCGTTTGTAACCATTGGGGGGGGGGGTAGTGTCTAATATAACTGCATTGTTTGTCGAGAAAATATAATTGCCTTTCCACACTCTAAGGTTAAAAGAGTAAATGAACATTGTTTCTAAGTGAAATGTTCTTTGGTGCTAGAGAAAAGTGACATGTTCTTTGGTGTCTGGAAGTGTGACCTGTTAGATTCAATGAAACACTCATGTTCTATGACTGAGTGCAATTTCATTGAATTGCACTGAATTAAATTATATTTCCTGTCACAAACTCAAATTCAATTTTGACATCCTGTGAGGTGTGGCCATTCAATTCAAATATCAACTCATGAGTTTCTGAATTGATCCCAATCCTGTTAACTTCTATAGTGTGAAAAATGCATTCTAACAGTATTGTCATATAATCCTTATTATTAAAGCCTCTCTCCTCTCTCTCCTCTCCTGTAGTTTAACCGCTGCATCACGTCCCAGCTCATCAAGTGGTTCAGTAACTTCCGGGAGTTCTACTACATCCAGATGGAGAAGTTTGCCCGGCAGGCCATCAACGACGGTGTCACCGGAGTGGAGGAGATGAGCGTCAGCCGCGACTGCGAGCTCTACCGAGCCCTCAACATGCACTACAACAAGGCCAACGACTTTGAGGTAGAACCGCTTTTAGTGCGACACCCATTTACTGCTGTGCGACAATAGCCTCGCCTGAAAACTAATGTTTATTATTATTAGCTTAACAAGGCTAATGTTGTTGAGGTAGGACACCATTAAGTGCGACACTTATTCAGTACTACTCACTAGCTGTCAGCTCACTCAGTATTTTTTTTATGTACAATAAAAGTGTCCTGAGACCAAACATACAGTATACATACACTACCTGGAAAGGGTGAGTTCCCCTTAGTGGACTAGATAGATTTCTTTGACAATTTAAAACACAATACAACCACATGTGCATGGATTTAAAATCATCAAGGATGAATTGTGGTCCTCTTAAATAAATAGTTAAGAAACTAACGTAGTAGGTCCATACTTCGGAACATTAGAAAAAGTTTACAATTTAGTTGGCATCAGCCAATTACAATTGTTGACGTCATTGTATGGACCATTGTTCGCACCCTTGCTACAATCTGCGACAAATACGAGGAGTTAACCACTGGGCACAGACATCAGTTCAACGTCTAGTTTTCACTAACGTGAATTTAACCTGAATCAACAAAAAAGTTCACATTTTTATTGGATTTAGGTTAAAAGTTGGGTGAAAACAATATGAAATGCCCTTACGGTGATAACTTTTTGCAAATCCAATCCATTTTTCACGTTGATTCAACATCATCACATAGTTTTTGGTGGGTTGAAATAACGTGGAAACAATGTTGATTCAACATATGTTTGCCCAGTGGGAAGGGGGCTCTAAGTGCATTTTCATGAACAAGTGTTGGATCACATCCAACTACGTCTTTGATTTGAATTGGCTGTTATGGAATTTGAACCGGATATAATCACGGCCATCTGTGCAGGTTAGGAAAGGGCTACGTCTGCCAGGTTATCTGATGAGAACAGCTAACATAGCTTTAGACCACGTGCAACTACGTCAACGATTTGAATGGACTGATCTGCATTTTGAGACGGAGGTCCGGGTTAAACTGAAACTTTTGCTAATATTTGCAAGTATGACCTAGTAGGCCTAGCCTACACAGTAGACCTACCCTACACAGTAGACCTAGCCTACACAGTAGACTTAGCCTACTAGGCTTACTTGGGTTACACATATAACACGTAACAAAACAAAGGACAGGACTACATTGTCATAGTCTAGAGCAGGCCTCCCTCAGAAGATCAGCAATCCCAGACTCCTAAACTGAGTTAGATGATGGTGATGGAGGTGATGCTAGATGATGGTGATGGAGTTGATTCCAGACGATAGTGTTGGAGTTGGCTTGCTGACCATGATGTCGCCCTCCGCTCAGCCTCTCTGTAGCCTGGACTTGATAGTTCTCCACAACTAACGTGTAGCACCTACTTGGGTGGTTCCTCTGTGGCTGCTACAGCGCTAACAGTCCAGCACACATCAGTCCAGAGCAGTCATCATCCTCCCTATGAGCTCTCTGCCATTTCAGTAATGCAGTCAGGTTTCATTGATCAAGAAGCACCCAGTGCTGGGATGCATATTTTAAATGCAAAAAATAGCTAGCTAGCTAGCCAAACCAGACAAGTCAACCTGCCATCAGTCCTGCAACTCCGTGGGTAAAAACATCCAGATACTGTATATCCAATCAACAACTCAATGACTCAATGACAAAAACAAAAAAAGCTAATTAAAAAACACCTTCTTGTGTTCCCTGAGAGTGAACTACAGTAAGGGTGTTCTAAATGCTTATGAAACGTGGCAGAACATCAAGTCCAGCACAATATGCCTTCAATGTCAGCTGACAATAGGCCTTTAAAAGTCTGCAGCTGAGAATGGCCTGGAGTAGTGGGTGTGTGTGTTTTGTTGTTGTTGCATTTCCCAGTGTCCTGCTCACCTCGAAGGGTACAGCCATCCCTTGGACCGGCCGCCGTGCTGGCGAAGCACTTCTCCAGTGTGTGTGTGTGTGTGTGTTTGTGTGTCACTTTCAGGAGGGAAAATCTCACTGTTGTCAAGGTTAAGCGTCCCACTGTTTTAGCAAAAGGAAGAGGGAGAGAGAGAAAAAAGACAGGCAGAGAGGGAGATGGATAGAAAAGCGGGGGGAATAGAGAGAAGATGAAAAGGGGGAGAAAAGGGGCAGAGATAGGGAGAAAGAAGGATAATTTTAAAACAAGTCAAGTCAGTTAAGAACAAATTCTTATTTTCAATGACGGCCTAGGAACAGTGGGTTAACTGCCTGTTCAGGGGCAGAATGACAGATTTGTACCTTGTCAGCTCGGGGATTTGAACTTGCAACCTTCCGGTTACTAGTCCAACGCTCTAACCACTAGACTACCCTGCCGCCCCAGGAGGAGAGAAAGACAACGCTTTGCGGAGAGTGCCCTTGTGGTAGGAGAATTCTGCAGCGCTCACATTTAAAGTGCCTCTCTCTCCCTCTCCTATGTCTGTTATGTATCTGTTGGGGCTCTTCTTCTCTCATCACACCCACACCCATACACATAAACACACACACACCTCCCCCATAAACTCTTGGCCCTCTTTGGGATTTTAACTACTCTAAGAGGAACAGAAGCACTTCCATATGAAGTCATAAGGCCAAAATGTACAGCATAACAGCAACCCAAGTTCCCCAACTCAAATCAGACAAGACAGACCAGGCATTCTTCTCCTGTACCAGGAAACTAGCCTTGGCCTGGCTTAGGGAACTCTCAATTTACATACATGAATGTAGAAATTTGCAAGCAGACAGAGAGAGGGAGAGGGAGAGGGAGAGAGAGGGAGAGAAAGAGATGGTGCAGGTGAATAAGTCTTCTATTGACTGAGGAGCTGGTACGGGGGTGTGGGGGAGGAGGGTGTAGACGTTTTGCATATTAAGGTTTTTCGCGGCAGGTGTCTGGGAGATATAAGAGCTGATTACAGAGGAGCACAAGAAAAATTTGCCCAGCGATGCAAATACACCACGCCGACACAAACGAACTGCCTTGGCCCGTGTGAAGTCTGCCAGTGCATGCGTGTGAGGGTGTTTTGTCTGTCTGGTGTGTGTGTGTGTGTGTGTGTGTGTGTGTGTGTGTGTGTGTGTGTGTGTGTGTGTGTGTGTGTGTGTGTGTGTGTGTGTGTGTGTGCCCTGTGAGTCAGAGATGTGAGGTGTAGATAGAAATATACTGGATTTGTATCTAGATGCCCCCAAGGAGAAGGAAGGGATCTATAGAAAAGGCTCTTGGAGGCATCTAGATACACATCCAGTATTTTTCCATCCATCTCTGACTCACAAGACACGCACACACACACAGGTCTGTGCTTTTTCTTGTTTGATGATATTCTGATCTGTCACTGTGCTCCACTAATACACTCCCGTCTCACTAATACACTCCCGTCTCACTAATACACTCCCGTCTCACTAATACACTCCTGAGCTCTTCTTTTGTAGTTATTGTTTCCTCTCCTCTTTTATTTCTCTCCCATCTTTCTTTCTCTCTTCCTTCTGTTGCCTCTCTCCTTTCATTCTTTCATCCCACTTTTTGCATGTCTTCTGCCCCCCCTTCCCCCGCCCTCCATCCCCTCCTCTCCCCCTGTTCTGTTTTCCCCCCATTAGGAAGTTTTTAATTGCCACATAATTGCCACATGCATAATTGCCACATTCCTTCTGGCACAGTGAATACCAGCTGTAATTAAAGAGCCTGTGTTAATTACCTGCCCCAGCTCTCACTTGCTATCCTTTTTTCTCAGCCCTCTCTCTTTCTTTCTTCCCCTCTTCTCTCTTCCATATCTCTCTTCTCTTTCGCCCCATCATCAAAATACCCTGTCTAACCCCTGTCCTCCTCCCAGATTTGTTCTAACCATAAAAGTCAAACTCCCCCATTCATAAGGCAACTGTCCCTTCTATGCTTCCCTGACACCCCAAAACACCATAACACTTTTTCTTCCTCTCTTTCTTTCTCTCTGTCGCCCGCTCTTCTATATCTCTCAATTTCCTCTCCCCCTTTCATAAGCCTGAATGGTGGGAGAAAAAGTGTCAGAAATAGAGGCGGAGAGAGTAGGGGTGGGGGGCGATGAAGATACATTTTTATGATGGCTCAAGGAACATCTCATATTTCCATAATAGGGACTAAGCCAAGTTTCCACTATCAGTGGCCCCCCTCCCTCCCTCCCACATCACTCACGCACGCACGCACACACACACACACACACACACACACACACACACACACACACACACACACACACACACACACACACACACACACACACACACACACACACACACACACACACACACACACACAGGGACACACCCTACAGAGCATTTAAAAGAGGAAGTCCCTATGATCTCTGTTTTTAGAGAGTGAAGTACCAATGACAGCACACACACACACACTCATCCTCAGGGTATCATGTGTCCACCCTTATCAGCTGCTCCCTCGTATTGGAAAGACGTCTCTCACTACTTTTGTCTCTTTTCCTCTTTTGTCTATCCATCCATCTGTCATCCCTCTGTTTGAATTGCCCTCCCACGGTTTGTACTCTCTCATAGCCAAGGGGTTTTCTGTTCATCAACGACAAAATCCCCAAATTATAGAAAACTTTATTGTCCGTTCAAGTGAAACTTGGCTTTACCGCTTTCCTCTAAACCGCTCCTTCCTTCTCTTCTCCCTTGTATCCATCCCTATCTCTTCTCCATCTCTCTCTCCTCTCCAGTCCCTGTCCATTAATGGTACCTTAAGAGAGGCTAAGACCAGATGCTGTCTTGAGACCTTGGGACTATAACTATAAGGTTTTATGTGAACAAGCATAGTTCTGAGATATTGAGCATGACAGTTTTCAAATTCCAGATCTCAGAAAGGTTTTGTAGTGAATTCTTCTTTCATAACCCATTAAGGTCCTAACCTTTAATGTTACTAAAGTGCAGAGCATTAAAATCCTAAGTAAATTAACTTTTTTAGCGGGATGGAATCTCAATCTGCTCTGAAATGTCAATCTGGGTTTGGTCAGAAGGTTCTATCTAGCAAAGAATGTTCAAATTATTTCAATTACAACAGAAACATACAGACGTATAATGATTAAATAAAGAGAAAACCCTTCCTTCTTTCTTTCTTTCTTTCTTTCTTTCTTTCTTTCTTTCTTTCTTTCTTTCTTTCTTTCTTTCTTTCTTTCTTTCTTTCTTTTCTCCCAATTCTGTGGTATCCAATTGGTAGTTACAGTGTTGTCCCATCGCTGCAACTCCCATCGCTGCAACTGTCCGCTTAAAACTTCTTGTGACTCTCAAACCCGGGTCCGGGAGCGTAATCATCGCCTGACACTAATTAGCATAATGCAACGACATAAATCTTCCTAGAAAATCTTCCTATTCATGAAAATCAGAAGTGAAATATATTGGAACACAGCTTAGCATTTTGTTAATCACCCTGTCATCTCAGATTTTCAAAATATGCTTTACAGCCAACGCTAGACAAGCATTTGTGTAAGTTTATAATAGACTAGCATAGCATTATGCCTAGCAGCAGGCAACCTTGTCACGAAAATCAGAAAAGCAATCAAATTAAATCGTTTACCTTTGATGAACTTCGGATGTTTTCACTCACGAGACTCCCAGGTAGATAGCCAAAGTTCATTTTTTCCCAAAATATTATTTTTGTAGGTGAAATAGCTCCGTTTGTTCTTCACGTTTGGCTGAGAAATCACCCGGAAATTGCGGTCATCACAACGCCGAAAAATATTCCAAATTAGCTCCATAATATCGACAGAAACATGGCAAACGTTGGTTATAACCAATCCTCAAGGTGTTTTTCTAATATCTATTCGATAATATATCCGTCGGGACAATTCGTTTTTCACTAGGACCGATTGGAGTAATGGCTACCTCTGTATTTTACGCGAGAATCTCTCTCGGAGCCACCATGTGACCACTTACGCAATGTGGCCGCCTACGGCTATTCTTCAACAGAAATGCGTAAAACTACGTCACAATGCTGTAGACACCTTGGGGAATACGTAGAAAGCGTAAGCTCGTTGATGGCACGTTCACAGCTCAATAGGGACTCATTGGAACGCAGCACTTTCAAAACCTGGGGCACTTCCGGATTGGATTTTTCTCAGGCTTTCGCCTGCAACATCAGTTCTGTTATAATCACAGACAAAATCTTTACAGTTTTGGAAACGTTAGAGTGTTTTCTATCCAAAGCTGTCAATTATATGCATATTCTAGCATCTTGCCCTGACAAAATATCCCATTTAAAACGGGAACGTTTTTTTTCCAAAAATGAAAATACTGCCCCTAGAGTCGCAACAGGTTTAACCCGAAAGCCAGCCGCACCAATGTGTTGGAGCAAACACCGTACACCTGGCGACCGTGTACTGCCATAGGAGTTGCTAGAGCGCAATGGGACAAGAGCATCCCTGCTGGCCAAGCCCTCCCCTAGCCCGCTGCCCCATGGGTCTCCCGGTCGCGGCCGGCTGCGACAGAGCCTGGACTCGAACCAGGATCTCTAGTGGCACAGCTACTGCACCACTCGGGAGCCCCCCTTCCTTCTTTCTAGTCTCATCATCAACTTTATTACAGTTTTTTACAATCACTTCGGCACTAATTTCAGAACCTAGTGGTCATTTTTCAAAACTCTAGACACAAAACTCAAAACGGTCATCACTTGTAACACAGGCTGTCCAAAGTTCAAAACATTGCATTGTGCATTCATATCTTTAAAGAAACCTTGCACTTGCAGAATCATTGGTTCAAATAACTAATTTGTCATGAAATAACATAGTAACATTCATTTAGATCACCCACACACAAGATACCGATAGTTTCACTGTGTAGTTGTTCGTACAATCATTAAATATTGTAGTACAAAATATGTGATGTTTTAATATGCTACTACATGTAAATACATCACTGTAAAAATGACTAGTAGAGAGAATATTACAGACACTGGAATCATTGAACAAAATCTCACATTTATTGATAAAATACAATAAAATCACAACATAGTTGAATCAAAGCAAAAATAATTAGCTACCAAAAAAGAAAAAAAACTACAGTAAAACATCAACTGCAGTGTTCTTCACCTTGCTTACTGTAAAAAGCCAAACAAAGGGTTGATTACTGTACTTCTAAATTTCCCTCAACCCTGTCTTGTGGATTTGGCCATAGGTTCCCATCTACATCACAATGGATGTTTTCATTAGCCAAACATCTTGGGAAGAATCTTCAGGCATGGCGAATCCAGGCCTGACACTGGTGTGCCGTGATGTCATTGCATGCGTCATCCATGGCCTGGAGAAGGGCGGCTTGTTCGTGAGGGCGCCTATCATGTACCTTCCATCTCCATGTGGAGAAAAATTCCTCAATCGGGTTAAGGACAGGAGAGTATGGGGTTAAGTACAGGGTGGTAAATTGTGGTTGGGCCTGAAACCATGCTTGCACCATTTGTGCATGGTGGAACCTGACATTATCCCACAAAATGACATAGGTCATGCCATCAGCTCTACAGACCTGATTTAGCTCATCAAGGAAAGTTACATTCGAACAGCGAATCATGTGGCTGCCTGCAACTCAATATATAGAGTATATAGAGTAGAGAGTTTTAGATGTTGTTCAACCAAACATTAGAACAGGCAAGATGAGTAATCAAAGCCACTTTGACCAAGGGAAGATGTTTGATGCCACACATGGTGATTCCAGCATCTCAGAAACAGCTGCCCTCCTGGGATTTTTACGCACTACAATCTCTAGAGTTTACAGAGAATGGTGCGATAAACAAAACACATTCAGTGAGTGGCATTTCTGTGGGCAAAAACCCCTTGTTAATGAGAGAGGTCAGAGGAGAATGTCCAGACTCATTCAAGCTAACAGAAAGGCCACAAATGCTCAAATTGCTGTTTAAAACAGTGGTGTGCAGAAGGGCATCTCTTAACGTACAACACCATGAATAATTCAGGCTGTTGTGGTGGCAAAAGGGGGTCCTACCCAGTACTAGATAGGTATACCTAATAAAGTGGCCAGTGAGTGTACAATAATGTCAAATCTGAAAACATGGTCTGGAAAAGTGGTACATGGGACCATAGAAACAGTGTCTGATAAAGAATGATGATGAAATATTACATCCATAGATAATATAGTCCAATTGGTTCATGTTCCACGGTAATTGGTGTCAATGGACCTCGTTATCCTGAAACTTTCAATGATCTAAACATGGAATATTGTTTGTCAGTTTCCATAAAACTATGCATTAAGAGTAATGCAACAGTACCTTATCATTTTGAGCAGTTGTATCAATTGATAGTTAGATCATTGTAATGAAATGAATAGACAGTCATCTCAGATGTAATGTGTGAATTGCATTTTGAAATGGTAATACTTTGATGTTAAGTTGTGTCATTTTCAACAGGTGATTTTAGTTCAAAGTTTTAGTTCAAAGTTCAATGATCTTAGCTTTATGTGTATTGTATCCAAGCAATTGGAAAAAGTGTTAGTTTGGAAAAATGTGCATTTTGATCATCGGTTTTGAGTTTTGTGTCTAGAGTTTTGAAAAATGACATTAAGGTTCCAAAATTAGTGACAAAGTGATTGTAAAAAATTGTAATACATCTTCATCTCACATCTCGCAATAGTTCCCTAACATGACAAATACACTATATCCTTGCTAAAGCTTAGCTCTGGATGAGTAAACTGATATACTGGTCTGGTCTCTGACACCCAAAGTCAATAAATGACTTGCTAGTTGTCAATACAATGTGGTAAGTTTATAATTTTTGTGAATACCCCTTCGATGGAGGTTTTCATATTGACTCAAAACAAGACAAAATGCCTCTTCTAAGGCACCTGTATTTATTTGTTTATACTATAAAGAGCATTCTTCTGAAAAAGTGGTGTATTTTAAAAGAGGACCAGAACCTATGACATGAATAATCAAAGACTTGGGACTGTAAGGTTCTATCTGCAAAATGCAGTTTTGAGATTATGAGTATTTTTCAAGTCCCAGATGTCAGAAATGTTTTGTGATGCCTTCCTCTTTCATGACTTAGAAATGATATCACCTTACATACAATTATTTTGGATTGACAACCCAGCATTGTGCGATTGGATTGCAGATTGAATCTTTTAGCACCAAGTTAAAAGGTGTTTGCACAGATTTTTTTATTTTTTATTTTTTTCATCTTACATTTACTAA